>NC_067312.1:21260466-21562654 GCF_020740795.1 Apus apus
GGCTTTACCCGGTGGCCGGGATCCGCACCGTGCAGCACGGCCACGATGCTCAGCACCAGCAGCGGGGCTGCGAGCCGGGCCAGAGCTCCCCGCGGCAGCGCCCACCGCCCCGCAGCTACCGGGAGCCCCGACCCCCGGGAGCCCCGACCCCCCGGGAGCCCCGACCCCCCGGGAGCCCCGACCCCCCGGGAGCCCCGACCCCCGGAGCCGCCGGGAGCCTCCTCTCCGCAGCCCGCCGCTCTGCTTCGCTTCCTCGCCATGTACCTGTTTTCTCAGGAAGGCCGTCTCACCTGGGGCGCCGGTGCGCTCCTGAGCGGCGCCGGTTTTGTTGGTCTGTCCGTTTGCAGACGAACACCGACAAACCAAAGGATCGTTCCCACAGAGGGCCGCGACCCCCAGCCCGCTTCCAGAACCCCCGACACGGCCGCGAGGCGAACACCTCGCCCCGAATGGCCTCCCCTTGGCTTCACCCACCCCCCCACCCGCCCCTCCTCACCTGGGCCCGCCGGAGCCTCCGCGTCCCAGCGCCAACACCAGCGCGGGGCTCCCGCCGCAGCACCCGCCGCCGGGGCTGCCCGCCCGCCGGGCACGGGCCGCCGCGGTGCTGCCAGGGGGGGAAGAGGCCGGTCCGGAGGGCCCTGGCGGGCGTGCTGCCCGCCGGCAGCGGGGCACCCGGCCCTGCGGCGCCCCGCGGGGACCGGCAGCGCGGCACCCACCGCGGCTCCTGCCACAGGCGCCTCGGCCCGCGCCCGAGGCAGGAGCGCAGGCCTTTCCCCCGCCGTGCGGGAAGGAGGAGGGCAGGCCAGGCTCCCCCCGCGCCGCTCCCGGGCTTCCCGGCGGGAAGCGCGGCTGTCCCGGCAGGGCCCCGCCCCGCGCGCCCTTCCCGGATGGCGGCGGAGCCGGGCGCCGCCGGCCACGCCCCTTTTCCCACCACGCGCGGAAGGCGCGCCCGGGCTTGCGCGCGTGACACCAGCCGGGGCGGGGGGGGGGGGGGGGAGGGGAGGCGCGCGCCGCCCCCGCGCCAGCGCCCGGAACGAGCCCTTCCTCGGGCTGTTCTATTTACGTTGGTGACGGCGATTTGCATAGCGCCCCGCCCCCTTGTCCATATTAGGGCGTAGGGGGCGGGCCCAGAGGGGGCTCGCGGCCGCTCGTTGCCTTCCTGGAGCCGTTTATAGGGTACAGCCACTTCCGCTGCCTGCTTAGAAGCGGCGCGATCATGGCGGAGCGCGGTCAGCTCCCTGCCCCCGCCAAGCGCCTCTGCTGCAGACCAGGCTATGGCTCGGGGTGCAGGCCGGGACAGCGGGCGGGCGGCGCCGGACCCGGCAGCGGGGCGCTCTGCGCCGGACCCTCTTCCGCAGCTGCCGCCGCCGCCTTGGGGCTGCTGCCACTCGGCAAGACCCAGAGCCCTGAGTCCCTGCTGGACATCGCGGCTCGCAAGGTGGCGGAGAAGTGGCCCTTCCAGCGGGTGGAGGAGCGGTTCGAGCGGATTCCGGAGCCCGTGCAGCGCAGGATCGTCTACTGGTCCTTTCCTCGCAGCGAGAGGGAAATCTGCATGTACTCCTCCTTCAACACTGGCGCCGAGGATCCCACCGCCGTCCCCGGGGGGGCTGGAACGGCGCTCGGCGGGGCTGCGGACGCCGCCGCGGCCGCCGAAGAGAACCGCCTGCCCTTCCGCAGGGGCATCGCTCTGCTCGATGGCGGCTGCGTCGATAACGTCCTGCAAGTCGGTGAGTCACCGGTCGGGGCCGCGCTCCGGAGCCGGGCCGTCGCCGGCCGGGCTGGGCGCCTCTGGCCTTCACCTCCGGGGGTCTCCCCGCTGCGTGTCAATCGTCTGCCCTCCGGGGAGCCGCCGCCTGCCGGCCCTTCCT
Source organism: Apus apus (assembly GCF_020740795.1). NCBI lineage: Eukaryota > Metazoa > Chordata > Aves > Apodiformes > Apodidae > Apus > Apus apus. The sequence goes on from NC_067312.1 coordinate 21,262,335, forward strand.
CCGCCGCCTCGGCGGCCGGAGCGTCGCCGTCTCCCCCGGCAGCCCCCGGGGCGGGGAGAGGTCGTGCGGCGCGGGCCAGGAGCTGCCCCCCGCGGCCCGGCCCGTACGAGCCCTTTCGCTCCCCGGCTGTAATGCGGTCCGGGCAACTTCCTCCGCCGGTCTCCTCCCCCTCTCACCTAGGACAGAGTAACTCCCTCCCTCCGTGACACGGACGCGGCCCCCGCCGCCGGGCGCGCCGCCCCCCCGCCTGTCCCTTTAACTCCCCCCCGCCCCCCACCGCGCCGGGCCCGCTCCCGGTAATCCAGCCCGTGTCATCCCGTTTGGCGCTGCCCCCTCCCCGTGCCCACCCCCGGTAATCCGGGTCATCGCCTTACCTCGAGCCACAATAGCGAGGAGGTGCCGCACCCCCCCATCCCGGGGGGACCGCCGGTGGAAATGAATCAGCAGAAGGGCGGCGGGGGAAGGAGGGCCGGGGGGGGAGGAGGGGATGTGCCGCTGTCCAAAATAAAGACATAAAAGCGGTGCGAGACCCCGGCAGCGGCTGTGCGGTGGGCGGGATCCGCGAACAAAGGCATTTCTAGGGCAGCGGCGGCGGCGAGCCGGAGGGAGGGGGCGCGATCCGCCCCGCCTGGAGGGGTATGGGGGTGTGTGTGTGCTTTGGGATGAGCCGCGTCGAGACAGGAGGGGGGGAAGCTCTGCTCTTCCTCCTCCTGGAACAATACTTCTCCCCCCCTTCTTCCTCCCCCCTAGCGCTGCCGCCTGCAGCTGCGGGCGCCCCCGGTTAACTCCTCTCTGCCTGTGTTTAAAGGGCTGCAGAGGCGGGCACCCCCACTTTCGGGGGGACTGTCTGCCGGGGGCGGCTCTCCCTCGCCGTTCGATGGGGGCCGCCGCCGACAGACAGCCCCCGCTTCTCACCCCCCCCCCCCCCCGCTGGTGGGTGATGCTCTTTGTGCGACCCGGCCACTTTGTTCTCGTTTTCATGTTTATTTGTGTCTTTTTTTTTTTTTTTTTTTTCCCCTTCAGTTTTCTGTCGCTTCCTCTCCTCCTTCCCCGAAAACGGGAAGTCAGACAAAAGAGGCTGCTGCTGGGCTTTTGTTGGCGGCGGCGACTTGGGCTGGGGGGGACGCTGGGATTTCCCTCCCGCCCCTCTCCCTTCCAAAAAAACCTCGGTCCTGGCTGATGCGGGCAGCTTGCAAACGTACCGTCAGTTTTTTTTCCCCGAAGGGAAGCTGTGTCCCTACACCTAGGCTCAGTGCTTTTTTTCCCTTCAGCTGAGGGGGAGTTAATTTTTTTTTTTTTAATCTAATTAACTTTCTTACAAGTTTCACCTTTCGGCTTTCTCTTTTCAAAGGTATGAGGTGTAACTGTCGTTCCTCAGGAGTGGCAAAACCAGAAGTAGGGCCTTTTTGGTTTGGTTGTGAGTGCTGAGATTTTTTTTTTTCCCTTTTGCTTGCACTTGATTCTGTTTGCGAGCAATGAGGAATGACAGGAGTGCACATAGGGAGGGTTTCTTGGCTGATTACATTTAAGCCAGGAATTCACTGTGAAAATAAAGCCAAGGGGCGATAAATAAAAGATGCAATCTCCTCTAGGAGACAGACACCCAGCATGGGCTTTCAGCATTGGAATAGGCCTCAGTGAGTAGTTGTGAAAGAAATAAACTTACTTTTTGTATGGCTTTGAAAGGGGGGGAGGGTGGGCATTGAGTAATGTTGGCAAGGGTCAATGCGAAGAAAGAAAATATGCATAAATACAACTGAAGTGTTGACTGATGCTGCTGGAACCTTAAATGCATACCAAAAAAATTCTATACCTACTGCTGAAAATACATTTGCCTTGTTTTGTTTGTTTTTTTTTTTTCCCCCACAACCTTACCTGAGCCTCTTTTGGAAGACTGCTCAAAAATTGTAGTGGAAACTGGTGATTCGAGACATGTCAGTTGTTCTGACAGAGGCCTTTGGCTTGCCTGGCAAGGGAGTCATGGAGCACTTGGGTAGGCTGGTTCCTGCTGTAGGAGAGTTTCTGTGTTATTTGGGTAGGTAGCTGTGTCATTAGGGCTGGGTTTTGCTGGTGAGATATTCTTTGTAAAGAAGAAAGGTGCAACTGTCAAAGCCAGTTCAAATGGAGTGAGTTACACTGGGTGGAGAATGGAGTTGGTTCCATACAATAAAGCTGAATATGTAGCATTGAGGAAAACTTAACGTTGACTTTATGTGAGTGCATGTTTAGTGACCATATAAATGTGAACTCTATGAGTATGAGTAATGGAAACTCTGTAAATGTTTACTGTTGTACTATGGAAAAGTACAGTTATTGGACAAAGTATGTTTTATTACATATCAATTCTAACAGCTTTACTTGTAACATGAAGTATTACTATAAACGGGGAATGCAGGATTTGATTTCTGAGGGAGATACATAAATTTTAGTTCAGTGGTAGTTAAATGGTACTATTTGCTTCTGACAATTACAATTTTTTTTTTTTCATCTGCTCCTGAGTAAACATGCAGGCAATTTTATCATGGCAACTCTTCAAGCAGGAGAATTTTAAAAACCTTGTGTCTATGCTCTGCTAAAAATCTTCATATCATCCTGGTTCATGCCCCCACAACTTCATCTCATGTGTGTGATGGAAAAAAAATCCTAAGTAAAAGAAAGATGTCACATTAATGATACGCACAAACAATTTTCCTAATAATCAAGCAGAAAAGTTGTCTAATAGCCTGTTTTGAAGTTGAATTATATTGTCCTGGCATAATAATTAGCATAACTTAATTTTGAAAGATTTTTCTCCAGAGAAGTTGGCTTCAAAATTCCATTTGCATCTAATTTATGCATGTTTTTGTAGCTTTTTGATATGTTGCTATTAGACATGAGTATTTTCTTTTTTAAATTTATTAAACAATAAAGGTCCTAAAGCAAACATTTTCCCTGCGTAAAACATAGCTTTTCTGCCATACATGTATTCAGTTTATTTCAGTGTAAGTATTTTTAGTAAAAATTACAGTCTAAACATGAAATCACTTTGTGAGTAAATACAAAAATCTGGAAGGAAAATTAGTAATTGTGTGTGTTTCATTTGGTCAAATTGGTGAACATGCCAAGAGCAAGCAGACAGCTTTAGATGGTGAAGTGTGTATTTGGTTTCTGAGGTTAGTCCTGAATTAGTATACAGTACAGTACTGTCGTCACAGCTGTGGCTGTCAAGGTTAGGAAGAGGTGTGATCCTTCAATAGCACAGTTGACCTGGTGAGAGCCCTTACTGCAGCTATTCTAGGAGAATAAAAAAAAGCCCTGTGCCACTGTTGGTATGACTTGTCTTGCCTGGGGAGAACTGGAATGGCCTTTGCTGTAGTGCTGCAAAGCTTGGTTTTGCTGCTGTAGCTGCATACACTTTAAAGAGTACTTAAAGTGGTTTTTTGATATGTCATGTAACTACTCCTAGAGTGTCCTCGTCTGTCTCTAATTTGAGGTCGGTTTGTCTTTGTTGCATAGACCCTGCTTGCTCATACAAGGCCTGCCTTTAAGGCTTTACAGTCCTTTCCATGGCAGCATGACACTTTGTAATCATGGTAGTCGTGCCTCTTAGGTATGAATGGCAAAGGAGTGAGTTGGAGGGAAGAGACTCCTAGGAAAGGAAAATAATGTGAAGAATTAATTGCCTGGTGCTTACCACAGCTCTAGAACTCAATGTTGTGAGCTAGAGAGCTGCCTTGTCTAAGGAAGAGGGTTCACACGACCAGCATCATCAGCATGGAGCTGGAGACTTTTTTTTTCTGAAGCACCTTGTTGATACATGATGGGGGGATGTAACCAAAATACCAAATAAAGAAAAACAAAGTAAATTTTCTCAACTATAAAAAAAAAAAAGGTTGGGGCTTCCTGCCAGTTTTTGTCATTGATTCTTCAATGAAGTTAGACTTGTGATTTTTTTTGTCCAGTTTTCTTCTAATGAGAAGTATTTATCTTTTGACTCAGAAGTGCTTTTGTTGTCTATTGTTACAGCTAATCATTCCCTTTTTCCTTTTTTTTTTTTTTTTTTTTTTCTTTTTAAGTATGAGCTGAAAGTTGGTGATTATTTTGAAAACCAGGAGAAGCCATTTTTTTTTTCACCATGAAGGACAAAAGCTTTACAAAACCATGTTGGTGACTCCTACATTGGTAGGTTGGTCATTCTTATGGAAAATGTATTGTAGTCAGCAAATTTCAGATCCTTTTAGTGGATTGTGATTCTAGTTAATAATTTTTTTCTTCTTTCTATCTGTGTCTACTCAAAATAATAAAAAATTGTGAAGGAAGTAAAACAACTATACTTTATTTTCTTTCAGGGTTTAGTTCTTTGAGTTCCAATGTGTATATATACTGCATTTATATATATATATATATATATGTATTTGAAACACATTTTGGTTGATAAAACCATTCCAGATATTAGCAAATCTGGCATAAATATTTTTGTGCTGTGAGTTGATATGTGCCTCTTAGCAGACAGGATGATCTTTGATGTCTGCAACACGTATCTAATTGTCAATGAAACCTGTAGGACAGATGGATTTATTAAAAAAAAAAATTGTCTCGTGCATGTACTACTTAGTTGTGTGACAAAATGAAAGCTGTCATTTGTGGAGATGCAAGCACTGTGTTTTGCATTAACTTCTTGGTGTTCTGTCATACCAAATTGTCCTGGTATGTATGTGTAGTGACCTTTTCGAAGAGGAAAAGGTTGTGTTAAACTCTGCTTGTTAGAGGAGAAGTTTGTCTGCTGACATGCTGAAGGAACGAGCATGGTTTCTTTTGCTGTTAGCATGATGTTAGGATTTGTTTAGGAGTGTATGACTAAAATAAGTAATCCAGAATTTGTTAATACAGTATTTTGGTAGGGGAGTTAACAAATGATGTCTGACTTTTTGCTGGACTTCTTTTGATTTGGTTTCAAGGCTACTATAGTCTTGTGAGAATACCTTCATTGATTCCAGTTTCTGTTTGCTTTAAGAAATAACTACCAATATTTTCAAGTTCCAGAATAGAAAAAAGTAAACCTAAAGCTGCATGTGAGCCACCAATGTGCAACTGCAGCCCATAGGGCCAACCGCATCCAAAAGAATGTGGCCAGCAGATCAAGAGAGGTGATTCTGCCCTGGTGAGACCTCATCTGAAATACTGTGTCCAGCTCTGATGCCCCCAACGAAAGAAAGATGTGGACCTGTTGGAATGTGTCGAGAGGAGGGCAAAGAAAATTATGTGAGGGTTGGAGCACCTCTCTTATGAGGACAGGCTGAGGGAGTTGGGGTTGGTCAGCCTGAAGAAGAGAAGGCTTCAGGGGGACCTCATAATGGGCTTCCACTACCTGTAAGGGGGCCTTACAGGAAAGTTGGGGAGGGACTTGTTACGAGGGCCTGTAGTGAAAGGACAAGAGGTAGCAGTTTTAAGCTAAGAAGAGAGATTTAGGTTAGAGATCAGGAGGAAATTCTTTAGTGTGAGGGTAGTGAGACAACTGGAACAGGCTGCGCAGGGAAGTTGTGGAAGCTCCATCCCTGGAAGCATTCAAGGCCTGGTTGGATGGGGCTCTGAGCAGCCTGATCTAGAGGGAGGTGTCCCTGCCTGTGCAGGGAAGTTGGAACTCAATGATCTTTAAGGCCCCTTCCAACTCTAACCATTCTAGAATTCTGTGAAGCTAATTTTAAAATATTTCTTCCTGAAACGGAGATATCTGAATGCCTTCCAGTTTCCTTGTTAGATTTGGAATGCAATGCATTAACTAGGGAACGCACAAGCTATTTTCAGTGTTTGTGCTCTGATGTACTATCCTTGACCTTGAGTAATTTTTCTGGAAACCCTAAAAATCCCAACCCAAAACAGGGAAAAGAAGGAAAGAAGCTTTTTTTCAAGACCAGAGCCCTCAATGTAGAAAACTTTGTAAATTGACTCCTGCCTTTTTTCAGTATTTCTAATAGTACCTAATTTGGATATCAAGAAAAAGTGAGCATTTGGGTGATCTCAAGATAGGAGAATAAAACTTTAAACTATCTTTCTATGTAATTATAAATAGTAGGATAAATATAGTAGGGAAGTGTCAATACAGCTCTAGAATTTACTTATTTATTTAAGCAGAAAATGGATTGTGAATTGCTCCCCATCACAGTTTTTAAAACAAGGAATCTTCCCTAGAAACATTTTATACTGGGTTGACCTAACAAAACTTTTCATTGTTTTAGGTCAGTTTTCATTTTCCTCGTGTTTCATTTTCCCCCTAACTTCAAGGCTTTCCTCACTTCCAAGAAAACAATTTTAATTTTCAAATCTTGCTTTCCTTTTTAGAAAGTGATTCCATCTCTGTGTATCATCAGATGTTTTGGTATGTAGCAATTCTTGAGTTTGAGCCAGTAGTCAAGCCAGCAACTGAAGCCTGTGTGTGCATTCTCTCTCTCTCCCTTTTGGAGACAAACAATTAATTAAAACAAAAATCTATGTGTGAGGGTAGACTGGACCTGTTTATAGGTCAGTATTGGACAAACTGGTTTCTTTAAAAATCAGTAGATAGTTATTGCCTTTTGCCATATAGTGTGCATTTTTAATGAACTTTTTAAGTGTACTCTTACATAAGACCGGTAAAGTTCTAAGTAAGAAAAAATAACCTATTTTGAGTGAAAAGTAGTTTATTATCATGTACAGCAGTTTTTACTGGTGAAAGTAATTAGGTGGTGTGCTGTAAGATATGTCTGCATGGGTTCAGTGTCACTTGCTGGCTAGGTAATGTAGTTATTGTCAGGACAAATTGTAAAGTTTTGAGCAGTGTAACAAAGTATGAGTGCAGAGTTGTGGTAACATAGGAGTCCAGCTGACATAGTTAACACACAGCTAAAGAGAAAGCAAGTTTGGTTTTTGTTTTTGTGGATTAGGTGGGAGAATTTACTGCATCTTAAAAAAACCACAACAAACCAACAAACAAAATAAACAGAAAAAAGGCCCACACTATTTTAACTCACAAAAGCTATCCTAATTTATGAATATGCTGTCTGTGACAGGAACTAATTTGATATTTTAAAAACCTTTCATGTGCAACAAGGGCACAGATTCAATGTGAATTCTGATTGCCTGGAATGCAGACAGCTTGACAGCACGCAAATACTTGAGTACTGTCCAAGAACTGCACTTGTTCTGGGATATCTGTCTTGAACTTCCAGTTTTCTTCTTGGTTTACTAGCTAAGACTGCCTATATAAAATGCTTCTCTTGGTGGGATATGTATGCAGCAGCACTTGACATGGCTCTGCAGCCTTCTGTGAGTCGGATCACTAGAAATGCTTGGTGGTACTGTATGCTGGTTTGCATTCTCCTAGCCACATGCCAATTACCATGATTTATGTGATGCCCTTTTGGTGCATTAGCCTGCTGTTCTCTGACAGGCAATACTCCTCCAGTCTTTGTTGCCTTGGCCCTACTCTTGAACTTCAGGACATCTTGAAAACTTGAGATGTAAGTCACTACCTTAAAAGTTTTTTTCTGACTTAATTCTGCAAATGTGCAAACAGACCAGAGGAGTGTAGCCTTCTAATAGTAACAACAGTGTAGATAATTCCTTTGTGGTTAAGTCAGAACTGCTAAAAGGCCTTCTGTAGAAGCTGAGTAGTCATACAAAGCCTTATTCTGGTTTGACACAGTTCAGTGTAGACCGAAGTGTCTCCTGATGTGGGCTTTTAACCAACACTTTATTAAGCCCTTCTGAAAAATGAAAAACAAATTGTGAAAGACGGGAATGTTTTCAAGTGATCAAAGCATATTTCAAGGTAATTGTGATGTGCAACATCACACACTTTAAAAAGAAGAGCTTAATATTTTTTAAAATTATTTTTTACTCTAACCTTCTACTCCTTGTTGCAATTTGGTGCATTTGACAGTCTGAAAGTTTTTGCTTTGGGACTGCATGGGCAATGGCTGAGAAGGTCTGACATTAATTGGAAGGATGCAGGAAAATCTGTCAGTAAGTTTAAATCCACACTAGTAGAGCTAGCTGATCAGATAAATTGGAAGCTCATTTACTGAACTAATATGCTAAAAATTCAGGTGAGTTACCTCTTGTCCTGCTTTATTTAACGATCTGCCTGTTTACAGAAGTCATCTTTCATTGTTAATTGGTGTCAGACCTTCACTGAGTTCTGGGATTCTAGGAAAAATAAGTGAGGGAAAATGGCACAATAGGAAGGAATTTCACAGAAGTAGGTGTTTAGATATGTATTTATTGTGTTGTTGGGTTGGTGGTTTTTTTTGGATGAAAGTAATTGCATTCAAATGATTGTTTTAAAGGCTAGGAAAATCAAATGATGCATAGCTGTATGACTTCTAAGAAATGAGACACTTTGTACGCATGCCAAGTTTAACTGCTAACTGGTTACTGACAGCCAGTAGTAATGCAAATACTGTGCAGGAGCTGTGCAGCTGACTACAATGTTTAATTTATAATACTGACTAATGAAAGAAAGAACGTTTGACCATTGAGGCACTTAAAATTGTATAAACTGTTTTCTGAAGTGTGAAACAAATTTATAGTCAGTAGTAGACTAGAGGATCAAGTTTGCGTGTATTGTAATAATTTTTCTGTTTTTAAACTTGTGTTGAATACAAGGTTTTAGTTTAAAGGCTTTTACCAGCACTGGTTCTCTTAGATTTGTTTTCTTATGCTCAAAGTTTGACTCTATTTTCTACTAGTGGCCTGCTCTCTGCTTATCGGTGTTCAGCTGTATGCGCTAGGCATAGTGACAGGACAAACTCTCTTCACAAATTAGGTTCCAGCTTGGCCTTGTCAAGAGTGGCTGGGCATCTTTATTATTATTATTTAATTTCTGCATTCAGTTTTGATATTTTGCTGGCCTTAAGTTAATAGAATGCCCATCCATATTCAATGATTAATGATGGAATTGATAATACATTTATGGAAAGTATAAATAAATTCAGCTAGTGTGGTGTTTGGGGTTTCATATGCTTGGTGGTTGGTCATTTTTCCTGCTTACCTACAGCTTTGACTATGAAAGGAAGGCAGATAAAATGTCTGTGTTAAGAATTCATCAACAAATATGTCTACAGATAATAGTTAGGAAAATGTGAGTGAATCAGCAAAGTTGAGTGGAGAACCTTACAGTAAGCTGTTCATGACTTGCACAGTAGTTGTCTCAGTGAAGCACTTACTTTGTTTCTTTGGTTCATGGAATATAATGCTCTGCTTTGGGAGGGTGAAAAGTAGTCTTAGTGAAACACTGGTTTGCAGATTTACAAAGCTGGTCTCAATGACTGCATTAAGCATAGCTTGTGCTTCTTCAGGACAGTTCTGCTGAGTCTGCTGATTTTTAAAAGTTTTAGACAGGGGAAAAAAATGATATTGTAAAAGAATTGTTTAATATATTAGATAAAGGAATGAAACCTGGAACACTGTGCTCTGAAATACTGTATTATGACCAATGGCAACTGGGACAACTGGGTATGCTGCTGCTGTTGTACATGCAAGATAAGTCTCAGTTCCTCCATTGATTTAGGCTGTAAACTGAAACCTTGCAAACAGACTACAATTAGTGTCTTGGAGATAAAGTGTCAAGTCCTTTATATTCTGTATCTGTGTCTGAATTTAGAGTAGCTGTATTGCACAGAAGCATGAAACTTCAATTTTGCTTCTTCTAGAGTAGAGGGATGAGAATGACATAATAAAATATAGGGGTTTTTTAGCTTTTTGTTATTGCAGGTCATAATGTGAGAGAACCATCATGCAGCTTTCCTGGTCAAATCTAAAATGCATGACTTAATAGAGGTGACTTGAGCTAAATGTGCTGCTAATGCATGAATGGTGGGCAGTGACAAGGGGGACTTGATGTAACAGATGCCATGGCAGTATTATGGGATAGGGAAGAATAACTTGATTAATGTGACTTAAAAATATTAGAAGCAGCATATCACTTCATTTTATTGATGGTTTTCAGTGATCAAACTTTATATTGTCAGGGATTCTCATAGTAATTTACAGGCTTGATTTCTAGGTAGTTATAAGTGGCTGTTTGATGGCAGGAAAGAATAAGTGTTTAGGAGTAAACAAGAGTTTAAATAAGATGTATTTGAAGAGAAGAGAGGTAGTAAAGTGCTTAGTAGACCTTTATGGTTGAGAGGCTAGGAAGTGAATTGTCAAAGTGCTGATGCCTGATATAGAGGACAGAGACCTCAGCAGATGCTTGAGGAGGTGTATTTAAGAAGGACATGGTTTGAGCCAGTGCTCCCTCTATATGGGCTACTTCCAATGGGTATGAGAGAGACAGCATGGAAACTGTGGATTCTATCCAACAAAATGAAACAAAGCTTTCAAAATGGAAAGCAGGTTGGCAAACTGCAACTTGGCTGTCCTGTTGAAAGTTATGAAGTGGGTGTTCTGTTACTCTCCTTTTCAAACTTATGTCCCAATTTCAATTTTATGAAGAAGCTACATCTGATGCATAAAAGAAATTCTCTCTTTTTCAGAAAGCGCTGACTTGCTGCTTTTTTGAAAGGTGTTGGATTATACTTTATCACAAGCAGAAGCTATTTCTGTTAAGTCATGGTGGAAGCTCCACCATTACAGTGGTAAAATAAAACCATCCACTTGGTGCAGCTGTTTGAAATGGACTTACTCAGAGACTTAAGTATGCATTGCTAAGATCATAGAATATAACTGAATTTCTTCTACTGTAAGCCGTAGTAAAATTGTGGTTTGATTGTTCTCAACAAGCAAAATAACAAGCTCAATTATGAAGCATTGTGTATTGCAAAAAGGCAATGTGTTTTCTTATTTTTTTTCTCTATAGTTGTGAATATTTGTGGTACAGTAGTGAATATTGTGGTATTTGTGGTAGATTTTTTTATTTTTCTGGGTAATAAGAATGGAAGGGTGCAGTGGAGAAAGACAGGAATCTGGTGAATAGTGATGCACAGCTTTATTACGTACTTTTTTAGACAAAGTTAGGAAGTAGGAATAAGAAAGAAGAAGATAACTGTCTGAGTAGCTACAGTGGTGATCAGAGAACCGGAGAAGTTTTTCCTGTGCCTTGGAGGCCGTGTGGAAGACAAACATCAAATTGGTAAAAGTAGAAGATAAGTGGTGAAGACTGGAAAGGTAGGACAAATGCAAGTATTGTAAACTCAGTGATGTTGACTATTAATTGAAATAAGTAAAATTTTAGGGAAAAAATAATGTACTAGAACAAAGACACATGCAGATTAAAACCAGAGCTTATGTAACACTGAAACATCAAGAATTGGAGAAAAACACACCCCAAGTAGTCAACAGTCTGTCCTTGAGACATAAGCCTGCAAGACAGATGAAAGGGATGGAAAGGAGTACCTCCCCCCAACTTATCTTAGTTACAGCCTTGAGCACTAGGTAGAAAACACTGACTAATTGGACTCAGAGTATTAACATCTCATCAGCATATTCATGTACTAATATAATACTAAACCATCTACCCATAGGCTAGAGGGACCCGTGCTAACAAAAAGCCCGTGTCTCTGAGCATGCTTAGTGAAATTTTTTGAGCACTGTCACTTTAAATGGAAGGAAGGATCTAGGTAACTACTCTTATATGCCAGTGATATAATATGCATAGAGATTAAGTTATTTTTCATGTTTCTGTGTATAAAAGTAACCCTTGTATTTCGGGAAGCTGAACTTGCTTTGTTAGATACCACCCTGCTCCCTTTTATGTGTGAACTGGGTATTAAAGCAAGTCTCTTGACTCTCTGGGTGGACTGGCTTCTTGCACACCAGGTGACAGACCCTGCTTCTGGGACAACATCAGTAGCTTAGAGATCTGAAGTTTGTTCGGTTTAAAAGGAGAGACTTTTCTGTACAGGGTACCAGGAAAGATGCTGATGTGGTCAGAAAACTGAGTACTCCCAGCATGTAGAGTAAGCTGTAAAGGAGCAAGATAGCAGTAAGATCAAATTTGCTACTGCCCGATTACTCAAAGCATGAAATGATAGCTAGTGAAATGTTAGGCTGGATTAATGGAAATAGAAGTGAATCACGAAAATGCACTTCAATGAATCCTGCCGGTTAGGAGGTCCATCATCCCCTCCCTCCTTGAATAATAAAAGGAAGTTGAGAAGTAGAGATAGTGTTGAGAAACTACTGAAAGGAGGAACCAGAGGAGGGTGACTGTGCAATGAGACACTAAGCTGTGATTTTAGGAAGTAGAAGGAGAATCTCAAAAGCCAGTGAAGATAAAAAGTTCTGGGAGAGGATTAATCAATTTATATAACTACTGACAGGTAAAGGAATCCAATTCCTGAAACACAGCCAGAGAGATCTCCACTGGGATCTTGGTGAGTGCCATCCTGGTTGCACTGGAAGCAGTAAAGGCCCAATGGCAGAACCACATTCCAGGCAAGGGCCTTGACATACTCAGTGACTTGGCTGTAGGAGCAAGAAGGTGGTGATGTGGGACAGGTGGTGTAATGATGTCATACAAGCACCTCAGGCAAAAGTTAATGAGTGAATAAGGTGGGGGAGTCATCAAACAGCATAAGAGTGAAAAAAGAAGTATGTGTATTTGCCTAGCATGCATGTAGCTTAACTGGTATGCAGAGGGGGTTGTCCCAAGCTGTGATTTGGGCCAGGCAGCCTGGGAGGTATTGCTTTGCATTTGGCCTTATTGAGGAAATGAAGGTCCCAAGACTGGGGATGGGAGACTATAGTGTGAGAGAGCAAGACTAAGTCAGAGCAGATCCACCTGTATTGCAGTTGATGCTGGTTTGAAGTGCCAGAAGTAGGATTGGAAGGGTATGTTTGTAGGGTGGACTGGAGGTGGGACTGCAGTGTAAATCTTCCATCAGTAGCTGGGTACAAGTAGCGTAGGAGGCCGGCAGCATGTTCAGCACAGGCTGTAGGGTGACCTTTGTTGGGTTTGTCCCCTGCAGAGCTCGGTGCCCTTGCATGCTGCTTTTAGCACCAAGCAGCTCCTCTTCCACAGGCAAAAGCACTGCTGAGCCTTTGGTCAATTTGTTTTCTTGCAGTAACGAATATATTTGTGAGCAGGGGGCTGTTGTGAGGTTTGTTAGCAGTATGTGTTGTAGGTGTCTTAACAGCAGTGTCTAGTGTGGTAGTTACAGCCTGTTGTTAGCCTTGACACGGGCATGCTGGTGCCATGGTATAGGGCCTCCATCAGCTTGAGCTGTGCCTGTCAGCTGTTCAGATGATCTTGAACTGGCCTATGAGATCTGGGCTGTGTCATAAAGGTGGTGTGCCAATGAGAGTGTGAGACCACTAACCTGCTGTCTTTGAAAATACGTGTTTAAAGCTAAAATATGAGCCTGATCTCTCTTATTTCTAAGGCTGGTAACCTTAGGTTGCCTGACAAAGATTATAAATAACAAAGGTCATAAACCTTCACTCAGAAGCAGAAATTATATTTCAAGTTACAATTTATAGTGGCATTATTGCCCTCCCCCTCCCTTTTTCTCAGGAGGAAGCATGTTCCTGGTTGACCCAGCCTGCTGCCGTAAGGAAAGTTGTTGATAAAGCAGCACAGCATGGTTGTGGGCACTGGGGTCCTTCTCCAAGAGTCCATTCTAGTGTACTTGCTCTCACTTGTCACTCAGTGAACTCCTCCAAGGATGGCCTATGAAACAGACCTATTGAAATAAATGTTTTCTATTGTGAAATACTCTAGTAATGAATATAGTAACTGAAATAACTGACTCGTTCGCTGTGCTCTGACTTGTTTACTGCTCTGTGCCTGATTTGCTGCTCAGTGCTTCATTGTGTAACTCTTAGAACAGAAAACGTGCGTTGCTGTGCTTATAAACTTGTATTTTAGAAAGGTTTTTTCTGATTGTCACCTGCAGACTTCACCCACTGTGAAGTCCACTGTGTGTTACTCACCCCAAAGTTTTGTTTACTTTAGGCTGGCTTAAATGCAGACTGCTGTCAGAAGGATGCTGCAGTTGTCCTCAGGCTTGCAGCTTGTGCCAGAGCTTGTGGAGCTGTGTGGTGAGCCAGAGAACTGGCTTGCACATTAATTCAGATCTTGCTGGAGGAGTTTTACCTGGTTTATTGGCCAAGAAAATGCTACTGTTGGTTCAAGGAGAAGAGTACAAGAGGAGGGCACTGAAAAGGGCAGGGCTTCTTTCTGTGTCAGTCACACTTAAATTGGCTTAAAATTATAATGAAATCCTGACTGCTGCATGGGGAAAGGAGATGGCTGCTGTATGTGGGAATTCACCTGTGGCAGAAGACAACCTGTTTATTTCAGAGACAGCCGCATGGGCCTTTCCTGAGCCCAGGCTGTTTATTTGGCCTGTATGAGTGAGCAGTCTGACACATCTTAGTCCACAGATTTTCTGTGTTACAAAACCTTGGCCAAGTGATGAGTACCCCTCCCACAATCCACCAGTGGTTAAAAGAAAGCCAGACAAATGTTTACTTTAAAAGTACAGGAAAGGGGAAGGAAATGCTTTTTCCAGTTGTACATGTTCATTTCTCTGTACATCTGTGTCGCTTTTCTGCCTGCAAAGTTTGTATCTTTCCTCTGCTTTTGAGATGGTGCTGAGCTTTAGCATACTTATGTATAATAACACAGGCTTTAGAAGCACTTTTCCTGCTTATTATGCAGTTGTTTGGTGACCAAATGACATGTCCTATGTTTGTTTTCATTCATAGCTGTTGACTTCAGTTGCTAAAGTAAGCCTTCACAGCTATTTGTCTGCTTAGGCCTGCTGAGCCAACATATCTAAAAGTGAGCTGGATTCTCTCTTTTTTTTTTTTTTTTTTTTTTTTTCTTCTTGAACTTTTATCTGTTGTCACTCAGCAGTCTCACAGCAAGCTGTAGGGTCATGGTGTGGTATAGCAGAGTCTTCAGTTGACTTGCACAGGCTTTGTTACTGCTAGTAAAGCCTGAAAAGGAAAAGATGGAGCATGACTTGGAGACCTCAAGCTGAGTTTGTAGGTGTGGCACATGGAGGGGGGAAAAAAAGCCCTTATTGCTTATGGACCTCACTGTGAGTCTAAAATAGCTCTGTGGGATTCCAGTATCATTACTGCCTTCCCAGGTAGAACCACAATTAAGTGTTTTAATATAACTTGCTTAGTGTGGAAGCTGAATGGTGGACAGCTGCTCTGGTAAGTGAGGTGTGTTTACTGAAATTATCTGGTTTTAGGCCAATGTGTGATCTGCTCCAGTTGGACTAACAAGTGCAGAACTCAGCTTGCCCATAACTGGTAGAGGGAAGGAGTGCATTTTAAGTCTTGTGCACTTCACAGTGCAGATGAGCCCTTTTTTGGGGGGCAGAAATGGCTTCCCTTTACCATAAAGAGACATTTTATGTGGTTTTATGTAAGCCTGTCTGGGAGAGGGTGCTTTAGCTTTATCAGCTGCTTGCAGTGGGGGATGTTGAAGCTTGTTCCTGGCTCACTTTCAACAGTGGCCCTCTTCAATGTGGAAGGATTGATCTGGGTTGCTCACTTCCTACAGGTCTGCCTAGACAGTTGTGGCTGTCAGTCTCTTAAAGGCATGCGTGAGCAGAAACCAGGTCTTTAATTTGTACAGATCTTAAGCAAGGTACTTTACCTCCTTTGGTTGTCTCCTGCTGGAAGGAAGCCTGCATGGCCTCCAACCCTAATTGAAGTATCTAGTTCCTTTCTAACATCTGCAGGTGGTATTTTATTGTACGTGATTATCCAGTCTCTTAAACAATTTTAATATTATTTTTTTTAATTTGAGGAAGGTGAAGTTACTTAGTCTGGTATCTTTCCAGCTGCGTTGCTGCACTGCTTACAAGTCTAAATGGCTTATTTCTGTCACATCTTGATTTTGGCTTATCACAGGTGTTTAATATGTTACTTCTGTAAACTGGCAATGATTTCTGCAAGCCAGGTTTGTTAAAGAAGTACCAGCTTGAGCACTTATCTACTTAGGAGAATGAAGAACATTCAGGTACACTAGTCCTTCAATTTTTGTACCAATTTGTGTGGTTTCAAGAGTGTCTTCCTTTTAACTGGTCTACCTCTATCCCTATTTCCTCTGCTATTTTGAAGGCAAATACTGGCAAAACAGACTGTTCAGGGCAGGGTGTTAAGCTATAAACAGTGCTCTTGCTCACATTAAGCTAACAAATAGGAAGAAGAGCCATCGCCATGAGTAATGCAAGAGGTTCTTTAAACACAGTCAAATAAAACCAAAGTGTTTAATTTTGAAGCTTGGCTAAGTTATATTCAGTGTAAGAAGTACTGTCTCCAGAAAGGATGAAGGCTTATTGGACATCAGTGGGGGTAAATGAGAGAGGAGCAGCAGTGCGTATAGACTTCCTTTATCTTAGGAATTTTGTTAAGTTATTTCATCTGCTGTGGGTGTCCATGTACTTTTATTACTATATTTACACAAATCCAAGATTGTGATGCAGATTCAGGTTAGTCTAGAAAAAGTATCTGTAGTCATGTTTTATTCACAGCTGAGTATGTTTTGTCTTTAATCTGGGGAAAACTTCTTTGCCTCAGTGAAAAAGTATTTTATTGGAAAGGCACTTGTAAGAGGGTTAAACATGTGGGATTTTTGTGCGCTATGATTGAATGAGCCTCCTGAAACCTGCCAAACTTAAAACTTATTGAAATTGATGGTTCTTAGTGGAACAGATAGCTCTGAGTGGATGTTCTCATCAGAGCTCTGAAGTTGAGTGAAAAGCAGTCTTAACACCGAGAACCAAAATAACGTACCTAGCTCTTTCCATACTCAGAAGTTCAGAATTTTGCAGAACTGGTTCAGGAATCCTGACTTGCACTTGCCATCTTTGCCAAAGCCCTCCATAAGCATTATGTAAATACCTTCACACCAGCTGGAGGTGAGAATGCTGCCTGTGGGTGCCTGGCTAGAAACTGTTTTGTGTCAGCTGCTTGCTGTAGTTCCTCTCTTCAGACCTTTATCTTGCACCTTCCTGAAAGACAGTTGACCACTTTCCACAAAAGGGTAAAGTTCTGTGGATTATTTTCCATTTACTAATGAGAAACTGGGGCAATTTCTGTGGAGCAATGAATGTGCCACCAGCTGTGTCTTTGCATAGTTTTTGTTGCTACAGTAGGTGTGAAGTTATGAAAGCTTGTTTGACCTGGTAGAGAAGTCTAAGGCAACTCTCAGATTTTTAAATTCTGAAGATATGAGGAAGAGGTCATACTGGGTTCAGGTTACTACGATTATTAAAAATGTTCATGTAGTTTTATACACTTTGGTGTGGTTTTAATTCAGTTCCTGCTAGTTATACTGTACAGATGGCAGGTTTAGTTCATCTAGTAATCTCTTTAAATGTATACAACTTTAAAGATAAAATTGCACAAACCAGGAGTTGGCACTCATGAAATTACTTTTACTCCACAAGTGATTTGATAGGCTTCCATCAACTTGAATGTGTTACATATTCAGGATGCAAGTACCGGATCTGTTTTAGCACAGAATACTTGGACAAAAACAGCAGCCACAAGATTGGCTACTTTGAGTCTATGAGAGCTGCCTTTCCCAACAATAGCACTGCACCAGGTAATAAAGCAGAGTGATTGAAAGCTTGGGTATTGGGAGGCCTTGGAATGTTGTTCACTTGAATCATGTGTATGGAACTCCTTTAAGATAGGAGAGACTATTGTTGACTTGAACCATTGGGAACATTTAGTAAACTGAGAAATTAAAAGCAGTGTATCAGTTTTTGAAATACTGGCATCCTTAAGGAAAAAAAAATCTATACTGAAAAGATGAGTTATGGTCCACATTGCTTTTCATTGAGCTTCATGATGGATCCAGATAATTTCCTTTTTCTTCCTTACCCCGTGTAGTTGTGACAAGAAGAAAAGACAAAGGCAAACCTGAAATCCATGCTGTTTATTATGAAGAGACAGTTGCTTTGAGCCACCCATTTATAAGCAGAATGTGACATTGATGTCATTAAATGCAATGATTGTGAACCTTTTAAAATTCTTCAACTCTTAATTGCGAAGAAGTTGAAGTACATTCTTGATGACTGCAAACTTTTTAGTATCTTCTTGCAGTCTGGTTACTGTGAATACAATTCAGCATATCTTGATTAATGCTGCTTTGATTTGATGCATACAGAGAGTTTGAACGGAACACAAGAAAGAATCCTCAGCTAAAAGTTGAAATAACCAGTTAACTGAAAGATATGAAATTCTTAAGCATGCCTGGAAAGGTAGTATAACTCTTTTCCCTTATGTTGATAGCTTTCAGGGTTGATATACATCTATCCTGTTAAATTTATATCAGCTCACCTGGTGTTTCACTTAAAGCAGGAACAGGACCTGTAGGAAAACCTTCATTAACCCTGTGTGCTGACCCTGCTGCTCCTCTTGGTAGTACTCTCACATTTCACATTAGCACTTAGCAGGGGGATAGCCTATTTTTGGCATGCTGAGATTAATTATGTTATGCTGTTTATACAGACTAGGCTCACACAAAATAGGTGTGTGTGTGTGTGAAATATCTAGGAATATATTGAAATGTTTGTGCTTTGGAGACTTTGTAAACACAGAAGCTTCTTGCCAGCTTTATTTTTCTGCCAGTGGTAATAGCTTTTCCATACATCCACAGCTGTTTATTGTATGAACAGCTGACAAAAGCTTAGGATTTCATGGGTAAGGTATGGCTTCTGGGTAGAACAAAGATCTTTAGTAGAGGGGAAAATGCTCTTTTTTTTTTTTTTTCTTTTTTTTTTTTTTCTTTTTTTTTTTTTCTTCCCTCTCCCCCTCCAGAAGCACAAGTGTAAAGGCAGCTGGCAGCATGAGTGCAAAAACTATGCTTTTGTCTGTTTCTTTTTGAACTATGAAAATGCTGTAATGCACAGAGAATAATTGATTAAAACAGAGGGAAGGAAGTGCTTGCACAAGTCATGTGATTTATCTTGTGGTGAGGAATGGAGAGGTCATTGGGGTTAAACTAGATTAAATAAATAAACCTGGTAGGTCTTGAAGCTCTTAGGTTTTCCTGAATTCAGCGTCATGGGGGAGTGTTATGGAAATACTCCTTCAGAATAAGCAACCCTTGATGTTTGTAAACCAGTATCTTGATGTACTTGCTTTTGTAATGCTCCTTCCAAAGCCACAGTACCTCTTATTTTGCATATGTGTTATTACTTAGATAACCTTAAAGGAAAGCTACTCATCTGCCCTGTTTGTTGTTGGTTTGTTGGGGTTTTTTGTATCTTAACCATTACCACAGACCCTTGATACAGTTCTGTGACTGCTTTAACTCTTGAATTGTTTGTTTATTCTGCTGTTTAACCCTGTAACTTGGCAGCAATGCTTGGTGAGAGCTTTCTTAAGGAGAAATGCGTGTTCTGCTTTGAAGGGCAGCTACTGCCAACCTGTGTGACTCGGATAGTGGCAGGATGTGCTGGCAGAAATCAAATCAACTTCTCCAGGCACAGAGAAGAGGAACTTCAGTTTAACAGCATGATAACAAGAAAGCAGCCCAGTTGCACTGTACAGGCTAAATGATGTACAGAAAGTAAGCTGTTGCACAAATGGAGCAGGGCATTGTGGCATAGTTACCTTGTTCATTTGCTATGAGTAAATTCCTTTACCTTGAAGAGCAAAACTAAAAAATGTTTTATTACAGCTTTCATAATTGGTCAACAGATGTTTTTGTACTTTGGTTTATAAACTATTGTGAATCTACCAGTCTAAAACCAACAGCAGAAACTACTTCTTTAATTTTAAGAGCATTTCTAATACATTATGCTAATTCTTTTAAAAGTGTGCTATTGAACACTAGAGGCTTCCTGGATAAGAGAGGTTTAAACCTAGCGTATTTACATGATTTCAAACCAAATACGATTTCCATGTTTAACATTTTGTTTGGATACTGAATATCAGAAATGAAAATATTTAAATTTACTAAATAGAAAGCCATTATATTAAATTAAGTGCATTTTTATCTTGTTCAGTTCTATGCTAATAATAAAATCTTAAACACAGCAGTTCTAAGTTCCATGTCTTGCATGTAGTAGGCATTGAGCTTAGTCACAGCAGACGAGCACTTAGGCTGCTTTTACAGAGTAAATGATGCGGTGCGTTCATTGAACAATGGAAAACAGTTGAAAATTAGTTACAGCCACCTTTTTTCTAAGCTCTTTACACTGTTGTTAGATCACTTTACTTTGAAATTATTCAACTGTATTGTCTGTAAAGAGCAAGAGATTGTCCAATTTTAAGATTCTTTTCTTAAAGAGTATAGTGCGTATTTGAAAACCGTCGAGTTATAGGGTTATCAGAACACTAAATGATTCAGTGAATTACCTGATTCAAAATTTTCCTCTGTATTAGAGATAATGCTGAGCTAACTCTGACATAGCTTGAGTGGCAATCACTGTTCAGCCCACCAAACCAAAATCACCTATCTCTATTGTAGACTTGACACTTTTTTTAAAAAAAGGGTTTTGCTTGTGGCAGGCTCTTTGTCAGCTATTGAAGGTACCTTTTGGATTATGAAGAAAAGCAGCTTAAGGAGTTTAAGAAGTCATTTTGGGTTTCTTTTAGCTAGATATTGATAACAATGTATTACCTTTCCTCCTCTTCCAGTCCCCTATCCATTTTTTATTTGCTACTGTATTATTCATCTGTTGCAAAAGAGTAGTGGGATGAGTCTTTTGTCTATGACCCCCACTGCTATAGCTTTTTCTTATCTCATTGCATTTGAAAGCTTACTTGGATTCTTAAACCAAATTTTCACTAACACAGAAATGGTTAGAGTTAGATTTGTAAAGTAATTTATACCTATGTCTGCGGACAAGTGTATAGCTCAACAGTAGTTATGCAGCTAATCACTTGTATGTTTGTATTTGTTCACACTAACATGTCTTTAAAAAAAAAAAAACACGACAGGTCCTTACTGGTTTCTTTCAAGAAGAGTGAAGAATGAGCTTTAACAAGAGATTCTTAAAGAAAAACAATACTGCTCCTTTTCTTTTGAGCTTTCAAAATCTTTCAGCAGGCTTAACCACTTGTGTGTTTGCTGGCAGCTGAATTTCAGCTTTAGAATTTTTGGACAGTTATCAATATAGCCTAGGCCTATTGTCTGCTTGGATTGTGGTGGTGTTTTTTATTTGTTTTGGGGTTTTTCTTGGTGTTTTTTTAAAGTGACTAGCTGAGAATTGAAACTCTTCAGTCTGTTATTTGGCAGAGTTAATTCAGGGAGAAGGGTAGATCTGTTTCTGGGGGTTTGATTTTTTTATTCAAGACTGAAGAATATTGATGGACATGCTTATCAGACTGATAGGGCAATAGATGGAGGCTCTTTAGGAATCAGTTATTTTATCTGACACCTTCTCAAGATTTCAGTCTAGTTCAAAGCCATGGCCTGAAAGACTGGTAAATAAGTTAGTCTCAATGTAAAAGGTGTTTCTTTATGTTCAGGAGAGATCTACTCTGTTTTACTTTGTCCTGTCACATGCCACCACTGACAAGTGTCTGGCTCAATCTTCTTTACACTCTCTCTTCAGATATTTGTACAAAACATAGAATGGTTTGTGTTGGAAGGCACCTTAAAAATCATCTAGTTCCAACATCCCTGCTCTGGACAGGGACATCTCTCACTAGATCAGGTTGCTCAAAGTCCTGTCCAGCCTGTCCTTGATGATTCTGCGATTCTGTAATGTCTAACCTAAACCTACACGCTTCCAGCTTAAAACCATTACCCCTCATCCTGTCACTACATGCGTCATAAAAAGCCCCTCCCCAGCTTTCCTGTTGGCCCCCTTCCAGTACTTGAAGGCTACTAGAAGGTCTCCCTGAAGGCTTTTGGAGCCCTGGAGGCTGAACAACCCGACCTCCCTCAGCCTTTTTCACCTATGTGAGTGCTCCAGTCCCTGCATCACCTTTGTCTCTCTTTGCTGGACTCTCTCCAGGATGTCCATGTCTGTCTTGTACTGGGGAGCCCAGCGCTGGACACGGTACTCCAGATGGGACCTCACCAGTTCTGAGCTTGGGGGAAGGATCGCATCCGTCGACCTGCTGGCAACACTTCTAGCCTCCTTTGCTGCAGGGGGCAAGGGCTCCTGTTGAACTTTGTCCACAAAACCCATCAGATTCTTTTCTGCAAAGCTTTATTCCATTTGTTTGGCTCACTGGACATTGCACAATACAAATTCCTGGCCATGTAAACAAAATGTTACATTTTCTGTGCAGTAGTACAGATACAGCTTGCATTACTGCAGAGATGAAAGTTAGTGACTAGAGGCTTGCACAGCAGGTAACACATCAGAACTTGATTGTTTTTTGGGCTTGAGAGACTTCACACAAAGAAGTTCTGACCAAGGTGGGATTGTTCTGAGCATGTAGTAGCTGCCTTTCTGCTGCCCATGGGACACGCTGGCATGTTAGGGTTCGAGTCTTGTTCAGTAAACTCAGTGTGGACGTAGTTTAGCTCATAGCAAAGGACTGCTGGGGTGAAGAAATTTTGCACTGACTTACAAAATATCTTTAAGAAACATTCTGTGTCTTTATTTCAAGCATAGTATGCATGACTTTGGTTAGTGTGGTGGGGGAAATGTGTTAAAAAGACCCAAACACACCTTCAATCTCTTCATTCCTCAAATTTATTCAGCTTTTGCCTGGGAAGTGGGGTGACTGTTGAAACAGGAAGAAAAGATAAACAGTTAGCTGTCTTCTTAATCCAGGGTCCAGGTACCACAGTGATAGCTGTAAACAGTGGTCAAGTGTTGAAGGTTTAAAAAAATTTCTGCTCAATTTAGAAGTGCAAGTCCCACTCACTTTCATCAAACCAATTTTTGGTGAAGTGTAGGACTTGGTGGAAATAATTTGCTTTTTGCAGTCTCGAAGTTCAGAGTACTTAATGGTCATTCTGGCTGAAAGTGGAATACAAATCACTTGCTTATGAGTATCCTTCCAAACTTGTTAATGAATGAGCGCTTGCACTTGCTTGTGAGGTTGGCATTTTCTTTGTTGTTGGTATTTTTTTCCTAATGTAAGTAGTTTAAGCATTTTAGGCTTCTAATTGTTTTTCAACTAAGAATCAAAAGAGAGAAATTTTAAATTTTTCTGCTTTCAGAGTTTCAGACTACCCTTAACCCCAAACAGCAGTGAAATAAAAATACTTCCTTAAAAAGCAATTGCAACTTCTCATTTGCCCTGCCCATGTAATCGGAAAAATTTCAGTCATAACTCTTAAGAGGGAATAGGTTTCAAACTGTAATTTATAACATCAGGATTTATACCAATCTTTTAGTGGATAGGTATTGGAATTGGTGCTACTTTTGTTTGGAAGGAGCTGCAGAATTACTTAATGAATTGTGTCTTCTCTGTTAGCATATTGTTTACTATCCAGTCCTAGTTTGTTACAGGTATTTCTATGATCTGCTTGCATTTCTGTTCGATAGAACTTGGTTGCAGTTGACCAGTTGCTGCTTTGATTCTCACAGGCTGGTCTCTCAGGGCATGAGCGTACCAATGTAAAGTTTGTCTGGATTACCCCCTCTTTCCACCTTTTCCAGATCCCCCAAATTATCTCAAGTAGCTCAAAGCATGGGTAAATAGGATTTGAAGGTATCTCATGAAAAAATTTTGGTTATTTTCTGTTTCACATACAATAGCGAACTGCTGCAATTTTTGTAAGTGCTTTTAATAAGTCATCAGAGAACTCTACAGTAGTTTAAGCTTCTGGCTTTTTTACTAGCCTCAGCTGAAATGGGAGCTGTGGTATTGTTGGAGAAGGCTATCTGTCAGGATCTGTTTATTGCCCTTTCCTCTGCCAGTCTCCCTGCAAGCAACAAGTGTCAAGATAGCTCCTTCTGACTCTTCCAGAATGTAAATAAATCTTACAATTAATCTCCTACAAGATGATACTTCAAAACAAAAATTACTGTTGCAGAATACATTCTGGCTACTTTCTGGACAAATGGCAAGAAATGTTTTGATGTAGAGTAGACAATGCTGTGAAAGCAAAGTAGTTTTCAATACAATTATTATTTGTCCTTAACTATCATTTTTTTTATAGGTTCAGTTTATTACAGAGAAAGTGAGAGGCAAAGAAAACAGCTGCAAAGTTACATTTGAGAAGTGAAAATAAATAATGTTTTTAACAGCAAATCTTTTCTGAAAAGCGGTCTAAGAGGGCCTTGGTTTCCACAGTTTGACTTTTCCATGTACAACAAAACTTGCAGAATAGGCATTTTCATGCGGGTGAAGGGTTAACTAAATAGCAAGTGTGTAGTGGTGACTTTTTTCCCTTACCTAAAGAAAGGTTGGGTTTTCTATTTGCAGTTCAACTCAGAAGCTACCTTTCAAATGGAGTGGTAGACAAATGATCCATGCTCCACTCTTATGCTCCCACACTGTTTGGGAAGTCACTTGTTTGCAGAAGATAAGTAGTGCAGGAGGGATTTAAACAAAAAAAAGATTACCACATGTTTAAG
This sequence comes from Apus apus, assembly GCF_020740795.1. Lineage (NCBI taxonomy): Eukaryota > Metazoa > Chordata > Aves > Apodiformes > Apodidae > Apus > Apus apus. Next base: position 21,286,763 of record NC_067312.1, read on the forward strand.
CAGGTTTATTTCCTAAAGTTTACATATAGGATCTGCTATTGCTTTTGTTGTCATTATAATGAACAACTTTAAGTTGTCTTTTTTTATTATTACAGTTGAGAAATACAGGTAGGCTGTGGTTTAGATGGAAGGCTGGTGCATGGATGGAAGACTGGAAAGCAGGTGATGAAATAGATGTAGATACCACTTCATAGTCAAAGTTGTAGTCCTCATTCTTAGAGGAAAATTTGAAGTGCAGTAATGATACAGCTTTATAGGTGTTTGCAGTTAATTTCTCCCAAATTAAACAAAAAGAGGAGGCAAGAAAACGTTCTAGAAAAAAACAAGCAATGAGTCTGCCTTTTAACTCCAGTTTATGTGCTTGACCCAGTCTTGGGAGAATTATAGTATATTGTTTCCTTTGCAAATTCTCATGCTCTAAAATGGTCTTCCTTTGGGAAAATGTAGGCAAAATTTCCTTCTTTTCCTTCTTCCTCTTCTGCTCCCCCTCCCCCAGTGATGAATATCTGCTTATGTCTTTGAAGGCTTGGTGGAAAACCTCATTGGTTTTCAGCCATTACCTCTGGATGTGTAAGGATGAAGTAATAGCCACAACCTAATTGTCAAACACTCACTTCTTGTTGGGTGTATTCATTTAGTTGGACCTAAGCTGACTTGGAATCTGTAAAGGTGTAGCCTTCCTATATGCTCTTGAGAACATCTTGCAACAGGTGGAGATAAACATTGAGGGAAAGGTCATGGTAGAGGTGCTGTGTCTTACTCAGTGTTTTGTTAATAATCCATTGCAGAAAATATTATTGTTGCTTTTAAGAGGATGTTAAAACATTACGTTGTAGAAAAATAAATGGAGTTGACCTTGAATGCAATACAGAAGATTTCATGATAATTAAAGATAAGTTAACATATTGTGTAATAGATCACTGAAGGTGTGTAGCTTGGTAAAATTTAAAATGTTCAGGATCATTTTAGATACAGAAAAGTATCTTGAGTACAGCCAGAGGACTTGTAATTATTACATTAGTGACAAGCTTTGCTCATTCATGTTTCCTCCATGCCATGAATATGTTTAGTAAAGCATTCAGTTCACTCATCCCATCCTTACTAAAATTTGCCTCGCGTCTTGTTGAAAATTATTTGAATCTTCATCAATATTAGTAAGAAAATGTCTTAAGTACAAGGGAGTTATAATAAGTTAAATTCTTCCAAGTAATAAGACTTAATTAAGGAGAATTCAAAGTTGTACCAGTCCACAATGAAGTGATGTAGTAATGGAATTTAGGGACTGAAGAGCATGTTAATGCATTTGAATTTAAGTACCTAACCAGATGAGGCAAATGGATTATTTCACTTCAAAAGGCAAAGTTATTTGTGTCTAAGCAACTTAGTTCAGCAGGCCTGTTGGTGCAAATATGTGGGTAGGGTTTTTGCAGTTCATTGTGACTGGAGAGCAGTATGACTGAGATGATACTGGCATGTTTGGGATCTTCTTTAGGAGTTCTGCACACTTTAATCAGTTTTCTGATCTGTTTTGTTGAGATGACTGTGATGGAAGAGCTCTCATCAGCAGAGGTTTTAAGCAGGCAAACCACAGTCTGTTGACTCTGCGTGTTGGTGCTTCAGATCCTTTTTTCAGCAATGAAGAGTGGCTGGTTGGGCTAACTGCTGTCTTTCCTAAAATTTTTGGAACACAAAACAGAGCTCTGTGATGTTTAGGCACTGGTGAGCATGTGTGCTTCTGTTTTCCTGGAGCAAAGACGGTCTTTTCTTCAGTGTCTTTAGATTAAGAAGTTATTTTGTCTGGAGGTTAGACAGTGTCTCATGAGGTGGCTCATGGATGGAACAGTATTTCCTTCCCAGCTCTTACTTTGTGCAGGGCCAGTGAAGCAATAGGAGAAAGTGGCTTGCAAGTACATTGGTACATTCTACCTAGCCCATTTAATTTGACAGAAAGGGAAGTGACACTCTTGTTCTGACCAGCACCATCCTGAAGGGAGAAGATAATGTAACTTACACAAATATTTTCTAGCTCAGAAGTAGATTGTGTTAAAACCAAATCTATGACAGCAGTTAGTTGAATACTTCGGTTTTACCTGTAAACAATTCTCATTTTCACCTTCTACAGTAATTACTGAGGTTGTCACTTCCATCGAAAGCTAGCTGCCTTGGAACACGTGACATTGAGTGAATTCTCAGTAAGACTTTTGGTTTAGCTTTGGCTTACATGTTATAATTTATGCCCTTGCATAGGGACTAAGTATGATATCAAATTTTCAGATAAAATCTGAGGTAACTGCCACCATCTAATTGAAAGATTTGAAAGACTACTCTTTGTAAGGATAATTTTTAAAAATTGCATTCCCTTAAGTAATAACAGTGAATTAAAAAATTTTGAAGTAGAGATTTTTTTTATTATGACTTAGTCCTTGAAAAACACAATAGTCTAGGAACAGCAAGCAGAACATTTTGTGTAAGTGTTGTTTGTATTTTGTTGTTGCCAAGTTCTTTGCATTAAAACTTACGAGACATTTTTCCAACAAAGTTGGCCATGCTGAGGAAACAAGTATTCCATGGGGACCATTTTCTTTCATGAATATCTTTGTGGAAGATGACTTATGCAGGGTTGAGTTGGTTTCTACATTTCAATTTTGCAAAGTCAGTTCCTGTTGGTTTGTCTGTTGGGAAGTTTCCAGGTGGCTACTAAAAGGTTAGGTGGCTGCCAATCTTCTTTGACCTTCACTCATCTCCTCAGAGAGACTGCCCCTTTACAAAGGCAGTCTGGATCAAACTCCCTGGGACCTCAGTACTCTTGTCATTAGCTAGGACAGTCTGTGCTGTTTTTACATCTTATTCTTAAGTTGGGGACAAACATCTTTTATCTGATATCACATCAGGATACAAATGAACCCCAACCCCCACATTCTGTGAATAGAATTAGAGCCTGGAGGGTTTGTTACTAACTGAACACTACTGCTGCAGGTGGTGTTGTTGCTATGATGTTTAAACATCCTGCAAGTTTGGTGTTTTACTGGTTTCAGTAGTTTGTCTCCTGTAATAGTAGCTTTTCTTGGATAGTAAGTATATTACTCACTTTTTTATATTTGTTGGGGTAACTTTGACTCACTAATGCCTCTTAATTTTGCCCTGTAGCCGTTTCACTGCAATGTTTCAATGCACTTGGAAATCCTGTTTGTTCATGTAATTTTATGTTTTGTCCCAGCAATATCACAGTTTTAACAACTACCTCTTCTGCTCAGTGCAAGGCAGGGATGTTTCAATTCTTATCCATTAAATGCCAATAAGAAGGGGTGATTCCTCAGAAGAGTGTTTTGAACAGATAATTGGGTAACAGTTTATAAGCAATGTTTATTTTAAGTATCTCAAGTTCTGTCTTTTTATTTCTATAGTCTGATACACAATTTTAAGGTCTTTACTGCTGGAGCATTGTAATACATTATTTATACATTTTGTTTGAACCCTATGATGATACTCCATCAGTTGCTAGAGTTGTAGTTCTAATTAGCTGATGATGCTTGCTTTCAGATTATTGTGTTATATTATGAATGGTATATTGTAGGCAGAAAATACAAGAATGTTTGAAGTTTGAACAAAACCAGCTCTCTGTAAGGACTGGAAAGTACCATACTAAACTCCAGCATGTTGTATGAGCAAGCTCATGCCTCTTCTTGTCAAGGCTTCACATTTCAAGAAAACATGTTTAACCCTTGCTAGAGGTTTGCAAAACTGTTCTGAAAGAGAGTAACTAGTGATACATGCTCATAACTTTGTCGTAATGAAACACTGAAGTTGGAACTTGGGTGTCTTTAACTTGAAATAGCATTGGGTACAGTTTTATGTATTCAGGGTACTTGTGAAAGTTTCTCACTGAGTCATGAGTATTTGGCTTTGGTGTCTTGTTAGCTGAAGTACTGGTGAGAATAAAAATTCAGGTACTGATATTTTTGTGTCACGTCAGCACCCTGACTGACATGTAGGTTCTGGGTTTTTTACAATTTGAAAGTGCTGTAGGGAGAGAACAAGTGTTATAGGCGTCTGTGTTTTTTGCCTACTGTTTTTGTATGAAAGCTGTTGCATTTTTTTGTTCAGTTAGTTTTACTTAGAAATGTACATTTTAAATTAGAAAAACCTATTAAAATAATTCCTAAGATGGAATTGCAACTACATTTTACCATGTGCTGTGGCCAGTTGGGGAACTCAGTGCATACTTAAGTATGATTTAAGCTGTAGTTTCACATGCATTTCTTGCAGTATTGGTATGAGCTGGATTTGCTCTCTGATCCTTCTTCGCCCTACACCTTTACTAGTGCAAGCAGATTGGTGCTTTTTTGTGTAGCGTGGTGATGTGGGTCAGGGAACATACCAGTGAAAGATGCTCTTTTTTTTTTTTTCCCTTTCCTTCTGGCTGAGTCCATTCCTTGATTCAGGTCAGTTCAGATTACAGAGAGTAGTTTTGATGACACTTCAGAGGACAGAGGAGGAGGCAAAAATGGGTGTCAAGAGCCTGGTACAGTCTTCTGCTACTTCCCTAATGCTGAAAGTAACACAGGTGAGGTCATGCCTATAGGTATGTTAGCCTAAGGTGCTGTGGATTTCCCAATCCTAACCATAAGCCATTAATAGAATACTTAATTACCTTCTTTCTTCTGATCTGTGGTTATGCTAAAGCAGCAAATCTTTGTCTAAGGAGCAAGGAGTCCTCTTTGTATTTGGCTTACCTAATTTATTCTAGCCAGCTTGTAAATTACATTAGGCCTGGCTGCTGAATAAGTTTTTTCAAAAAACAAGGTGGAAGGAGGAAATAAAAACCATCCCCTGCCACCCAAAAAGAGGAGGAAGAAAAATATTTGACAGCAAGGTATCCATTTGCCCCATGTGGGTCTTCCAAGGGTTTGGATTATCTGATGTATTTCTGCATGTAGAAAGGTCCACACAGCAGCTTCAGTGGGCAAACTTCTTCCTATTCCTGCCTTCGCTGGTTGAAAAATGAAATGTTTCATGCTGCCCTGCTTGCAGAAATATATCCAGGCTGGCTGAGAAAGTGGAAGGGGAATTGTTCCCTGTGCAGAATCTCACATTCCTTAGGTGCTTGTGGAAGAGCTAGTGAAATAAACTGTTGCTTAAAGCTTTATTGGTACAGCACAGTGCAAGGTAGTAACAGCTACTTGAAATCATTCTGTATCAGAGCAGTTAACTATCCGTTACAGTACAAACCATAAAGGTGGGTAAGGGACAAGTTAAGGTAATTTGAATCTCCTCTTTTGTAGCCCGCTTATGAATGAAATACGAGTTTGTAGAGATGATGACCAACAAGATCTTCTGAAAGTGCAGACCTTGCAGGAAAAAACTCTGCATAAATGAAATGTAAGAGTTGTTTCTTCTTAAATAGAACTTACAAAAAGTTGCCAACTTTAAAAAGGATGCAGTTTAGTGCTGGAGTTTGTCTTTAAAAATAGTTGCATGGCCAGTAGCATATATTTAACTGCAGTAAAAACAAAGGTGCTTCTTGGTTTAAGAGCTACCTTAGCCTTTCTCTCGAAATGGAAATTGTAACTGAATCATCTTTATGCTGAATTGTCCTTTTGTTTTCCTTCACTTCCTTGTTCATGTGTTAGAGAAGTGTTTCCTTTCTTGGTTTTTCTCTTGTAGTACTAATCATAGAATGTCTCGTGTTGGAAGGGACCTCTAAAGGACTTCTAGTCCAACCCTCTTACAATAAGCAAGAACAACTCACATTAGAAGAGATTGCTCAGGTTCCCCCAGAGTCTTCTCTTCTTCAGGCTGAACAACCTCCACTGCCTCAGGCTGTCTTCATAAGAGGGGTGCTCTAGCCCTCTGATAATTTTTGTTGTCCTCCTCTGGACATGCTCCAACAGGTCCACATCCTTCTTATGTTGGGGGCTCCAGAGACAGACACAGTACTCCAGGTGAGGTGTCACCAGGGCAGAGTAGAGGGGAAGAATCACCTCCCTCAATCTGCTGGCCACACTTCTTTTGATGCAGCCATGGATGCTCTTGGCTTTCTGGGCTGCAGTTGCACATTGATGCTCATGTCCAGCTTTTGATTACCCCCACTATTACCCCCAGGTCTTTTTCCACAGGGCTGCTCTCTAGAATGTCTTCCCCCAGCCTGTATTCATATTTCTGGTTGCCTTGGCCTAGGTGCAGGACCCTTGTCAAACCTCATGAGGTTCACCTTGGCGCATTTCTCCAGCTTGTCCAAGTCCCTCTGGATGGTATCTGGTCCCTCTGGCATATCTAGTATACCACCCAGCTTGGTGTCATTGGCAAACCTGCTGAGGGTGAATGCCGCTGTCAATATCATTAATGAGGATACTAAACAACACTGGTCCCAGTCTGGTCCTTTGAGGGACATCACTTGTCATCTGGGCATAGAGCCATTGTTTAGAAGATGTTTAGAAGATTATTGTAATCATACTTCTTCATTGTACAAGGAATTAATTATTTGTTTAGAGTCTATAAAGTCACCATCTTTGGTTGATACAGTAGAAGAAGAAGACAACTGAAGGGTTTCTTCAGAGCTTGTGTATGCTGCCACACCAGTGCTTCCCTGACACCTCTGCCCTTACCCACCAGTACTCCAGTGCACAGTGTTTATTATTTTGTCCTGTGAAAATTCATGTTACCAGTCAATGCTAGCTCTGAAAAGTTTATTTTTAAATTATGTTGCAGAAGGGCATAGCAAAAAAAATGGGAACGGGAAGAGACATGAGAACAACAATGTGAACATGTGGTTTCACAAGTTTACTAAGTGCATAATTACAGTGTTACGTAATTGTCAGCTGAAGTGTCCAAAAAATCATGATTAACTTTTGAAATAAAAAGGCTTAAAAATAATAAAACCCTCTAGGAGATAATTTTGAAATCGCATGATTTGTAATGCTCTGCAGGTTTGTAGTTTTTGGGCTGTCCTCTGGAGCTAAAAAGAGAATGTTAAAGCCAATCCAAAAGCCAAAAAAGTAGACACAAATAAAACTTCACTGTTTTAAATGAGAAGTCAAATGACAAGTAGAAAACTATGAGAAGTTTATGGATGGGATTATCTTAGGCAACTGATGCTTTCTTCAAAAGTCTTCCTGAGCTAGTATGCAGGTGTTCAGCTTTTTCAAATGATGGGCTGGTAGTGAAACACAAACCTGGTGTTACTAAATGCTGCTAGGATCATAACAGCCTGTACACCATTAGTTATTTTCCTGTTTTCCAATCACGGTGAGGAGCCAGAAACAGCACATGATGTGGTTGCCTTCTGTGCTTATGACCTTTTTTCTTTTGAGGACTACTGAGATAATTGCAGTGGTGATACTGATGCAGGTTATTAATTGAAATAAGTAAAATTTGGGGGGAAAAATATCACATAAAAGGAAATGAAGAGACATGCAGATGAAAAACAGAGCTTACATAACACTGAAATACAAAGAATCAGAGAAATACATCCCATATAGCCAAGAGCTTGTCCCTGACACAAGACAAGAAGATGGAAAGGAGTATTTCCCACAATTACCTTGGCTATGGCCTTGAGCACTAAGTAGACAACACTAATTGGACTCAGAGTATTAACATCTCATCAGCATATTAATGTACTAATATAATACTAAAATACCCACCCGTAGTCTACAGGGTCCCCTACTAACAGAAGCCCCGCACTCTTTGAGCATATGTAGTGAAATTTTGAAGCACTGTAACTTTAAATGGAAGCAGAGAACTAGTTAACCAATTGCATATACAAGTGACTGAATATAATTAGAGATAAGGTAATTTTACATGTTTCTGTATATAAAAGTAACCTTGCATTTTGGGAAGCTGAGCTTGCTTTGTTCAATACCACCCTACTCCCTTTTCTATGTAGAACTGGGTATTAAAACAAGTTATCTTGATTCTGTGTGTGGATTGGCTTCTTGAACACCGGATGACAGGCCCTGCTTTTTGGGACAGTGCTATGGTAAAAAAACACCCAAAGGATGTCATTTTCAACAAGAGTGCTACCTGGATTGATCCTGAGGAAGTGTTAGAAACATGGTAGGAAGTTAAATCTAAATTTAAAATGTCTTTCCACTTCCTAGATCTGACAGTAATTGTTAATTTCAATTTTGCAACATTAGTGTCTAAAAAGGAGATGTACCCAATGTTTTTCAACCAGCGTTCTATCAACAAAGGTGATTGGAACAGAAGAAACCAGGGAGCTATTTTTAGTAGTTCTCATAAATACTGCATATATAAACCTAAAACTAGGAATGTGGAAGCTCAGTAGCTGAAATCCCTTTAACCCAGTGGAACATTTTAGTCAGTTTATGGAATTGACATTGTTAGGAGTATTTCAGGAAGATTAATGTCTTTGTAAACCTGTGAATTGTATACCGCCGTGGTAGAATAGATCAGATATAGCAACAGATCCTTTCCAACTCAATGATATTTTAAATGTAAAAGGAATACAGGGCTTGCCTGTTTAAAGCAGAGACCAAATTTGTAGATGTCAAGTAAACTAAAAGTTATGGTCCCCACAGCAAGTATTAAGTCATCCCCTAGTGTGCTTGAGATTTTGTTACTGTATATGCTGATAAAATCTTGCCTGAAAATATGTATGTTGTGGTGGTTATAGTAGCTATGGGGAACTTTTATTCAAATAAGTGCCCTGGTGCTTGAAGGCATTGAACTGATTCATTCCATGCATTTAGATACTGGTATTAGTTATGCATTCAGAGAAGATGCTTTTACTTGTAGTTAACTCTTCAATTTTTCCAGCTTGCCACCACAATGCAATCTGTGCAAGATTTATAAAACTTAATGTAAAAGGAGTTGTAGAAGTTTTGGGTATTTATTATACTTGAAACCCTTTACAGTGTCACTTAAAGGTGTATATGCCACGTTTTCCAGTTTTAAAACATTATAAAGCTTAAGCCCTAAAAAGTCCTGACAGCTGGGAGCTTCTACACTTCCTAACGGTGTTGGTTACAGAAGGCTGGAGAAGGGGCTTTCTTTGAAACCAGACTTTAGAGTGCATAGGTGATATGGAAGGACTGTAAGGGAAAAGAAATCCTGTGGGGTTTTTTTCTCTCTCCCTACCTGCTCAGTCAATTTAGGAGCATGGGTTGATACCATGCTCTCTATTGCAAATTAAAATGTGAAAAGAATGTGGCTCAGAAGTCAAAGCTTTTGTTTTGCTTTAGTCATCCCTGAGCAATGTTCTGTTCTGAGGAATTCCCGATGGCTATCTTACTTTCTGTTTTCTTTAAGTGGGGAACTTTAAAAATCAAAACTAAATTTTTGGATAAAAACATGAACATCCGTTCTAGGAAATCTAGTTTGTCATTTAAAATAACACAGTAACTCTAAACTTGAGTCCTTCCCAAAACTCCTTGCTGCTCTTCATGAAGTTCATAGATTTATTTTTTTTTTCTTTGGTTTCAGGTCATCTTACATGGTTACAGGAAGTATGATTACATATGTGGTAAATGGTAGTGGGAACCTGGAAACAGCCGATCAAAACTAGAAGTCTTTCTTGCTTTTCGTAAAGAATTTTCTGTCAGAGAGTTGCACATTGCCAGCAGTCTACTTGCTGGCTGAATTAAAAATTGTCTCTGATTTTAATATGACAATTTTTGCATGGTACTGAGGTGATGCTGACAGTCAAAATCAAATTTACACAAATATTTCTTAGGGTGTTGACTGATTTAAAATGAGTGACCTTTGCTGGGCAAGGCAGTGTACACTAAGTAGATGTTCACATAAAAGGACAAAAACTGTATGTGCTAGAGAAGTAATTTTGTGTGGCCTGTGCTCAGGAAACCAGAGCTAAACTTGATGGTGTAGAATAGAGCTCTGTGATGAGAACATTAACAAAATGGCACAAATATGGGAATTTGTTACATGCAGTTAGTGACACTGGCACTTTCAGTGTTAAACAAGTTTGAGCTCTTGTGTTTAACTTCAATCTTGAAAATGCCTTTTGAAAAAGAGGTTCAGGGATGGTGAAGCTTTCTTTACATGTTGTTATTCTTGCTGTTAGGTGCAAAGCAACTGGTGAGCATTTGGAGGGGGACAGTTTGAGCAGTGATAGTCCAGTGGCTGTAATGGCACTACAGTCTGGGCACAGAAGTCTAAAAATGCATTGTTTTTGAAACTGTGTGTGTGGGGAGGCATTGATCTGCCTTCACAGCTTTAGAATAGGAACTGCGTGGTGTCACAAATAGTAGGGCTCTGTGAATGAAATGTAAAAACTAAGGCTGTATGAAGGCTTCAGAAAGCTTCCTTAATTTTCTTCAGAATTGTAGAGATTATTGTAAATCATTTGCATAACTGATGCATGACTGATGATGGTTAGGACAGCTATACTTGGCCTCCTCCCACCTCTGTTTTTAGATCTGATTGTTGTGAGTTCCTTCTTGACTTGGATGGCCAGTTCAGTGTGACAAAGGCCCCCCACCTTCAGCCTTCACCCTGGTCCCGCAGCTGAAGCGCGGATGCAGTGCCACTGGCTGTCTGCCGGGCTCTCTGCCTGCCTGGATCCGTCGCTGTGACCAGTGGCACTTCCAGGATTCGTGTATAAGTATCATATCTAAAACTCTGCTTAAATTCAGAGCTGCTGTAAGTGCGGTCTCTCTGCGTGACTGTCAACACACAGACTTGGGTAGCACCAGAGGAAATCAAGGTGATCTGGCTGTGAACGTTACCGCCCGACTTGCGTCTGCTTTGTGGCGCTGGGGGCGAGTTCCTCTTCTTCCCACTCGCCGTCTTGAGGAGTTAGACGTGACAGCCACTGCTCTCCGTTTGCTCCCGGTGTTCCTGAGGGAGAGCCGCCGGCCGGCGGGAAAGCCCCGCGGCCGTCACCGCGGCCTCAGGGTGCGGGTGTCGAAGGGGTTAAAGGTGGAAGGGGCCGAGCCATTATGCAAGCTGTTAAGTAAAGAGGAAGTGCATGACAAAATGCTGAGCTCAGTGGTCTGGCTCGCGGCCAAGCCTTTGCTTTCTTCACTACAGCTGAGGGCTTTCTAAGCTTCCCACCAGTGGGTTTGCCTGCGCTGTTGAGGAATGCGGCGGCCGCCGCCAGCTGACGTCAGGCGGGGCGGGTCAGCCGCGGGGCAGGGGCAGGGCGGGGGGGCCGTGTCGTCCTGTCGCGCTGTGTGTCGTCCTGTCGCGCTGTGTGTCGTCCACCACAGCAGTTCTTCCCTCGCCTGTCCCCCCACCGCTCCATCACAGGCGTTCCGCGCCCCCCCCCCGCATACACCCCACCCCCCCTCTTTTAAACAAAAAAAAATAGGGGAAAACTCATGCAGAAAAGTGTTTTGTTAGGGTGACCAGCTATTAAGCTTTCAGTTACAAATCAGTAAAATTCGCCTGATTGTGGATTTGATTGCCATCTGGGTGATGTTCTCTAGCTCTATAATCACATACAGTGCAGATCTGTGGTTCTGGATTATTATGAAACAAATATAAAAAAAAATATTGTATCTGGAAAGTTTGCAGGCTGCAGAAGAGTGACAGGAACCATGTTTCCATATTACCCTTGCTGGCAATTTAGATAAAGGGATTACTTTTTTTTTTTTTTTTAAGGATTTTGGAATAACTTGATTGCAGAGGCTTCTGGGCTGCCTGTATACTTGCTAAGCAGGTCCAGGCAGCTTCTTTGAAGCTGCTCCCTTAGCTTCTTTAGTTTTTTTAGGGCTACCTTTCCTCCTATAACCAGTCTTGAAATTGCTTCTAGTCTTCACTGTTAGACCTGCAGCACTTCTGGGGCAGTGTTCCTTATCTCAGGTTTTTGGTCAGTGTGCACTTGTTGCTAAGTCGTCTTGTGTAAAACAGCCTAATCCTGTTGTAAACTAGAGAGATACAGGTTGCAGAACTGCAATCCAAGTTTAAAATATAAAAATATATAAATATAAACTAACAGTTTTGTGAAGGAAAAGGGAGATAAAAAAACCTCAAGCCCTTTTCACTTTTCTCCCACTTCCTAACCTGAGAAGGATATTGCAGATGTAGGTGTCCTCAGTGTAGCTACCTGTAGCTGCTAATAAAGAAGACAAATGAGATAAATTTTGAAACTGGTAAAAAGAAAAACTTGTTTGTGCAAGGCAGGAGTACTTTGTGAAATTCATTGTCAGATGGTGTTGGGGCCAAGTTTTAAGCAGAGCCAAAAAAGACCAGATGCACTAGTATGGAAAACATCCTTTAAAATTTGAGACGTAACCTAGTCAGTGGTTGGAGCTTTAAGAGTCAGAAAAAGTGAATTTCTTCTGTACTACTGAAATGCTGCATGATGCTGAGTGAGTCACTCTGCTTGCGTTTGTTTCTTTCTCCACTGTCCTTGTCCTGCCTTGTCTGTTGGAGATTATTATTAAACTTCATGACTGCTGCGGGACAGTGCATACCACAGTGGTGCCTCAAGTTGTCTGGGGCATTCAGTCACTAGTAATACAGTAGTGTGACTACGAGGAAGCCTCTGGGTTGCCTCTATGAATCAGACTAGTTTTACACCTCTCATTCCAGTGAGCACTATCTGAGATTTCCTCTGGAGCTATATAAAATGACTAAGTCTAGTTGAAAGCAGCATAGACCATGTAAAACATGAATTTAGAGCTTTTAAGCTGTGTATTGTATAGAAATTGTGTAAACTGTGTTTGAGCCATGGGAGAGTCACTGAAGTTCTGCATTTCTGAATAGACCACATAAGGCTTAAGACATTGCTTATATTGCCTGCCTCTTAAATTCATAGCTAGAGGTTTAATTTGACATGTGGAAATGGATTAAACTTTAAAGCTGTGGATTTTCCTAAAATGTCTATGTAAACGTGCAGTTCTTTATTTTTTTTATTAAATCTGTGAATTAACGTGTCAGAAGCAGTCTTGGTCATGTAGTTGGTTTTCATTAATTAACATGCCAGAAGCAGTCTTGGTAGTGTAATTATTGGTGTTATAGTAGATAGTGTTCCTTGTATTTACTGTTTCACTTCTTTTTCAGAGCCTGTTTTTTCAAGGTGCAGTGTTCCTTGCTCTTGTACCTCAGTGTCTCTCATCATCATGACTCATAATGAAAGAAACCTAGAAGCAGTTCAGAGAAAGAAGGGACGCCCTTCTCCTGTAAACAGAAGGGAAACATACCCAGTAGTGTATCCACTAAGAAGTCCTGTGACACACAGCATTTACTGTAACTTTGAAAAGAAGTATAGAGCAGTGCTGCAGTACTGGTACCCAGATGGCACATTGTCTTTCCTTTGTGCTCTTCCAGCTCATGGTCCTGCCTTGCACAGGTCATATCTATCTGTACTGAGGCAGTGTTAGCAATTCTGTACAATGTCAGTGTAAGTACTTGAGGACAAAACACCAAAACACAGCTAAAAAGGCTAAAACAATGCAGTAGCAACCCCTTTGCAATTACAGGTGTTGTGTGCCTGCTAATGGTCAGAGAATAATAATAAAGGAGATCAAACTCCTAATAAATGCTATAAATGTACTGCTGCTTTCCCTGGGTGATACTTTCACAGAGCAGCTATCAAGTGCTGTGTTGTATTTCTCCTCTATCAGCTGTTTGGACAGCAGGATGCTTGGGCTAAATTTGTGTCTTTGCCTTGACTTTTAATAACTAAACAAATTTGAAAAACAACATGTCCTGGCCTCATTTGTTTTTTAGAGGCATTAACTAAAAGGCAACTTCACATACAGCTTCTATAGAAACTACTTCAGCAAGGTCTGTGATTAAGACACCACTTCTTCCCCTCCTTTCCGTAACTAGGTTTGTCTTTGGGGACTGCCCGTCTGGTGAACTCCTGCAGTTGGATAATTGAGAGCAGAGTGCACTCATAGCTGGTAGATAAATTAGGAATAATAAATTAGGCAGCTGTTTGATTAGGTGAGGAAATAATACTCAATGGAACTAATTTCCCGAGTATTATGAGTAGCCAAAAATCATGTAAGTGTAGCAAAAAGCATTTCTAGTGATTCTGAGTAGAACTCTTTGCAGAGGCTGAATGTGAAGGTTAACTGTCTCCCCTCTCCCTTTTTCTTTTCAATATGCCATGGCACTGAAATTGCTTTGTTTTGCAGCTATTTCTTAATTTTGATGGGGTGGGAGTGGACATGCCCCTCAAGCTTTAAAAAAGCAACGGGTTTTTGTTGGCTTTTTATTGTTTTTTTTGTTCTCTTGCCTCTGGTTTGGTGATTCAGGAGAATGAAATCTTTCTTGACACTTGCCTTGATGGGGTTTGGACACAGTAGGGGTAACAAATAAACAACCTTTCTTTCTTATCTCATTTGCTGCATATCACTTCCTTTTCCAACTCTCCTTCCTACGCTTGGCAGCTTTTGCTTAAAGTCTTTCTGCCCAGCATCCTATATTGTCCTTACACCAAGATGTGAGGCATAGTGACTGTCTAATTGTTGTCCTTTGCTAGGAGATCCCAAGTGCTGAGGAGTAGCAAAGAGGCACTGAATGTTAATGTCTCCTGTAACCCTCCCACCAAATGCAGTGCATGGCTCTGAACTCTTGGGCACAGTGTAGACTGGATTGTGGGTGGCTTGACTAGCCACAGTTACTTAATTTTTTCTCTTAATGCTTCTAGTAACATTACAATAACTGTATCTACAGGGGACTGAAGCTAAATGAGCAAACGGAGCCTTAAACTCTTGTTAAAATGCTTTTTCAGTCCCCACAGAAAATTTTTTATTAACTTGGAACTCTTGTTTCTTTTTTGTTTGATTTTTTTTTTCTTTTTGGTTTGAATTTTGATTTTGATTCAACCGTATTCCACTCTTTTACTTTATTCTGCAAAATAAAAACTGCATTTTATTAACTGTAGGATGTGAATGGCACAGCTCATTTTTCTGAGTTTATCTTTTGTCTTTGTACTGAAAACAAGACACCAGCCTGCATGACTTGGATGTGGCTGGCCTGTACTAGTTGGAGGCCCAGAGTTAGGAAAAAATTGATCCAGCTCAGTTAGAATTTTGCTGAAGAGATTTTGTCCTCTTGTTTATTGCTTCTGATGGCTTAAGTATGGATAATTTCTATTAAACCCAATATAACCTTGTTCTAGTTTTGAAAGGTATTACATAGCCTTTTTGTACTAGCTGACAAATTCTTGTATCACAGCGTGGTACTTACTGTAGTAGTACACTGAGATACAGCATCATCTGCATTTCTCCAGTGCCTTGAATTTTGTTGTATCTTTAGAGCAGACTTGGAAAAGTATAGGCTTGGTTTTGGCCAGCTTAATTAAATTCTGGAAACTTCTTCTCTTGAGGCTATTTTGAAGTATGTTCTTTGAAGTGACAGTTGCTGCACAGATGCTTATAACCAGCATGTTGTAAAGCTGACTGAAGTTAGAAACAGTAAGGAAATGGATCACAAGTTTTGACATAGTTGCTCCTGCCTGGCTGGAATTACATGGTGGTTTCAATAAGAGTTGTTTAAAAACTTAATAGCTGCAAAATTGATAATGTAAAAGTTCACTCTAAAATAATGCTTCCTCTGTGTTCAGAAGTAACTTCTGTGGGTAACTGTACTAATACTCTTTTTCTTTTCCGTGCATTGATGTTTCAACAAATAATACAAATAACAATTACAGGAAAGTAACAAAGCAGGATTTTTCTAAGCAGATTTTTGCAGTTTGGTTTTTATTTTGTTCACTGCTCATTTCCCTGTTTTGGCATAAAATGTTGAGATACTTTTCACATCAACAGGTGGAAACAAGAAGAATATTTTTGCTTGCCTCTCTAGGGATCTGTTGCTTGAAATTTTCTGCTGCCTTCAAAACAACAGCTGTTTTTGTACTAGCAATTTACAATTGTATTTACTATGAAATAGTGCCTAGCAACATCTAGACAGGGTTTTTGCTGCTACAGATGACTGTCACCGAGTGTGTACTATCTAGTTGATTTTCACTTGAGCAGGGTCCTAGCAAGCTGATACTGTAAAGTGTCTGAATGTCTGTAAGTCTTGCCCTAACTGGAAGTGAATTGTTACATTTAGTAATAGATATTTGAACTGTTGGAATGCTGAGTCTGAAGTGGTGTGTGAAAGAACGTAAAGGAAGTTATTCTTTTTGGCTGGCAGATTTGGACCATTCTTAAAAGTTTTTGAAGTGAATGTGACTTATTCTTAATAAATACAAACTTCCCACTGAATGGAGCATTAAAAAACATTCCCCTGTGAATTCTGGGTGATTCTTTTTGGCAAGCAAGGACATTTCCCAGGGAGGTTGCCAATATAAACATCTTGTGTGTGCACTACCTTGGGCTCCTCCTGCTGCCCCACTTCTCTGAAACAACTTAGCTGGCACTGGCTTTGCCAGACACTGTTGTGCAGGCCGCTGGAGTTGAACTGGTCATGCTATTGTCTGGGAATTGCTGCCTAAAATTAGAGTCTCTTTAGCCAGCAAGACCTCCATGTGACAGAGAACAAACATTATCTGTAGTTTTCGTTCCTGCTTCCGTTTACTGGGAGAGAGAAACTAATGAAATGCAACCAAACAAATTTCAGAGAGCTAGGAAAAGCAAATTACCTGATACAAGCTTTTGCTTAGACTGTACCTGTTTGGCATAATTTGAGTTCAGCTTGATTATTTTTGAAGAATATTTGTGGTTTTACTGATGTTTTGTAAGCTTGTAAGGTTTATACAGAAATGCAATTCTTAGTTTAGCCGATGCTTGTTGTGAGGTGTTGATGAAAGCCACTGGTGCTTTCAGAGGTGGAGAGTGCAAGGCCTCACGTCGGAGAACTTGTTCCCAAATACTTTACGATAAGAACATAGGCTATGTCTATTTCTTTTTAAACCTCAAAGCTTATAAATAATCGTATTTGTGTTCTGAATAGAAATGCAGTGGATTAAAATCGGGACTAGCAAGATGAGCAGTATTGTGTTAACTATTGCAAATTACTGCAAAGCATGCTTGGAAGCTGTTGTTGTGAGGATTTCATGTCATGAATTCACTGAAGCTTGTCAATGTGGAGGGGAGGGAGAAAGTTGTATATCATATGCCAAAAAGTATTTTTTAAGTAATTAAATTATGTTGTTTGACACCATTTCAACTACCTGCTTAATTTGTGAGGTTTAATTAAGATATAGTCAGCTGTTGCAGACGTGGACATAAAATCAATGCCTAGTTTGCCTGAGGAAAAGGCTCTTCTTCCTTTCAGGGTCTTTTTTTCTATTTCTCTTCAAAGAAAAAAAAATCATTAGCAATTTGGAGAGCAGAAGCAAATAGCCATTTTTAAAATTCATGTCCTCAAATGTTAATTTGATGCTTTGAGGCATAAATGACCTTTCTAACCAGCCCAAACTTGTCAAATAAAGAAACGGTAGAAAGAAGCTGCTTTGTTCTAATATAACAGACTGCTTTTCAGGGGGAATTTCAAAACAATTCTGCCTCCCTCTTCTCAACAACATTAAATTAAACTTTGGCCTGTGCTATGTTTGAATTTAGATGTGTATACATCATTGGAGAGTTGGAGAGGCAATCTAGACAACCTGTGCAAATTGAACCATAGACTTCAGCTCCTGAAGCCTAGAGCAAGTGAATAATACTTTCACCCATATTTATCCCAGCTTGTATTACTTAGCAGTTAGGAAAAGCAGTTAGGTGTGGGTCAGAAGCTGTGGAGAAGATTGAAAGGGGATTTCTTGTCACAAAACTGAAGAGTGGGGAGGAAAGGGGAGAAGAGAGCAGTAAAAACCACCACTGCCTCTTGAAACCTTTAATTTAAGTCTTTAGATGGCTGTATAAATCTTGGAGGTCAGGTTTAAAAATTAGATGTAAATCTTTTTTGAGTTTCTAGGGATTTCATTGAGACTGGAACTGTGTGTAGATATAAGATGTACAAGCAGGAAAAACACTTAGTGTATCAGTGCCAACTCTCTGTCATTATCATATTTACCAGAAAAAGGAACACAAAAAAGGTCATGGTGGAAGATAAAAGGAAATATAAAAAAAATGAGCATGTCTTTACAAAAGGTAATGCATTCTTTTTTTCTACCTCTTTCTAAAAAGAATTTAAACTAAGTTTGGTACTTCAATACCATTCTACCCTTCCAGTTGTGCTTGTAGCATCTTAATTTAATCTCTTGAAGGACTGACGTGCTTCTGAAGCAAGCATCAAAGTATTACATTTTTTCCCTAGGAGATAAGTAGAGATACAGAGTAGTATTCTGGTGTTGCAGTTCTTGTATCTTCTCATTCTCAGCTGTATCTGTATTTTTTGTGTTTTCTCACGAATCTGCATGCAAAAAAGGAACATCTAATTCCTGAACTTGTTCTTATGTTCGAAATTTAAAGATGTCCTAATTTTTCACTGGCATGTTCTACTGTATTAGCTTTGCTTATCTAAAGCATAATTTCACCATCAAGTTTCCCAGCTAGATGGGTGGAGGCAGGCACTGGTCATTTTCAAATATTCAGCAGCTAAGCAGTGTCATAAAAGTTCAGGATGGTGTTATTACTGTTCATTTAATATTTGGTCACTTGAATCTTTTATGTCAGAGTTTATTTTATCTTGGGGATGAAAAATGCAGCATGTTACAAAAAATATTTGAGGAAAGCTAATGTGCCTCCTTCAGCTTTTCTTTTTAGATTATCTTCTCAAAGCTGTTTCATATAAAATGGGAAGAAGAGTAATTACTTATCTCTTCAGTTCTTCTTTTGGCTTAATAGATGGTTCATACATAACACCTAATGGTAACTTTTCTGACACTAAAGGATCCGTCCATGAAGGTATTTTCCTTTGCTGGGCTCTAGTTTCCATGTGTGTTGCATGGCAGTCACAGTGGACCCAGGCATATCACTTGTTACAGGGACTGGGGTTATTTGACTCCAAAGAGAGAAGAAACAAAAGAAAAATTCTAATTATTGCTTCCAAAAATTTCAACACATGAACAAACTGTAGTCTGCTCTGTGGATGAGAACAGAGACCCTTCTTTTCTACTATAGTGTTTACAGAGTTGGCCTGTTGTAGACTGTGAAGTGGTAAATCAGTCTGTACTCTTCAGATCTAGGAACAAGCTGTTACTGCCACTAGGAATGCATATGCATGTACCAAGACTACAGAGTTACTGGTGGAAAACTTGGGCCAGCAGCACAAAGCTCAACATACTGACCTAAGTATGAACAACGCTTGTTAATTATCTTATAGCCTACTAAGTTTGTAGTTGATTCTAGTAGTTGATCCAGATTGCTGTCAAACTATATTTTGTTGCACAAAAACATGTGCTTTTGCTTTAAATTGGTACAACTATTTAAATTCTTGTGCATATTTTAAGCAACTGTTAGGTTCTTTTAAATTTGGTTATTTGAGTACTCAAATGATAATGTATGAATGGAGCTTTAAACAAGCAGAAACAGCAGAACTTCAAAAAAACCCTCTGCTGTAATGACACTGTTGCTGGCTTTTTTCCAGACAATTTTTGTCTACTCTCGGAGGCCACAGCCTTCTTTTAAAGCTGGGAATTACTTTATATGTCATACACCTATTAGATATCCAACACAGTAAAATGCTGAAAATGCTTCACCTGTTTGGCCATGTGTGTGTTTTGTGCTACCATGACAACTCAGTCATATAAAGTCTTGGGTTTGTGGTTTCCAGGCCTGATTAATACAATGTACTGTAATAAGGAATAGGAAAAAAACCCACAGGCTCTTTTCCAATTTAAATATAAATACTTCCCCAGCTTTTTTTGTGCATTGTTTCAGATTAGTCATAATTGAAATATTTATTTTGTTTAGTGTGGCACAGACACTGGGAGGAGTCACTGGACTTTATCAGAGCTTTCAGTCCCTGAGCAGCTTGGTTTTGGGGTCTCTGAGAAGGTGGTATGATTTGCTGTGTACTCCAAGAATGGCTTAAGGTACTAGTTCTAAAAGCATTTCCATGTCATGCTTTTCCAGCACCAGTGCTTATCCAGAAGGATATTACAGATAATACAAGCAAGACAACTTATTTTACTGTTGATACATTCTTCAGTTGCTGTTACTTCTTTCCTGTTCCAGTGTAAATAGATGGGAAATGAATTGAAGAATGTTCAAGCAAAACACAGAGCCACAGATGTTTAACTTTTCTAGGTACAGTGGTAGTTGGTTTGAAAAAGTAGTCTTACGAGTTCTCAGTTTTTTAAATGGGAATTGTAACTTAACCAAATGACATTTTTAATTTTTTTTTTACTACAGCTGCTGTAGTGCACACAGGAATGTGTGCACAGCTACTGTTTTTGTAAACAAAGCCTAGTAGCCAGACGGCAGTAATACTTAAAAAGTTGAGCGATATGGTTTGGGCAGCATCCAACTGGAATGTGCTATGCTTTGCCTAGGTAGTTTAGATTTAGTACACAGTGGAAGACCTTAAATGTGTTATCACTGCAATGGCTTGAAAGAACAAATAACTATTATGCAGAATACAAATAATGCTTATTAAACTTGCAGTTGATTCTGTCTGGTGGACGATCCAAATTACTGTCAGACTGTATTTACTTACACACAAACAGATGTGCTTCTGTTCTAAATCAGGATAATTATTCTGAACCAAGTTATACATATTTAAACAACTGTTAAATACTATGTTTCAAAAATAATTTCTAGTTTCATAAAGGCTTAATTTTTCTAATAGTTCCTTTTTTCACTGCTACTCCATTCCATCCTTCTATTTAAAGGGTTCAAACTTAGTGCTGTATGCCTGAAAAACTGCTGTTAAGGAAAGAAGGAAAATAGTTTTCTTGCAGCGTATAGATGCCTAGATTACTCTGCTCTTTTTATATTTTTAATCTCTTGGGTAATTGTTTACTGAGATGTATTAAATAGTTTTGCTTACTTTCTAAAAGTAGGCTGTAGACTAGGAGATTCTTAGCGTCATCTTAGTCCTTGTCAAATTTATTGGGGGATAATTAAATGGATCCAGCTCTTGGTGACACAGCTATGGGAAAATACGATCCTCAAGCTATTAAGTGGCAAAATAACCGATAACCTTTTCTAAGACCTGAAGTTAGTATCATCAATAAATGATGGCAGACTTTATTTCTTTTTTGAAGAATGGGGTAGGTCTTCCTGTGAGGCTGCCTGCCTCTTCCCTTCTCTGTCCCCGCTTTTGATGTGAGAAAAGTCTGCATTGTGAAACAGTTGAAGGAAACAAGCCGGACACCCCCCCCCCCCTCACTCCCTATCCTGTCCAGACTGCCGGTTTCTCATGCACTGCTCTTCCTTGGAGCAGACATTACTCTACAGGTTGTGCTCTTCTCTGTGAGCAGCACAAGCAGGGGCTCTTCTTCTCTCTTCATTTGGAGTTCATCTTCTCCTGGTCTTAGACATCCTTCTCATCAGAGAGGGCCAGTTCACCCTGGAAGCTTTTTACATATGAACTTATTACAGAGTGATGCGAGTAGGAAGCAGTTTTTGACAACTGCATCCTGACTCTCCTCTGCGGTTGGGTGTCACACAGATGTTCCTCTGGGATAGCTGTCAGCCTTGGCCATAGGTCAGGTCACTCTGCCATCAAGCTTCACTGCCTTTCCTCAATGTGACCTGTGCTGGTAGTCTATTAGTTAAAATTCGTAACATTTTGGGGAAAAAAAAGAAACACACAGAATGGGAACAGAGCTTACATAACAGTGAAAACAGCAAGATATTTAGAAAAAGAAGTCTCAGCTAGACAAGAAGACCTTGCAAGTAGTCAACAACCTGTCCTTGAGACAGGCCTGTCACCTGCAAAACAGATTAAAGGAATGGAAAGGAGTAGTCCCTACAACTTATCTTGCTATAGCCTTGAGCACTAGCTAGAAAAGTCTAATTTGACTCACCATGTTAATATCTCATCAACATATTGATATGCTAATATAATACCAAAATACCCACCCATAGGCTAGAGGGACCCATACTAACAAAAAATCCTCTATTCTTTGAGTATACATAGTGAAGTTTTTAAGCACTGTTACTTTAAATTGAAGGGTTTTGGTGGTCAGATTGTTTCTCTTCCTGTAGACTACTTTGTTAAATATGCCTCTTGGAAGAAGTAGATTGTTTGTTTGTTCTTAATCTGGCATAATTAGTTTGATAAATGACTTTGCTTCCCCTCATGCTTCATAGATTTCAAAAGTTATGATGGTACTTCCTCTCTGATAGGGTCACCATTGCCATATCTTGACAGGTATTGATGTGTTGTTTGATCAGCTTACTGCTTTAAAAAGAGAAATTTTGTATATTCCCATAACAGCACATAAAAAGAGATGAAAATATTACTGTTGTTGCTTTATAGAATGTCTTAAGCAGATTCAAAGGAGGAGACTAACTGGCAATTTTTGTGTTGTTCTTATTGCACACAAATGCTGTGTATGTGAGTATATATGTGTAAGAGGGACTGCTAGGCATGATACTGGTTTTTCCTTCTGCAGTTCCTCCCTGGTACATCAGCATCTGCAGTCCATACTCTGATCAGCAGTGCATAGCAGGTAGCAACCCACTTCCAGCCTGCTGATTTCTCTAAAATCTCAGGCAATGTGGTAATTCATGCTCTTCTTTTACAGAAATCTTAGGACAGCCTGAATTTTCTACTGTGTGAATAAAGAAAGGAGGAATAAGAAAGCCTTGAGCATCCTTTTGTATTGAAACAATAGACTGTATGACTATTACATGCTCATAGTAGAGAAGACTAGATTGAACCTCTGTGTGGCCAATGAGGGCTCTATCTGCCACTTCTGTCTCATCTGTAGGTCTATTTGTAACTTTGAACAAGGAGAATGGACGAGTTGGGATTTTGCTTTTGACGTTCTGAAGCAGCCTGTAAGGTCACTGGAGTGTTGTCATAGCCCCCAAATCTTCCTAACATCAAAATTATCTGAAAACTAATTCTAGAAGAAATGGCTTGCCTGCCTATCCTCAGCATCTCATTGAGAATAAAGCTTGCTTTAGCTAAGTATATTGGACTCTTCTTTGATTTATGTTAGATTTGACCTTCAACAGAGAGCAGATTATTGCTTGCTCGAAAGCAGATTCAGCGTAGTGTTTCTCAGAGGGCATCACTTCAGTAATGTGAAGTAAGTTCCCTGCATTTACTTGGGCGGCTTTGGAATTATGTCATAGAGGTCAGGATCTGAGCTGGGAACATGCTAGTTCTCACTGTGTTCTAGACTAGACGGCTGATCATTTTGTATCCTGGAATGACCATGTTCATAATTGATTTTTCCTGAGTTAGGTGTAGGGAGGGTTGGTGACACTGTCTCAAGAAGACATTTAACATAGGAGTATACTGAAGCCTTTCCTGAAGGCCATGAAACAAACATCTTACATGTCCAGTGCTTTACCTTTGTTTCCCTAGTTTAAAACTTTGATTTCTTTACTCTGAGGTGGTTTGCTATTGTGAACATACTGGTATGTAATAGAGCTCAACAATACTACTTCAAGTATCCTCTAGTAGAAAGAAAGAACAAAACCTGTTGCAAAGGCTGCTGCTCTAATACAAGTATTCACATTTCCAGTGGCAAGAGTAGTCTGGAGTAGGTTTCCCACCAGCTGATGAGATACAATTCCCTTTTCACTTTCTATCATATCAAACCAGTGTTAAACTATAGATTAGGGAGTAAGACCCAGAAATTAAATTATATCATATTAGTAGTTGTAGGCCAGAAGCTTGTCATGTTTTGTTTTCTTACTCTTAGTGCTGGGGTTTTCTTGTCTAAAATAGTTTACGAGCTGCTCATTTATGGCTCTGTTACAAAGAACACCAGGGAGAAGGCCTAATACAAGTACAATGTTTTTCAAAGGGAATAATGCTACCTTAGAGTACATAATATCTGAACAAACAGGCAATGAACAGCATGTAATTCTGCACATTATGCAGCTGCATGAAATATACGTATCAGTAAGGTAGCAGATGCTGTAGTTGTGAAATAGCCATGTAAAGTAGCAGTCTTTAGCAGCAGGGTGCTGCTCTGTGTCAGACTCCTTCACATGTAATGAATAGCTAATTTTAGTTCTCTGATTCGTGAGAGACTGGAGGGTATCAGGGAGGGGTAGAGAGTTCCAGCAACCAAAACCAGCAGGATGTGCTGAGATGGGCTTTTAATGGAGCAACATTTCTGAACTCTTGGGGGCAAATTCATAAAGAGGGGTGCTCATCTGTTACTTTGTATTCAGACTGAGAAATCAGTGCTGCAAACAGGCAGGCAGTCGCATCAAGTACACATTGCAGGGATGAGATGGTGACAGGTTTCAGTGCTTCTTTGGAGGTGGTGTATGTCTTTTTGTGTGCAACCAACAGATGAAAACAAGCAAATGCATACATGATAATTGGCACTGAAAAGGTGAGCAATGTTTTCCTTCATCCCTCTTTCAGACCGTGGGAGGATGCTTGATGATCCAATTAATTTATGTCACAGATTGGAAGATTGAGCTAGCAACTGCATCTGGTACTTGTACATGTCATGATCATTGTCTTGCAAGAGGTGAGAATTAAGGGTTCTCTTGCTGAGAAGCAATGTTTTCTTGCTGAGTAAGCAGAGGCCAGCAAACTTTCAGGTTTCTAGGTTCATTGCTGTTATTTTTTAAAAGTATTTTAAAAATAGTTGGCTTGATGTTCAATTATTTATGTTGGAAAGTGACCCCAGTTAACCTTAAAAATATCATGATTGCTTGCTAGGACCAAGCTAAGTCTGTGTGTCTGGACATCTAAGGGAAAAATTTAAGGAGGGCAGAAGGTTATCATAGAACATCTGTCACACTCTCATCCAGAGATTCAAACTGCAGAGAGGAAAGGCAGATTTCTAAGGAAATGACTGATAATGTTTGCAGCTCCTGATATCTGTCTTCCTCCATATCAGAGGAGGAAGCCTCCTGTTTGATTAAGTAAACAGGAAAAAACAGATGCAGGAAATAGTAATCCTTGCTACATAGTCTAATCTACCATGGTATAGTGAATAATTTATTTAAACAATTTCTCAATAGATAACAATAATGCTAAATCGTAGCTGACCTTCTGGAAACATGATGCTACTTGAACAGTTCTTTTCCTTCCCATTTGACTGAAGAGGGTGTAGATGGATTTTTTTTTTTTTTTTTTTGGGTGCCATTTTAATTTTAAAATGTGGACAGCTTTGGCATATTACTCAGGTGCTTCCTTCAGATTATTCTGCTGAGAGAGAGCAGGTGAGATTTGTGGAAAGAGATGGTGATGTTGCAGGGCAAAAGACTGAGAACATTCTTTCTAGATACCTTCCATTTCTTCTGAACTGTATGACGAAAGTGAATCAGTAGTCTTCCACTGAAGGGGCCTGACTTTGAAGTATTTCAGTTCATTTTGATGAGACATGGAATATTGACGGTGTTAAAAGTTAAAGGCCTTGTTTTCAGTTTATGGGTTTTCATTATTGTAACAAAGGCTAGATACAGAAATTAACTCTTTCTGCCTTATTGTTAGATAGACAACCACTTCAAATACTAGCAGGTCTCCTGATCTGAGTATCTTGGGTAACAATAAAAAATTATTTGCATGTGATCTTGTCTCTGTCTTGCTATTTAAGTGCACAGCGACAACACAGCCTTAGGCAGGTGGGAATGTTATGATGTTACAGTCTGGTATGTTGCTGAATTTAATCTTAATTGAATCTAAGAGAGAAAACAATCTTTAACCATTAGTAATAATATCAACAACTGATGTTAGAGGCATGATTCCAGTTCAGCTGTTCTGCCAGCAAAGGGCACCCTCTGTCTTTATCTGCATCTGTTTCTGAGTTCATATAAACACCTGTTTTTTCTTCAAGAACTTTGAATGATCCTGCTTCCCCCCCCACCCCAAATATGTGTATGTAGGTTATGATAAAAGTTAAGAGCATAGACAGAGATTATTCTTTTTGCAAAAGGTGGACAGAAGACGTGCATCAAAAAGGAGATTTAGTGCCACTACAGGACCAATGTCTAATTTGAGATAAGTAAAATTGACGATCAGCCTTAAGTTACAAAATTAATCAGTAATGTATTTAGTCTTGTGAATTTGGTTTCATGTTCATCAGCAAGCCTAACACTTTACTGTTTTAGTTGGCAACCAAAGCCAACAAAACAAGGCATTAACCACACTTCCACAAGTACACCACCTACCACCTAATCACAAATGCTAATAACTGTAGTATAGCTAGGTTGTCAGACGCCAAAGGCAAAAAAAAAAATATGGGAAGAGAATGCAGGGATCTGGAAGGGAGGGTGTCACATCTTCAATGTGTGAAGCAGCTTGTTTCTTACTTGTAGATACTTGTTACTCACTTGTAGATAGACAAGTGGCAACATCGTGCAGGTTTTGTCTCCCCAGAGTGCACTGTAAAAGTGAAATCAGTGATGGTGGTTTTGTAATTGTTTCCTTTTCCTCTGTCAAAAGATAGTTGTGTTTCTTGGCTTGTCAGTAGAAGTTAGAAATATTTCTGTGTTCCTAGATGTGTTTTTTCTTGAGGTCTTCAGTCTAGTAGCTTATGTACTGTAAAACATGGTCTGGAACCACAGCATGCTGAATTCTGTAACTTAAAAAATCTAGATTATAAATTAGAGTGTGTTTAGTGGTATAATGTGTCCTCCTTCCTTAGGTTGTTTTCTTTAATTTATCCTGGAAGTTTTGGTTCCTTGATTGTGTTATGTCTGCTTTTTCTGTCTTCCCCTTGCCTTTCCAAACTTTTCACTATCTCTCTGTTGTATGGAAAGTCTTGATTTTGTGGATGTGAGGCATGAATTAAAAAAAAAAAAAAAAAAAAAAAAAAAGTCATGTTGCATTTTATCTTCAAACCTATGCCTGTTAATACAGGCTTGGATAGCTTAATTTTTGCTAACATACTACCAAGATTCTGATTAAC
Organism: Apus apus; assembly: GCF_020740795.1. Taxonomy (NCBI): domain Eukaryota; kingdom Metazoa; phylum Chordata; class Aves; order Apodiformes; family Apodidae; genus Apus; species Apus apus. The sequence continues at coordinate 21,313,587 of NC_067312.1, forward strand.
AGAATAACTGTTAGCTTGTTTAAGTCATGGGTGCTGCAGATTACAGGTAAATATTCCTAAGAATTTCTTGGCTCTGGCAAGGCTGAATGGTATAACTTGCTTATTCATGGAGAATTAGTGTGTGGCTTTAGAATAAGGAATGGGCTTCTAAATTACCTCTTTAAGAAAATAGCATATGAATTGTCCCTGCCTTGTTTGAGGACTAGCTGTGTGTTCTGAATATGCTGGCATTGGTTTAGTCAGTAGAAGAAAGTATGTATATCAGGCTCCTCACCAACCCACTCCTGCCCTTACTAATTCCAAATTGCTGTGCACACAGCTCCCAGAAATCAGAGATGCCAAGAAATTAGAGCCTATGAACATACATAACTATTTTTGTTTGAACTAACAGAAATCTGTATTTTACGAATATAAAAACATACATTAGCAACTTACTCTCAAAATTGACTGTGTGTTTGGAAATCCATTTTTCTTACATGAAGTCTATTCATTCTACATCCTATGTGGAAAGAGGTGGTGAACATCTATGTGGAGGAGTACCAGTATAACAAGTTTTCTTAGTCAGTTTTTATCATGAGGTGGGCTAGCCCTGACTGCTGTATATTGATTTTATTTCATCCATTAATAATTGAAACAGTGAGGAGTGTGGAAAAACCATGGACCACAAGAACCTGATTTCATACAAGTCCACTTGTTATGTTGGTTTAGGCTGTGTGACAGTGTGTTGTCAAGGATAATCTGATGTATAGGTGACCTTTGCATGATTTATTTTTAATGCTTTAATTGTTATTACAGTAGTTCCTTGGGATTCTAATCTGTATTTAGGGCTTACTGTAGTCGGCCATGGGGAGCTCCAAAAAAGATACTTCACCCAATGTTGGCTTCAGCCATGCAGGGGTGACTCACTTGTGATACTGATTTTTTAGGCTATCACCCTGAAACTCTTTCAACATGGTTTTAATGGCTTTTTCTCTGCTGCTTTGTCAGGAAACACTATGTTGTATTTCATTATTTTTTCTGGAATCTCTTGTGATGCTCTGGTGATCAGAGGAAGTTGCTGAAAACATTTATCTTGTAAAATTTACAGTCCCAAATGAACTGAGCCTCTACCAAGTCCAACGTTTGGACTGTTGTTTCTACACTTAAAAACTGTCTTCTCTTTTTACTTCTACTGTGATTATGATTAAAACAATTCAGTGGACACTCCAACTCCTGCAGTAACACATAAACATATACTAAAATGTAAAGCGTTACAAACATTTTGTAAATGCTAAGAATTAAGTCTTTGTGGATGTTTAGCGTGCAAGTTGAAGAACATGATCATGGAAGTAAAGAAAGGGATTGTCACTTTCTTATTTTTCATTTGGCACAACTGTAGTATTGGATCTCTTTTCCCCCCCCCCCCTCCACTTTTTAAACAAAAGAAAGTAATTTCACAACTAGTAATGGAGATGGGAGTGGCAGTTTCCTCTTCTAGGACAATTATAAGACTTCCTGATGGAAAGTCAGCTTAGTTTCAAATTTATGTTGGCTTGTGCATAGCTTAGACTTGAACTGTTTGTGTGTAATCTTAAATTGTTCAATCAGTTAAATGTTTAGTGTTGCTGTAATGACCTAAATACCTTTTACAGCAGGATGCTTGTGTTTCAGACATCCTGTGCTGGGTTTTCCCAAACTGTAAGTATAGTTGTGGAAATCCAGACACTCTTTTCAGGAAGTAGTCATTTTATAATACTTCAAAAATCCCTTCCCAGGTTTATCACTGATTGCTGTTGTTTTCCTGTTTATGATATCCACTTCCCATTAAGAAATACAGTGAGAGTCTGATCAAGCTCTTATCAAAAGAATGAGAAAGCAGTTTTTCCTGATGATACAGCAGTGCTATGACCCAAGCAGAATGTAAATTTTATAGGGTTTTCTTCTTGCTTTCACCTATTCTCTGATGAAGTTCAGTGTTGTTTTGTTTGTCTTTGAAAATCTGTGTGGGCAAGTGCTGCTAATCATGCTTTACTTGTATAAGTCAAGCAACGTTGGAGACTTACAGAGGCACTCTACAAATTAAGTCAAAGGTGATCCATAAATTAAAACAATAAAGCTGGTACAGCCTGTGTGTGACATAAAGGACATGCGGTAGCAGCAATAAAAAGTATGAAAACAGTACAGATGTGGTTGGACTTGAGGATGGAAATTTTGAAACAAAAAAAAAATTGGTTAGCCCGGGTTCTTCCTCTCTTTCCAAAATGAGCAGGTCTTGCTGGAGGTTTTCTTCAGTATCAGATTATTTAATTTCTGTTACTTACTTTTGGTGGAGACCGATGATTCATAGTTGAAGGTAAGCCTTTAACTGTAGACACATAATACAGAAAATGTCTGCTCTTAGCAATAAAAATGTAAATAGTAACTTAAAAAATAAAATCACAGAATCGTAGAGTGAGTTCCTCCTCAGAAGCTAGTAACCAATGTCTTTGCACTGATTCTCTGAAGACGAGGTAAATCCATCCTTGTTCTTGGGCACCCTCAATATGTTCCCAGGACGCAGATCCTGGCAGACTGTCTGCACATCCTGCTGTCTCAGTCTGTTCCCTTTACAAAAAACAGAGGCCTATGAAGTTCAGTGGCAAAGTAAGAGTTTTGTTTATAAAATTTAAATATAGATTAGTAATCTGTCTTAACCTCTTGTTTCCAGCCTTTGTTATGGCTGAATGTAAACTTGAGCCTGATGCTGGGCTACATTTATGTTCTCTTACGATTCACCTATAAACATTTTAGTGTGTATTAGCTGGACAGTCTCGGTAGCATGGTTATTTAAAAGCTCAATTATTTTGGAATAGCTCCACTTCTAGCAACTTTATTAAGTACCCTTTTTTTCCTTAACCTTTATTTTGCATTTACTTCCAGTTTCTCTTCAGCACCATTGTAGTTTCAATGACTCCCACTTCAAGCTTTTGCCTCAGTGAACTGCTGTATGATGGATCCAGGCAGTTTGCCTCAGCTCCCTTCCTTTTTATTTTGTTAGCTGGTGCTTTTTTGATGGTTTATACTGATACTGAGAAAGGAGCTGTTAAAACTCTTAGCATAGTGAAGCAAAGTTTGTCTCTAACTGATGTCCTTTTTTAAAAAAAACAAGAAGAACCAAACAGAACACCAACGAGTTTGGGTTGTAAAGCTGAGACATGCTGGCCCGCAGGTCAGCCTTGCTAACCTTCTGGCAGGGGTCAGTCAGCATTCACACTTCTAGCAAGTGCTCAGCACTCTACTAGATCTTTAAAGACACTGTCTGCTTCTGCTCTTCTTCTGCTTTGTGAGCCATAAGCATCATTTACCATAGCATCCTAGATCACAATTGGGACATCACTGTGTTAGAGGCAGAGTTCTATGTTACTGCTGTCCAGAAGGCATTTTTTTTGACGCATCTCTAACTTACACCAGATTTTGCTCCTTTTACTTTGCTCACAAAGCTAGTGCTACAAACACCTGAAATGGGATTATATCCATATTAAATGAGTTGAAGTGCAAATGACTTTGAGTTTTTCCAGAGATGTGATCTGAGGCTGTGAGCAGTGCTGGTGAGAACATAATTTGTAGCTCGTTCAGGTTATCTGTGGGGTGGGTTGCAGGTGGTTTAACTGCAGGGATAACAGTGAAACCTAGAGGAGGGACCCTTGAGGCCATGCTTATGGCTGCATGTTTTTTTCAATGCCTATGTTTCCAGACAGCATGAGCTGCTGCAGTCTGCATTTGCTTTTAAACAATCCAGATCTTAATCACTGTTGGGCATGGGAAGGCACTTTGCTGTGTTATTTGCTGTTTGAAAAGCTTTTCCCTCTCTTTAAGCGAAAGTAGTCTGGATGGATGTATCCTGTCCACAGTAATCCATGAGTCCTGCTCAGAGCACAATGATAAGCAGTTGCTTTTGAGCAGCAGAGGTGTGATCAAGCTTGGCCTTTGTCTAATGATTTTAATTAGTTGACCAGTTCTCAGATTTAAAGGTTTGGACTGCTGAAAGAAGTCCTGGAAAATATATATATATATGTATATATATATATAATTTTTTTTTTTTACATAATGGCTGAATTCACACTGTTAAGCCTAAAAAATGTTGCTGCTCAAGTCACTAGTGCTGCCACTGTTACAACATGCGTGATCTTGGACATGCACTGGCAGCAGTCAACTTTGAAGGTGTTTAGTAGAGCATGTGTATGGAGTTATTTAGTGCTACTGCAACACTCTCTTGCTTGCAAAAGTCTCAAAATATCAAATCCTTTGTACCAGCATGTACTATGGTAACTATTTTCCATTTTAAACCAATGTTTTCTCTGGTTTGTAAATAGGCTCTTAACATTAGCTTCAGGCTGAGTGGTGGCATGCAAAGTTTTGACTTCATAATAATTTCAAAGTGTGTTGTTGATCTGTTTAGTGTTCCAAAGTTCAGGCAAAATTAAATGTAGGATACTACTTTGCCATCTCAAGGGGAAACCACTTCTTTAAAAGACAAAATCTGAATGAGGTAAATACGGTTTAAACTTCCGCTTGTCTTGGGAAAAAAAAGCGTAACCACTGATATAAGTTATGAAAGAATAGCTAATGGGCATAGTTAAAAACTACTTTACATAAGCATTTCTTATTGTTTGGTAGGCAAGATGAAACAGAGGTATTTTTCACTTTGTACAGTACTTACATGTTGGCCTAGTAGTATAGTAGTTTGAATAAATTGTAGCTGGTAGGCCTGCAAGTTAATTTAAATTACTGTTAAAAATAGAGGGTATGTTTCTGATTTCCAATAGCAACTGATGTAGAGGGAGGTTACTCACATAGGTTTTGCATGCTCAGCACTCCCCAACTCTCAGAACAAGCTCTTCCTTTTTTGTTTGTGGGTTTGTTTTTTTTTTTTCTTTCTTTCTTTCTCCCCCCTCTCTGTAAGTAATCTCATTTGCTGGTCTCTTCTACTGTGAATGTTAACAACTCCTGGGCTTTTCTAAGGAGTGTATGTATGATTCTTGTAAACTACATGAGAAAAGAGTCAGTGGATCACTATTAAGGAAGACACTGATTTTCCAGGTAGCATTAGTAGCATATTTCCTAGTTTTACCATAATGTGTGCTTATTGTGTGCTCAAACCAGGACAGGCAGGCATGGTGTTCTCAGAAGGTACATAGCAGAAAGCTTTTCAAAAGCACTTTTTTTTTTTTTTTTTTTAAAAGCTTTATGGTGTTTCTGTAATCCAGTTCTGATAATTTTGTATTTTTTATAAAGGATCAGTGATGCCCAGTGGTGATGTATGGTTGCGTTTCAAAGCTTTCAGTTGCAATTCTGAACTTAGCAATTTATTTTTTTAAACCACTGAAATTCTTGACAGCACAGATACATTAAAAATATATGTAGTGTAGGTTTGAATTTTTAATACATTTTGTTAAGACATTTAATACATATGAACATAAATACTGTATGTTCATAAGAATACTCTGCTGTGTTTTAAGCTGGCAGTATGTTTGTTTCAATGTTGTGTTATTTGTATCTTTGAATAGGCAGCTAAAAAGTTTATTGAGAATTTTTTTTTTTTTTTTTTTTTTTTCCAGAGACGTTCACTCCATGATAGCTTGCTTTATTGTTGACTGAATCACAAATGAATGTGGCTGGTCTTGAATGAGAGATTTGTTCTCTGATTTCCTTTTGTTTTTTTTTCTTCCCCCCTGTGTCTACTAGAACATCTTAGAATTACAAGTTCTAAATGACTGAGAGAAAAGAAACCAATTATCTAAAATTTTAGATGGAATTACTCTTGTACTCTTATTTCCTTGAACCATGATACCGTATAATCTCAGCATAATTGTGTCCTTGCCTTGCCCCGCCCCTCACCCCCACCTCCCCCCAGCATTTTACAGTACTTGTTCTGATAATTCTTGTTCATTTCGGTCTGTATCTTTTAAAAATGTATTTTTGGACTTCATATATTGAGGAAGATGCTTTGTAACACTAAGTGATGGTAGAAATGAATTAAGCTTGTGAGATGTTATTGATGCTTATTTAATGCACTAACTTTGCTCCCTATCCCATGGGCTTAGTGGAACTCACTATTTCAAAGTTTGTTTTCGACTTGAGTAACTAAAAGCTGACCTGCTGTTGCTTCTCTGCATGCCACTGTCATTTGTCCTGTTTAGTGCCTTACTGTTTAAAGTTTGTTATATTTTTAAATATATATGTTTTATTACAAGCATATATACTTGTGTTGGAAAATACCACATTGTAGTTGTGTGTGTTTTGATTTATCAGGCAGCTTTACAGTCATAGAATCGTAGAATGATTTGAGTTGGAGTGACCTTTAAAGATCATCTAGTTCCAGCCCCTCTGCATGGGTAGGGAGACCTGCCACTGGATCAGGTTGTTCAGAGCCCCATCCACCCTCTCCTTGAATACTTCCAGGGATGGGTCTTCCAAAACTTCCCTGGGCAACCTGTTTGAGTATCTCAGCACCCTCACACTGAAGTATTTCCTCCTAATGTCTAATCTAAATCTCCCCTCTTCCAGTTTTAAACCATTACCTTGTGTCCTCTCACTACAAGCCCTTGTTAAAAGTCCCTCCCATCTTTCCTGTAGGCCCCTTCGGGTACTGGAAGGCTTCTATAAGGTTCTCCTGGAGCCTCTTCTAGTCTGAACAGCCTTAACTCTCTCAACCTGTGCTCTTAGGAGAGGTGCTCCAGCCCTTGGATCATCTTTGTGGCCCGTCTCTGGACTTTCTCCATGATCTCCATGTCCTTCTCATGTTGGGAGCTCCAGAATTGTGCATAGTACTTCAGCTGGGGTCTCACCAGAGCAGAGTAAGAGGGGCATAATCTCCTCCCTTTGACCTGCTGGCTACACTTCTTTTGATGCAGCCCAGGATACAGTTGGCTTTCTGGGCTCCAAGGGCACATTACTAGCTCATATTGAACTTCTTGTCCACCATCACTCCCAAGTTTTTCTCCTCTGGGCTGTTTTTGATCCATTCTCCAACCAGCCTGTATTTGTGCTTGGGATTGCCCCAACTCAGGTGCAGGACCTTGCACTTGGCTTTTTTGAACTTCATGCAATTTGCACAAGCCCACCTCTCAAGCCTGTCAAGGTCCCTCTGGATGGCATGTTGACCTCACCATACATGTGTTGTCAGCAAATTTGCTGGGAGTGCACTCAATGACACTGTCCATGTTGCCAGCAAATGTATGTAAACAGCACTACTCCAAATACTGACCCTTGGGGAACACCACTTGTCACTGGTCTTTATCTGGACGTCATTAGTTGATCAATGCTCTTTGAATGTGACCATCCAGCCAGTTCCTTACCCAAAGAGTGGTCCATCCATCAAATCTGTACTGTTCCAGTTTTGATACAGGATGTCATGTGGAACAGTGTCACATGCTTTGCTAGGTCCAGGTAGATGACGTTGTTTGCTCTTCCTTTGTCTACTGACACTGTGATTCCATTATAGAAGGCCATCAAATTAGTCAAGCAGGATTTGCTCTTGGTGAAGCCGTGTTGGTTGTCTTCAGTGACCCCTTTGCTTTCCATGAGTCCCATAGTATTTTCAGATAATGGATTGGATATATCCAACAGATTTTGGTAAAAAAATCACTTTGTAAAATTCACTGACTTCTAAGTGCTTTACCCTGATGGCACTTTGTCACAGTTCTCTTCCAGATGTACAGTGGCTGAAAATGTTGATTTTTAATAATAATAATAATAATAGTAATAATAATAATAATAATAATAATAATAATAATAATAATAATAATAATAATAGTTGTTATTATTATTATATATATTATTATATATATTATTATATTATATAATAATAGTTGTTGTTGTTGTTATTATTATTATTATTATTATTATTATTATTATTATTATTATTATTATTATTATTATTGGCTATTAAGTAATTTTTGCAGTATTTGAGGTGAGGCGCTTAGCAAGAAGCTAAATGATTTCATAAAAAAGCTTCATTTGGTATATTAATGCTCCAACTGCATTTCTAAATGCATTTTTGCGGAGTGCAAAGTCTCTAAGCATGGGAGATAGCAGCAGAGCTTGAGTTACTAGTCAGGTGCTGGTTTGAAAACAGTAAAACATTTCAAACTGTAGCTGCTGAAGGGAAAAGGTGAAACACGCCTGCTCTAAAAGTAGCAAACACGTTCTTCTGTCTGCGTCTCTTTTATTCGTTTTAGATAATTAATAATGAACAAGCTTTTTAATTTAAAAGTGAAACATTAGTGTTGTTGGGGGTTTTTGGAAATGATAAATATTTTCAGCAAAGGTTTTATAACTGAGTAAAAGAAGTATTTTCCCTTTGAAGAGAAGTAACTATTTGGAATGATGGCTTTTAGCTGAAGAGGCTTTTTGTGCTCCTTTGTATCTTTTAGTGAAATGTCATTGTCTTTAGGTCCCTGGCAGGTAATCCCTTTTGCCTTCTTCCAAGAGCATATAGCATCTCTCTTCTCAGCAAGCTATACACTACTGCTGGTGAAAGCTTTTCTAGCAAAGCGCAGTATGTCAATTTTTTTACCTGCTACTAAATTCTCATACTCTATTTTGAGAATATTAGATGATTAGGTCAAAGATGAATGAAGGCTATGCCTGCAGGAGGGAACAGCCTTCCCTGTTGAGTATTCTGTACAGTAGGAAGAAGTGGAGAAGGTGGTATTTGATGCCTGGTAGATTAAATTATAGCAGCCCTACTGAGTAGAAACATCCTGAATTGCTTTCTCTGGTATGTTGAAACTTTTTTAAAGGTCTTGTTTGCTAACAACAATTTATTTATTTCAAAACATAAACAGAAAATAGTGTTTCATAATTACTGGACATAGTACATCATTTCAGTGTAGTTAGTAGAGAGCTTCTACATTTTAGCCTACAAGGGCAACTGATGTTTTTGTTTAAACCCTCTGTAATTTGTGTAGGTTAGGTAACTTGGCTGCATTAGTACTGTCATTGTTTAGTCCAGGATTTGTGTTTATAAATGTTGCTGCTTGTAATGTGAATTCTCAAAAAAATCTCAGTGGAGAGGGAGGGAGAGCCATGATCTGTGTTTGTGTCTGAACAGTGTAGGGACTTAAAGACAATACTTCTGTTAAATCTAAGTATTTCTGGAGACATTAATCTTTCCAGATTAACTTTTTTGAATGCTTGAATTATATACTGACAAAAAATGATAATATTGTTGGAATGGCTGATTGGGCTTTTTAGTTAAAAAATTAGATTTAATGAAAAATCTTTCATTGGGCCTTTCTCTGTTGGAATTAATAGGAGTTCAGATACTTATGAAGAGTAGGAAGGAGTAGGATCAGGCCCTTTCAATGTTCAGATGTGAGGCGTTTCATCAGATCATAGATGAGACAGTTTTATGTATTCTTCATAGGAAAGTGATATTAAAAACAAAAATCTCCTGTGCCGTTTCCTTACCACCAGTCCAACTTTTGTTTACTGCGAATAAACCTGAAATAAATGGAGCCGGCTAAGTTTTAACAAAGCCTCTCTTTTTTAGAGACAGCACTTTAGAGGAGTGTATTGTGGCTACCTAAAAAGCAAAGGGAAATGCAAAGGGAGGAGCTCATGCTGCAAAGGGTGATTCCACTTCGTTTCTCTGTGCCAGTGTTGAGTGAAGACCAGAGCAAGAATACCATGTGTGCCTGGGCTTGTTCATCAACCCACCCTTTTCTCTGGTAGCACTTCACAGCATGCTGCCTCAACTTGTACTACTCTAACTGGTAAACATCCTTTTGCAAAGTCAAGGTTAGTGTGTGCATATGACCTTCAGGGTAGAGTGTCAGAGTACTGCAGCTGAATGTGATACAAACAGTAGTGCTGGCTGCACAACCTGCTCTGAATTTTACAGTGTAAACAAATGGAAAAAGATATTTTCCTCTGTTTCCTGTAACTTGAAGAGCTTTTTTAAAAACAATTGGATATACAGCATTTTGGAATAGAGCTGTGTATATATTTGTCTTTTTTTCCACCTAATTTTCTTGTGATTCTGCTTCCTACAGTACAATTTTCTGGTATATTAAGATTACTAAATCAGTTTTGGACTTTGAGTGAGTGTGGTTTTCTATTATAAATAGTTAAAGTGTACTGTACGGCCTAGATTTTGTATGCAGCATTGGTTCAATACTAGAATGTCATATGAAATTTAGTTGTATTATATCTATGCCTCTGACTTTATGCTTACGTCAGAATCAGTATCACACTGATGTAAAATCCAAAAGAAGCCCTAAATTCAGCTACTTGGTGATAAAATAGTGAGAGACAAACCTGGGTCTCTCAACAGACATGGGTTTAGATCTGATCTCGAGTTTTAGACCATGATTCAACAAGCTGCTGTGTTCGTTTAGTGGCATCTTTGCTTAAGTGAACATCTTTCATATGGTATACCATACCTTCTTGCAGTACAAGAAAGCATAGCTTTTTTGCCTTGTGTGTTACTATGCTGAACAGGACCATAATGCAGACTTCTGAAACAGCACCCACATCTCATTCAGTGTTACGAACATGATATTCTGTGTATTGGGCACTGCAGGGGTTTCTGTCTCCAAAGAGCTACACAAACATAGCTGTGCTACCAGGTCTTTGGGATGAAGGTGAGCTTTAACAAGAGCTCAGTGATGGGACAGGTGAAAGGAAAGAGGTTAAGTGACTTGTGTCAGTGAGTCAGTGGCTTGAGTCGGTGAGTTGAGACTAGGACCTGGGTTCATGCCGCTAGAGTGCACTACTTCCCTCTTTCTTTTTGAGAGAATGGTTAAATTTGCGGTAGGTGCTGCAGCCTCCCTGGTGGGGGGAAAATTGCTGCCAGCTTGCTGAGGTACTGAGAGTTTCATATTGGTCTAAATCAGGTGCAGCTCTGCTTCTGCAGGTATTGTTTACCAAATAAACATTTTCTTACTATCAAACTTATATGAATGTTGTGATGGACTGGCAAGGGTGGAGGGCTTTTAAACCAGCTTTTTACTCGCCTTTTCATTTTATAGGAGATGAAGAGTGGATACAGAAGAAAGGGTTAATAATATTCTTAATTAAATCAAGTTCTTTAAAATATATAATTTCTCATAAATAGATTATGGCTTTATTAATGAAAGATTCTTGATAATGAGGTACAGAGTTTTATTTACTATTAAGTTCTCTTTTTTCCCTGCACAGGTTTCCACTTGAGTGGCACAGTGACAGAGCCTGCAATGCAATCGGAGCCAGAAACTATTTGCAATGTAGCTATCAGCTTTGATCGTTGCAAGATTACCTCAGTGACCTGTAGCTGTGGAAACAAGGACATATTTTACTGTGCCCATGTTGTGGCACTCTCTTTATACCGGATCCGCAAGCCAGATCAGGTCAAACTGCATCTTCCCATTTCAGAGACACTCTTTCAAATGAACAGAGACCAACTACAAAAATTTGTACAGTATTTGATCACAGTGCACCACACGGAAGTTTTGCCAACTGCTCAAAAATTAGCAGATGAAATTCTTTCTCAAAATTCAGAAATCAATCAAGTCCATGGTGAGTTTGATAATTGTTCTTCCTTTTGCTTCATACCCTCTTTAGTTTTGAACCTTTTTATGTCATTCAAGAGCGTGACTTGCTGAGGTCCCTTCGAACCTGTGGTGTTTACTAAAGAGAGTTCTGTTACTGAACCTTCGCTTTAAGATGTTTAGAAAGCAATACTTTGGAAAAGTGAGAATTCTGTGAGCTTGATGTCTTCGGTGCTGTTTATATGTGGCCTGATCTGCTTCACACTTTATTTTCTAGCTATGGAAAACTGAGGAGTGGTGTTCTTTGTACAGCCTTGTTGCTTACAGGAACTATCTTACTAACCTATGAGTGGCATCTTTTAGTTATTTTGTTCTTTTTGAACTAATCGGACATTTTGATTGTGTAATTTTGTTTTAATGGCAAAGCATAAAAGCAAATAAATGTGACTTTTTAAATTTATCAAATACACTTAGTATCCTTTGGAATTTGTTTCCTATATGAAGTCAAGAGAAGTATAAGACCTGTATTTCAATGCCTTTTTCCTGGTGCCACTGCAGCAGCCTTACAGCATCAGCAAAGGTCTTGATCTTTCCTGCTCTTTCTGCTGCCCATGGTTTTAATGGCTCTGTGTCTTGTACTGAACACGTTTGTTAAAGGGTACTGAGTGTGACTTGATGCTTCTGAGGTGGCTTTTCTATGGAACCTGCTGAACTGAAAGTGGGTAATTGTCGGTTTGAGGTGATTCACCTGTTTTATTAGAGTCCTGTGTTCCTGTAAGTTCACCTAATAGAGTTGTCCTCTAAGATGTAAGCATAAGGGCAACTTAGAGTGGGAGAGTAAGTTATATAAAAATAGCAGTTTTGTTCGTTTATTGATGGGAACAGTTCTTGTGTGTTAGATATATTTAAGAGGGATGACCATTATTACGAAGAATTTGCAATACAAATGCAGCCAAGCTGATTAATATCAGAGAAAGACAGACAGGTGTGCTTGGTACAGTGTGGGCATAACGAATAAGAGTTTTTCTAACAACAGGACTTACCTGCAGGCTAGGCCCTCTCCTTATGGTCTGGTGCCCTTGGCAGGCCCAGACATGAGGTACCGCAAGAAGGTGAATTTCAGGAGTGGTGGTTTTTTTTGTTGTTTTTCTTTTTTGCTTTGTGGCATATAAGAAATGTGTCCAGAGGCAAGGTGGTTGTTACAGAACATAACGAGAAGGTGATTGGCAGAGCTTGCCTGGTGATGGTCCAAAGAAAGTGTTACTAAAGTGGATGCAGGACATGAAGCAATAAAGGAAGATGCTCAGAACTTGTAAGCAGAAGGCTTCTGTTGCATGTGAGTTGGTAATAGCCTGAACATAAGAAATTGAAGGGGAAGGAACTATTACGGAGTATGAGAGTGGTACAGAAAATTCAGTCAAGCATGATTAGTAAAGAGGAAGGCAGGGATGGGAAAGGAAGGACACATGATGGCTACATAGGGTTGTATCAACTGTATTACAACTAGTGTGAGAGAAACAACAAGCTGTTGTGGAGAGTGATTAAACTTCTTCACTAAGTTTGTAATTATACTGATAATGAGCATATTGGCCTTTGTCAGCTATTTTCTTATTGTCAAAATATGTTATTACTCATGGGTATTTAAAAGAATTTTTAGAGAGATTTTTGTTTGTCACAGCCCAAATAGCAAAAAGAATAGGGGGGAAAAAAAACCTAAGTTGATTATAAATTAAAAAATTTTGTTGTGAATTTGAGTAAGGTAGTTTGGAAATGTCCACAAGATTGGAATGCTTCTTAGACGTGTTGTCATTTTCCTGGTAAATGACATTGCAGTATGTCTTTATTGGCTGTTTGTATTAATAAAACACAAAAACTGAATTGGAAAATTCAGGCAGCAAAGAAATTGCTTTTACCAAAGAAGGCTGGGTTACAAAAGGGGATAGTCTGCTTTTTCTCTCAGACTCCCATAAAATCACAACCTGATATTTGTTAAAATATGTTTACATTACAAAATTCCAGGATTCTTCTAAGAAAAAAATGTCTCAAGTAAGTGTTCCTCTGGGATTCATATTGTACTTATGTAATTTTGATGTTTAATCAAATTCCTTAAAAATAATAAAGTTAACTAAAATAAATCTGTGAGAAATCACCCAAACAAATCTCCCTGTTGTTCTAATAGCATAGACTGGTGAACATAAGATCACCATTTGCTCTGTCACGTCTCCTGTGCTGCAGATGTTTGGTCTGTAATGCAGTACTGTGTGTAGACCTGTCTTGCTTTGAACTATTTAACCTCACTAAACTAGTGTGTTTGAAGAGGAATTGTATGGAACACTGCTTAAAGGCACTGGTAAGTAAGAGGAAAAACTTACGAAAACTTGCTTGTAAAGGGTGAGAGGAGATCTGGCATAGGAACACCAGAAACACCTTTGATCAAAGGGAAATCCTGAATCTGGAGTTGGATGAAAAAGTTATTTTCAATGTTACCTAGAGGTATTTTAATTTCAGGTTGTTTTGTATTAACCTTAAGGTTTTTGGAGTTTTTGGTTGTTTTTTTCTCACATGGTGGATATACTAGTTCTAGTTTTCATGTATTTCCAGTAATAGGCAAAAGAAATAAGGTCTTGAATACTGTTTGTTCCTCCATAAGAATGATCTGGGTCTTTAAAGATCTGTGACCACAGTGGTCGTGTTGACTTGCATATGAATGGTACAACTTGACAGTACTTTCTTCACAAAAGGTTGAATTTGATCATGGTTCATTTGCTTAAAAAATCTGTCTTCTGCAGCATTCAATGACTGGCTTTGCCTGACCTCCTTGTGAAGGAGGTCACTGGGGGAACTAGTTAAATGACTTACACTGATGTCACAGGCTTTGAAATGACAATTCTCTTTGAGTTTCTCAGTGGATATGAATGATACAATATATTCTACTGCTTCATGACCAAGCCTCACTGCAGGAAAAGGCAAGGGGATGCTGTTAGAAGCATAGGAATGTGTTGTCTGGTCACTAATTTCCTCAGGAGAGCAGAGCGATTTATTGAGAATCCTCTTCTGTATTTGCCATGTGAATTTCACCATGGTGGTGATTACATTACAAAAGGGGTTTTGCATGTTTTTGGAGCAAAAAAAGCACATCTTAGAAGATTTGTTGTGTTCTGATTTTTCCCATGTGACACTGCTACAGCTGTACATGTTCCTGATTATTTCAAAGCTGGAGATCTGTGGAGTCTAATCTTTTGTACTGAAGACAACTGTATATATTCATACTGATAACCTGATATCCATGCTGTGTAACTGTTGGCTTCACATTGAGTTTCAATCTGGGAATGCTGACTCAGTAAGCTGGACATAGATTTGGGTACTGCTTAGCTGAGGCTCTTTTCCTTTCTGTTAATTTTTGTACCACTGTAGCAGAGGAATCTGGCAGGTGTATAAGGCTAGGAAAAGAACAGTCAGGATGACTGTGGGAAACTGTTCTTTTCGTCCCCACATAAGTCTAAACAAAATGCCTTTTAAGTCAGGGAAGGCCTTTTCCTGATTATTCCCAGCTAACAGACTAAAACAGACTTGCTTCTCAAGGACAGCTGAGACCAAAACAACAGAAGTGGTATGGGACAGAAGGGATGGGTGACAAGTCATACTTTGCCCCTGGTAGTCACCACCCTAACTTGGGGCTCAGGGATGCTAATTGGCTCTTGACAGTGACACTGACTGGCCTCACAGTATTGGCTCGTGAAAATGGCTGTCAGCCAGGTTTGTAATTTTGGATCTGTCTCTTCTTAGGTATGAAACTTTGACTTTAAAAATTGGTTTAAAGGTCAAAGTCCATTCCTGAGAATTTGAGTGGAAATAGGAATGTAAATGCAAGATGAGGATGGGGGAGGTTGGGGAGAGTGGGAGTGGGAGCAGGGGAGAGGCCTTTTGGCATATTGATATCCTATTAGTATTGATGCTATGTGCATAGTGAAAAAGGGTCTGCCTTTCATACGTGTAAGTGCAGTGTAGGAAACAAATTTTGTCCTTACCTTATAAGCTGTACTGCTTTTTTCCTGAGTGAGTAGTGCTCTTAGAGAAGCTATATGGATTTCTCCAGACTTTCTCCCATTCTCTGACTCAAAATATGAGTCACTCATCAGTACAAAACCAAATGTACATGAAGTAAAATTTGAGAGGACCTAGGAGAAAGCAGTTTAAGTACATATGTCCTCTCAGAAGCAGAGGTACCTGGGTAGTTGTTTCTCTGTTTATCTGGGCAGATTTAGGTATATCCTGTGCAAAAATTAACTTACGTATTAGGAGTGCTAGTGGGGGCATTGAAGAAGAAAACATCAAAAAATTGCTTTAAAAGAAAATTTCAGACTGTCTAGTGCTGTTTCTGTCTTTTGTAAACTCCAAAGGGCAATCCAGAGGTACAAGTGAGAATGCACTAATCTGACCTTTATGTATTTAACTGAAATGATGGGAATGTTGGTGGAAAATATTATAGAGCAGAATAGGGCCGAACAACAGAATACAATGTATTGCTGATCTGCTAGAAAAAGAAACAGTGTTGAAGAAGATACATTATTTTAAAAAAGGGAGGCTTTCACGTGGCCCTGCTTAAGCTGGCAAGACGAATTGAGTCAGGACAATTGCAGAAGAAGAATGTAGGAAATGATGGTCACATTTCCTCTCAAGTAGGATGGAAGTGAAATTCTTTATTGCTTAGTATGAAAATTGTTTAGTGAACCAGATTAGAGAAGGAAGTAACAAGAAGACTAGCCAAAACTAGGAAAATTCTAGAAATCCAAGTAGAAGTAAATTGAATTACAATGTAAAATAAAATTAAAAGATTGATAGCTAAAAAATAACATAGAAAAATAATATGAAATTAATAGTTTTCAAAGTAATATTTTTCAGACTTCTTTGGGGTTTATTAACTTTGCTCAGCAACTCAGTGTAGTCCTGCTTTTATAACTTCTGTTGTTAGCATGGGCTGCTCCACAGCAGCTGTTTTTCTTTTATGCCGAGTTCTGCTGAACCAGTGTTATGTTCCACCCAGGAGTTCTGAAATTAAGTATAAGGTCTAGTGACTTATGTCTAAACTGAATAATATTGAGCATCAAAGGCATAATAGTATTTCTGAATCATTACTTTTATGTTATTTTGTTTTGTGTAATTATTGGTTAGAATAAATCTGAGTACACTAAGCTTATAAAATCAATTATTATTTTACCAATCAGCATACAGCAGTATTGGTTTCTAGCTGGGACCGTGCAATCAGTAAGTCATGCTTTTTATTTGTAATAATTTTCCATATTTTCTACTTAATTCTGCCATCAGATGACACAGTTAATTTTTATATTTCATTTTATAAATCTTATTAATTTTGGTTAAAAAACTTTCAGTATGGCTATGAGTGACTAATTTGTCAAGCTTTCAGGTGAAGGCATCTCTTGTGATACTTCAGAACTAAGGATCAGGGAAGCAGTTTGCCTTGAGGACTTCTTTTGTTTTAACTAAATTCCACTGTTGATTTGCACCTAAGTAGTTTGCAATATTGGCAGTTCTTAGCCTGTGCTTCTGCTGACTTTTTGAGGCTAACTTCTCCATGTGCAACACCAGCTCTTGAGTGTAGTTGCTCATTTTGAAAGTAGTTGCCCTTAATATTGCTATGTAAATTTTCTTTTTAATGCTTTTGCTTCTTAGAACTTGGGAGTTATTATATTTAACATGTAACCTGTTGTGGCTATATGTATAAAAGACTGTTTCCTTGTTTTCAGATTTTATTTGGGGTGCTCAGTGTTATGAACCGTTGCGCCCGTTAGTCCTGTTTTGGTTGCTGAGATGGCAATTCAGTAATTTCAGTAAAAGAACATGAGTAAATAAGTTTGTATCTATATACTGAGTATACTTTATTGTATTTGACTCTAAGCACAGGACATAAAACCTATTTCAAAGGCAAGTCACAACGGAGGTTGGAAGGAGGTAGATTAATATGTAGTGTGTATAAACTGACAGTTTAATTACAGTTTTGTAGTATTTTATATAATTACACAGTGCTTTTCACTTTCATAGTTTAAATGTGAACTCATTTATTGTCGTGACACCCTTCTAAAGCATGTAGTTTATCCCCAGTTTACAAGTGGGGAATGTGCTTTGAACCTTCAGGTCTGCCTATTATTGAGCCTGAGGTACAGAAATCCTGCCTGTTGCCCAGGAGTGATCTGTGAGTGGGAGAGGAAGCAGGCTAGATCAGTCAGTGTTCACGAGGTATATCTGGGATCATCTTGTGCTGCTGGCCCAGAGTAGTGGGTGCCCTTGATCCTGTAATGGAGCCCGGTTGTTAAAGAATCTGCAGGAGCTATGTTGAAATGTAACCTTCTAGCACAAACTGACCAATAAGCTTTTGATAAAATGTAAACAGTCATAGAAGGAGTTTTGTTTTCTTCCCTAAATAGGGAAGCTTAGCTGAGGAATCTTGGGCTATTTTTAATTCAATTTGAAAGAACCATACCAAGATTATTTAAAGATAAATCTCCACTGAAATGGGAATATAAGCGTATTTTGAATATCGGTGCTTTTATATAGTTTCTTTGCACAGGTCTTTTTGCTGTGTTTTAGACCAATGAAATACTTAAACTGTTTGCAAGGTGATACTGCAAGCCTGGATCTGTGCAACAGCTACAGTGCTCGTTCTCCTATGTCCTGATTTCTTTTTTTATCTCGTTCTCTGTAACTGAAGACTTACCCATATGTGTTTTGTATAGCTGACTGAAAACTAACATATTACAGATGGAAGCATTCACAGAAAAAGTTTTCAATTCTGTGTGTTTTGTACTGTCTTGGGCTTGATCCCTGTCTTCTGGCATACTGTTATGGTTCCTGTAGAAGGCAGGAGAGTTCATTCAAATCCTCAAAGACACAATTTCTTATTAATCTAAATATGTGTGTGTGTGTATACATATATATATACACACGATGCAGTGTAACTCCCTGTGGCTGCTTAAAAGATTCACCTACATGACAGACCTGCAGTTGTGAAATGAATGCTTGAATCAGTAGAATCGAAGTTTAATTCCTGTGCATCTGAAGAGTTGTAGCTATTTTTGCTTTTCAAGTTCTCAGGACTACTTTGAAAGAGCAAGTTTTTACAAATCTGACCATGTAATCTTCCTTCCCTTCCAGTATCCATCATTTTGGCTACAGAGGTAATACGGACTTGGATTTAAAAGGGATAGATTGTGTAACTTGTTTCTAACATCTCAAAACTTAATGGAGTTAGAGATTGCACAGCTGTGACAAGGCCGAAATAAAAATGTCAAGTTCACTTGAGTCTTGGGCATGCTTAAAATACTGTACATCTGATATGGTACCAATTGGATGAAGAACAGGTCCAAGAACAGGTTAAACTCTTCCCATCCTGGGGTGGATATTGATGCACTAACTGGAGTTTTTTCCTGACAGTCTGAATATGTGCTTTGCAGCCTTTTCGGTTTGGATCCCTTTTAAAACTATCCAGCGGCAGTGCAGACTTCTTCAGAAATATAGATTGCTAGATGATGTGGAAACTTTCTTAGTTAATTGTGTCACCCTTTAGAAGAGGCCATTGGTGGAAAAACACTGATCTCAACTGCAAGATTTTACTTAGAACAGCCTGTGGCCAAAGCGCTGCCTAATGTAAATGTAGTCACTTCAGTTCATACATTGCTCTGAATTGTTCTGTGCTGATGATGTTGCTTATTTAAAAAATGCTCATTTGGAAGCACCAATCTTACACGGCTGTAGCTCTTATTTATGATGAAAATGCCTTCAGCCCTTTAAGGCTTTGGATTTGTTTGGGGATTTTTTTTTTTTTTTTACTCTTTGTTTAGCTTTGCAGAGCCATCACAGCTCAGAGGCACCGAGGTGATGATTTTCCTCGTGTTCATCAATAGCAGCGCTCACTAGCAGTCACTTAAACCTGAGCAAGATTGCTGAAGGTACAGGAATTGCACAGGTGTTTTGGGGAGAGTGGTTTTATCATCACAGTTATAGAAATGCTAATAAAAGTCTAATTTTCCTTGTAAAAGCATTATAGTATAGCTGCTGTGATGAGAAAAAAACCTCACCTTGATTTCAATGTTTAGTTATAAAATGTAATTTATTTAAGTACCTTTTCATAGGCTGTAGTTTCTAAGTGCTTAGGACTACTGAGGAGAAATTTTAAGTATTTTAAAGAATATTTAGATTTAAGCCACGACATTCAAAACAGGACAAAACACAAATCCAAAAACCTCTGCAGAAGTCCTCTCACCTGTATCTCTGAGCCTCTCTTCTTTATATAGAACATAATGATTTTTTTTTTCTTGCTGTTTGCAGGTGCTCCTGACCCAACAGCAGGTGCTAGCATAGATGATGAAAACTGCTGGCATTTGGATGAAGAGCAGGTCCAAGAACAGGTTAAACTCTTCCTCTCCCAGGGTGGATACCATGGATCAGGGAAGCAGCTCAATTTGCTTTTCGCAAAGGTATGTTGAGTACTCAAAACTTTCCCTTTTTTCTCTCCCCATTCCCAAGTCCTTGTTTGCATCTTATTCAAAGTCCTGTTGTTCAAAATTGAGTTGTGCAGCAATGGACTGCAATGTGGTGTCTTGAGGTCAGTTTAAGAATGTGAAGCAACATTTCAGCTGTCTGTGGTTTTGCTGTTCTCTTCCCACCCCCCAAAGTACTGGAGAAACATGTAGAAATAAGTCTTGCCGCAGTTTGCATAATACACCTCTGGATTGCTTGTGGAACAGTTGTCTTTGAAGAAATCAAATGGGATTCTGAAACAAAAAATAGTTGCAATTGGGAAGGCAGACTATTTTTTCCACTTAAAAATTTAACATCACCCATGAATTACATTTATTTTTTAACGAAATTGGATTATTTAATGCTGCAGCGTGTTGTCTGTCTGTGAATCCTTTGTTTTTTCAAGTTTGTATTAATAGACTCATTTTCTAGGTGCGAGAGATGCTAAAGATGAGAGATTCAAATGGAGCTCGCATGTTGACGCTGATAACAGAACAGTTCATGGCTGACCCTCGTCTGTCACTTTGGAGACAACAAGGAACTGCAATGACTGACAAGTATAGGCAGCTCTGGGATGAACTGGGTAAATGCATAGTCTTGAAAATTAGTTGTTCATACGTACAATGAAGAAACAATTACACATTTAGGATGGAGAGAAACTTTTATTGTGGTACTGGGTAAAACAGGTTTGACTTTTCTGCAGTTTCACTTGTTCAGTTAAGGTTGGCTGAAATTGAATTTCTGACCCACAATATGAGACAATTGCAGTTGGAGGTGAGGAAGCATGATATTAAACAAGTACTGTTGCAACATATTGTAAGTACCTGGGGATCTAAAAAGAATCAAAAAGTGGAGAAGTAGCAACACAACTGAAGGTAAGTATATAAGCCACTAGTGCTGAATTGTAAAGGTTAAGGAAGAAATTGATTTACAATTAAAGAGAAGGCAAAAAGAGAAGGTGCATTAAAAGTATGAGAAGATAAAAATAAAGGAAGGTAGAAGTCCATTAGTGAGCAGTGAAGGAGGTCAAATAATGGGGCTAAACCAATTAACGTTGCTTTACAGGAAAGGTCAGGTACATGACTTCATTGTAAATGGAGAGAGTAAGACAGGCTGAAATGGGGAAAGAGTATTTAAACTGGTGCAGTCTGGGGACACTTCCTCTAACAAGGTTCCAGAAACTTGCCAATACAGTTTTGAACTACTGCTTCAGAAGTTCTCAGTATCTATAGGAGTCTCTGGTAGAGAGGGGAAATTCAAAACAACTTGAACATAAATGTCACCAATATTTTAAAGTTGGGTAGGTGAGTGGAAAGAATATTAAGTAACCACAGACATTTCTTTCCTGAGTATAAGGTACTGAAACAGTTGTTGTTTAAGTGTATATAAGTTAAAAGTGGTAAAAGGCAACCTGAATTATTTTAAATATAGTGGCAAATCTATTTTGTTGCTCTAAAGGGTAATTCACCAAGTGTATGAGTGAGGGTATTAGTGTGTATACCTTAGCTGTAGTAGGGTTTTGGAAACTGTCTTGCAGACTTTCTAAAAGCAAGCTGAAGACACACAACCTGAATAGAATTGTCTTGTGGTTCACAAAACTTGGAGTAGTTACCTGTGGTCTCAATCAATCTGGAAAGACACTTTACATCTAGGCTTAAAGGAGTCTGTCTTGAGGTACATTCTGGTCAATGGTGGTATGGCGGAGTTACGTGGCATGTGACAGAAATAAATGTTAAATAACAAACAAAAAACCTTACAGATTATGCCCTATGGGACATTATAGTCTTTGGCTCTCTGCACTGTTTATATAGTGCTTTTGATGTAATGTAAAGGTCCAAAAAGAATAACATGCTTAATTTAGAAAGGATCAAAACCAAAACTTGAGTTTTCCACTGTGAACATGATTGATTCCATGTTGACTGGTGTGGCTAAGACTGGATATAAACTGCTAGCATAGGTTATATTAATTCTAAATGAAGTGTGACACTAATAAAGCACTTCTTGTCTAGTTGAGATTATAGACTTCTATGGGGAAAAGCCTTAATATCAGAACAGTTAAAGCTCTGTCAGAAAGTGTTGGTACTTGTCTTCAAGTGTAACAACTCTTTTAATAAGTTATTTTTATGGTGTCTTGGCTTGTTGGGAAATAAGTTTTTACCAAGCAGGCTTAACTAGACATGTATGTAGCACAATTGCATCCCACCATATTGGAAACTAGAGGGTCTCATGCTTCATTTCTTATGTGGACTGAGCTGCTAGGTAGTTCTGTGCTCAGTGTGTTCTCAATATGTTACCTGTAGTAAGCTCATGCCGCCAATGACCACAGAAGGTTTTGTTAACTTTTCTTAGTGGCTTCTCTTGGTGTTTCATCAGTTTCATATTAACTGCAGTTTCTTGACAGCACCTATTGAATAAGTGATATTTTAAGTGAATTGGGTTGATTGGTTTACGTCTGTTTAATCAGAATTAAAGGTGTCATGCCCAAAAAGTGGCAGTGCAACCTCCATCCTCAATGCTACCTCAGCTACCTGCTGTATTTGCAATCTGAGGCAGATCCTCTTGATTCAGTCCTGAACTGCTCTGCTGTCTCCAGTAGTATCAAAATATGTTTATTCTGTACTGTGGTTTAAATTGTGAGTACATTTTCATAATTTTAGGTGTGCAGTAGGCTAAGGTTAGATCTTAACTTAGTTTTTTGTCCTCCTTATTTTGATAACTGCCAGTTTCTCCCCTGCACTAGAAGGTTTTCTTCCACTGGTACTTAGCAACTTCCCTCAAGATAGCTATGAATTGGGTTAATCTCA
Source organism: Apus apus (assembly GCF_020740795.1). Lineage (NCBI taxonomy): Eukaryota > Metazoa > Chordata > Aves > Apodiformes > Apodidae > Apus > Apus apus. Next base: position 21,336,418 of record NC_067312.1, read on the forward strand.
CCAGTTTCGCTGCTCCCTTGTGTGAAAGTTAGAAGCTTCTGCCATGTTTTTGCTAGGGTTTTGCATTGAGTTGCACTCCATAAATACATCCCTTTTTCCAGCTGAAATGTGCATCTCTAAAAAAAGAAAAAAAAGTGAATGTGTAAAAGTTGAAGGAGATTTTAAGGAAGACTAAAACTACAGTAGCAAACTGTAGAATGGAGAGCAAGAAGGCCCTGACAACATATGAGCCATGCACTAGTGGCACAGATATCTCAAACATTGGGTTTAAGGGGGTGATGTTATAATCATATTCTAAACTAATGTTGACTTCCTGCCTTGTCATCTTCTAGCATGTCAGAGAACAAATATGTCAATAAAGGGAGTGAGACAGACCTCTGTGTACTTAAGTAACTTTTTGTACTATCTGTTCAGAGTGGTCTGGGAGTGGCATATCTGTATCTCTTTTAAAAAAAAATGTTTTATTTATAATCTCATTTACTTCACAAGTAGGTAGCAATTTAACATTGCAACTATGGAGAATTTTAGGACCTAACAAGTATTTAAAGATTGACTGTGCTTAATAAAGTCTTGCTTGCCCTGGTATGCTGTCTGCCAACTTCTATGCATATGGCCACTGTCATTTTGATGTTGACATAGGTTTTTAAGCACACTTAAATAACTTCAGCTTTGCTCCATGCAGTACTGGGTCACTTGAGCCTTTCATTGGATCATAAGTGATGCTTCCTGCCTGGACATTGGGCAAAGGTATTGGGAGGACACATTGGGTTCTGATCAGAGTTTCTGCTGAAGTTTACTGTAAATTTTTTACTTCAGTGGAAGTAAGATAGGGCTTGAGTGTTCGAAGATGCTGATTTGGGGCGGGGGAAATAAACAACAACAAAAAAAAACACCACCAAAACTCACACCTGAAATCCACAAATATTTCACGTGCAAGTATGAGCCTGGTGATTTTCTAATTCAAAGTCAAAGCAATTTGCAATCCAAAAGCCTCAAGTTAAAAAAAAGCCAGTTGTTTTTTAAAGCCTTTAGATCAGGAGAAAGAATATAATAATTATGCTCAGCAGATTACCCTGTTGTATGTCAAAGAAAGTGTAGAGCTAAATGCTGTTTTCAGAACTCCAGAAGTGCAGCATTAGAAAGATCAAGATTACAGATCAAAGGTGTAAGGGCTGCTCATATGCTTCTCATACTAGAAAAATTTAGATGCAAATTCAGTGATGCACAGGTGAGTGCTTCCAGCTTACCACAGTAATATGTGAATGTGCTTTCCAGAGTTTAAAGCAGAGCTGGAATTGTTCATATTGTTGTTTAAATGGTGTCTCAGTAAGTAAATTTTACCTGTTGATCTTTTGGTGTTTAACTTGTGGTGACCATGGCTGAAGACTTCAGTTCTTCAGAATGATTAATTAACTGAAGCATCATGGTTTGTCTTTTTAATTAAGTGGCACTGGTAAAATTGAGAGACATGTAAATGCACAGTAAATACCTGCTAATACCTGTTGAGCTGAGATTTCTGATCTGAAGAAGAGTTCAGTTAACATTTTTTGTAGTCTGGAGGGAGAAAATGGACCACACAGTCTCACTACAGCATTAATTGGTTAATATTAATCTGTGAAAAATTAAGTAAAAGTTACTTGTTCTCTACAAAAGTGAAAAGATTTCCTTTAAAACAGGGGAAAATTTGACTTTGTGCCCCAGCCCAGGGATCATGATGGCTTCGAGTCTCTGCTTTGGAATTGAATGTTGAGCACTGCCAGATGCCAAACATAGGGAAGGAGGCTGAGTTTTGTCAGCAAATGGGATCTGCAAGTTAATTGGTGTTTTTTGCAGGCTTCTGGCTGTGAAATGAATTTGGAAGCCCTTTAGCCACATGGATAATACAAGACCTGAATACAAATGTCACGTCACCATCAGGGCCCACTGTGAAACAATAGTGTTCCCACTTGAGCACTGCACCATTACAGATCATTTAAATATGGGGATTACATTTAAACTAAAAGCTCTGTTTGCCTTTTACTGCAATTAAAATGTCCTCCTAGCAAAAGCTAAGTGACAAATTAAATGAGAAAAGTGCCCACATTTTTAAAGCTGTACTGCAAAACAACCTTTTATTGCTTCTCATGTGCCACGAATGAATCATTATCCTTGTCAACCCTAAACCAAGCCATAGTTGGAGCAGATACTGTTATCAAAGTGGTGCTGCTCTAGTGATAGTTTAATAAAGCTGAAACTGTTATATTAAATTCCAGATACTTAAACTGATGAAAGCAGTCAAGTTGAAGAATTTAAGACAAGTATCTACTGCTTGGCTGGAGTGATGGAGCCCAACAGCTTGTCAACACATACGTTACAAGATCAGATGTTTTTTTTTTGAGTGCGTGAACTACCATTTTCTGTATCTTTATATCCTCTTGCTTGCCTTCATGGTGAAGAAACTTCACATAATTTGCATGTTTCATAACAAACATTTCCAGTAGCTTTCTTCCATTTTGATATGTAAGGACTGTTTGAGGAGGAGGAGAGCTGGTTTTATTTAAATCAAGGATTGGTTTCTTGCAGAACAAAAATATGACAGCTGTGTCATGGGAGAGTGTGTCCAGAGAGCTCTTGCAAGGCAAGGGAGTGGATAAAATTCGTGAATGTTTTCTGGGTTTGTTTTTTCCTTTCTCTGCTGATCGTCTTATTTTATGACATTGAGGAGAACTTCTACTGTTCTGTACTTTCAGCTGGGTAGTCTTCACATCTTAATGCATAAGCTTCTTTTGTCTTTCTTAACCACTTATTGGTATCTATATTTTTTAAGTATAGGAACCTCTCACGGTATTGCCATAAGCCTCATTCATGGGATAAAGCTTTCCTGGGTGACATTCTTAGAATCCTTTCTGTTAGGTTTCCTAAATGTGTTGTTGTTATAATGGTATCTTCTGAGCAGAACAACATGTCTTTGCCTTAGTAGTTCTAGTAGTCTTGCTTTTTCCACTAGCACTTTGCGCTATTGTGGTCTGCTTTTTAATGTTGGTACACCCCTGATGGTCCACTTTTATTTCACATTTGCTGATAATTTGGCCACTTTCTGGATTAGAGTGGTAAATTTTTGTGTTAAAATTTAAAACTTTTTGTGTTAAAATTTAAAATACAATTTTACATGGTCATGTCATGTAGAGAAATAGTACAGTATATTTCCTGAAGGATTGTGCCTTTATTAGTAACACTTTGCTTCTTATCTAAAACTTGATTCTAGGTGTTGAGTTTAGGCAGGGAATTATAGATTAATTAAGAGAGATTTAATTACCATTTTGCCATGAGCAAACTAATGATTGAGTGTTAAATAATGCTTTTAAAAAAAAACACAACAACAAAACAAACAAACAAAAAACCCAACAAACAAAACACAAAAAACCGCTCTGAACTTTTCTGCCAAGAGTTTATATTAATGTCTAGAAAATACCAAGTTAAATTCTTTAAACCTTAACTAAATGACGCTGTTCTCCATCTGTGTTTCTTTCAGGCATTCCTTCCCTTTCCAATTAGACAAACTCATATGAATGGGACATGCCAACTCTTCTAAACAGATTATCTCTGCTTAGTACTTAAGTGAAGGGGAAAAAAAAGGACAAAAGCAGCTAGGGCTGTTGCCAGTGTGCCCCTAGAGATATTCCTCCCTGATGCCAGAGTTGATGACTACTTCAGGGCTGCTATGGAAAAGAATCATTAAACTTAAGCATTTGCTACAGTCTTGGTATTCTAAATACCATTTTTCTAAAGCTGCATACTTTATGCAATCCCTTTTTAGGATCAGCTGTGCAGTAGAAACATTCACTTTCTGCTGTATGTTATGGTATTTCAAAAATGGTACAGCAAGGCCTTACATTTCGAATGTAAGTGCCAAGCTTATCCATGTTTTAATTATTGGTTTTTTTTAGTTTTGAATTCTAATTGTGATTTTTCCCCCTTAAAGCTAATGAGCATACCAATGCCCTACACCTGTAGAAAAGAAAGTTAACTTCAAATTTTGAGGTTTGGATTAGTCTCTTACACATGGTACATTTTTTATCTTGAAGTGAAAGCTGTAGGAAGGCATACATTTCTAAGGATGTTGGGCATGCTATGCTTTGCACCATTTCCCTTGGCCTTTCAACTGTGGGACTTTTCTGTGGTATCTTAAATATATTTCTGTCTTCAACTGTGTCATATCCAGTAACCTGTCTTTACCTAACTGGTGAACCTTCTCTTGCTCTCATTTTGTTTAGTCTTAGCTGCCATGGTGTGATTGCCATACGGTTATAAAACATGTTTCCCTTCAGTTTATGTATATTTGAGTGATTTGTGCTATTGGAGGCACTAAGTTAATGATACTTTCGAGTTAGCATCACACAACAGTTTTGCTGCTCCAAGGTCTGAGTTACGGATGAGAAAGAAATTGCTGTCATGGCCTTGGAGTGTCTTGGTTGTTGCTGTCACCTTCATTTCCCTGGTAAATGAAGCCAGGCTGCAAATCTCTGAAGATGAGTTCTGTCCATCTTCTTTGAGGACAGTTTCCTTCCTTGTTCATTATTGACATGTGCCATAATGGTTTTTGAAATAAGGGCATATGAGGCCAGGGTCTGACAGTAAGTAGGAGCTGTTTTCAAAGAAGGTATTCTTTCCGGTGACACTTAGAGATTTGAGGAATAATGGTGAAAGTAATTAACTTTAAGCATAGCTTGAGGGACTTATTTTTAATGCCATACAGAAAGTTTGGGTTTTCATGTAGTTCAGTTGGATGGAAAGTACTTTTACAGCAGGAATAAAATTATTTTAAGTACCCACATTAAAAGTGGCTTTGAAGTTTTTATTCCTAAGCTGTTGAACTGAGTTACTTACAGTTGTCCTAAAAAACATTGTTCTGTATTGGAGTTGGCACAAAATTAATTGCTTCCCTAACTGGAATTGTGACTGCCAAGATTAAGGAGAGAGTTTTACTGTGAGGCCTATCTGGTATTTAGCATTATTTTTTCCCTTCCTCTCTTTATTTTTAATACTTTAGTAACATTAAGCTGCCATTTAATTTTCCAGTATCACTCCTAGTAAATACTAGAGCTAGAGAGAAGCAACGGATTTGTGGAGAGGAATTACTGAAACTTCACTGATTTCTCTGAGCTTTACTGTGGTTCAGCAATCTAGTCTTGTGATAATTTCCAGTTTTCTGTCTTGAATGGATACTGGAAAAATAACTGAAAATTTGGAAAAATAATTTGAAGTGAGAGGTGCAAGAATCTTAGTCTGCTTGAATCTGACAAAGCAAGACAAAGAAAATTTTTCATAATTTAATACTTATGTGGACTAAAAAGTAGATAGGGATGACACTTCTGCCAAACAAACAAAATGTAGCTGAAAATTGTAATTGCAACTGGACAAATTTAACTAAATAACTAGGAATAAGCTTAGAATTTTGAGTTGTGGTGGCCAGGCAGTAGATGAGCTAATCAGAAGCTGTGCTAGATTAATGTATTAGAAATCTTAGCTGAAGTATGATGTTTTAGTAAAAAAAAATCAACAATCGCTTTTGGACTTGAAGAGGAAAGTAACTCAGGAAATATTTGAGTAGAAAGTAATTCAGACCAGATAGTCAGAATGTGGTGTTCTGGCCAGTTACAGTGCGTTATTGCCACGTACTTGTGGCAATCATAATTTTTTAACTTCCCGCTGTGCAAGCAAGTGTTTACATTTCACTTTTCTAAAAAATGAGAAGTGCTTTTACTCCTTTTTTTATCAGTATCTTTTGTTTGACAAATTTATGAAGCTTTCCAGTTTTTCATCTTTCTAAAAAAATTAACTGAGATTAATTAATTTATCTCAATGATAAATTTAAATAGAGCCAGGATACTGTTTTTATAGGTAGTATTCACATTAACTTTTCTACTGAAAATTGTAGAAGTTTCTGAAAATATTACCAGTTAAAATATAGGATAAAATATCTCTTTTCTGTTTTGAGCAGACACACAGTTCTGTTCACCACCTAGCTGGCAACTAGTTAAAATAGTGAAGAATTGTGAAGAATCATACTGAGATACTCAAAGGAACTTTTGTACTGTTTATGCTTGTAATAGCAGTGTTTTTAATCAGTGACATTCATTTGCAGGAGTTTTATACTTTCTTCTAGCTTTATAGAGTAGCAGCCCATATCTTGGTATACAGTGGTTTGGGTATAGGGTAGCTTAGGTGTGTAGAGGGGCATCTAATGGACATGTGACAGATCCTGAGTGCTCTCTTGGGGAGATTATAATTTTATTCTATGATCCTGTAAACTGTAACTTCTAAGCAAATTTCTGTTCTTATATGAAACCCTTTGGTCAAATGGCAAAGTGTCTAAAAAGATGCAGCAGTTTTCAAAACAAATTCAGAAACACGTACCCCAAAACAGCAGGCTCATGCAAAATTACAGAAGTGCTTAGTTGCTTTTTCCATTGTGCTAGAAGTTGAAAATGTGGGAAGACCATCAGAGCATGTAGTTGATGCTAGTTTAGAACAGAATCTCAATATGTAAATATCCATTTGACTTTCAGCGAAATACACTGGTGCCTTTCACGCTTTGAGCAGCAGCATGTAGCAAGAGAGGAAAGGAAAGTTAAGGAATTAAACTTTTTTTTGTCCCTGGGTTACACCTCCACTCCTTCTAACGCACATTCAGAGTTCAGTATGGAGAAGGGCAATGATTCCCTCTTGCATCAGTGCTGCAGGTAATCTATTGCATTAATCAGCCAGCTAGTGTGAAATGCATGGGAGTGATTATACTATCATACACAGTACAATCAGCACAAAGCACTTGTCGAGACCAATACATCAAAGTTTAATTCAGTAAAAGAATGAATTAGAGTAAAATGAAACATTCTGTTCTCCAAGAAAGCTTTTTTTTATTATTATTTTTCTGAGGGCTTCACAGGGAAACCAGAATGCATTAAGGACTTTTTTTTATTAATAAAATTGCAACTTGGATCGAACTGAATGCTGAGAGTATTTTTCCTCAGGGTTCTTGTCAAGGAGAGAGCAACACTGAAGTGCTTTGCCTATTTTCACTATTCCATAAAAGCAACTGTTTAATTGAAGCATTCTCTAGTGGGACTTCTGATTATGCTTTGTTCTAATGGAGATCTCTGCATGCCTGAAGGAGGGAGGTGGCTTTGCCAGTCCTTCTGAAGGCTCTTATCCTTCTTCTTGAGAAGCAATAAATACCATACACTGCCTTCTTTGAGGTTTCCAAGTGGTGGTCCCAGTAAAAGTGCATTTGTGTTTAAAAAGCAGATGTAAACCACTTTAAAATCCCTTGCTGACATTCCTATTTTGAAGGGGTCATAGGTTCTGTCTCTAGTATTGTTTTGATTCTAGCATTTCCAATGCTAGAAAACATTGCTTTTGTAACAGAATTGATTAGGCTCAGATGGGGCAGTGGCAAGTTTGTAGCACGTGTTGAATCTGATTTTTCTCTTGATCTTGATTACCTGGTTCTATTTTCTTTGAAATGATCAGATGCTGCTAACCTGGTAGCTTTTAGGTTTTTATTTTTGAAGAAAGATGGGCATTAATGGGAAGGGTAAAAAAATCTTACAGTCAATGTGCGTCTGTTTCTTGCATGTGTTAATTTTGCAAATAAATGGATTGATCTTAAGTATATTAAATGTAAAATTCCAAGGCAAAGGGAAAGTCTCAGCCATTGATTACACAGGTATTGTAAATGAAGAAATGTTGACCCAAGCTTAGCTACACAGCCACCCTGACAAGGCTGTATAATATTTCTAGGAAAAGCAGATTTCTTGGTGAGGCTCTAATTAAGGATTCAAACAGAATTATGTGCTGGATCTTCAACTATGGTAAGTTTTCCCATTTTCTGGGGAGTAAGGAGTAAAATTTAATGGGATTTTTGAGAACTGAGCAATGCTTGGTTGCTCAGGAGAGTCTGTATACATGCCTTGCACTTCCTTTGGCTTCATGAATACTTGCATACACAGGATTTATAATTATTACAATATTTCACTGTACACTGATTAGGATTTAAATATGTAACGGCATGCTGCCCCTTTCTCCTTCACAAATTGAAAGGTATGAATGTCTCCTGAGAAACAAAAAAGTACTGATGTTCCCTTATGCGTACAAGGAAGGCACGCTTTGTGTAAAGCAATAATGTAACCTTTTTTTGTTTGGTTGCTGTATTTTTTTGTGTGTGGTGTGAGGCACATTAAAGTTGAATGACAACAGTGCATTTTCCGAAGGAGGGAGGAGGGCTCTTCTAAGCAAAGGTCTGTTTTGGCAAAGCTGGCTTTTTTCAGGTCAAGAGGATTAGTGCTGAACCAAAACAGGCAATACCCCACTGCAATATGACAGTTCTAATTATTCATTCTCTTGTGAAATTAATAGCAATTTGCAGTGACAACATGTCTTACTTTTCAAGTATCTTTGGGGGAGAAAAATTTTATACATTGGGTTGTGACCATTTTGCCACTGTGCTGTGAGGAGTTTTGTATAGGAAAGATGTAGTTCACAGTCAGGGGATCCAAATCAGAACTTTATTCGTGGCTTAGAAGCATGTAGTTTGCAGGGAAATATGTGTCAGCTTGCTGGGAACCAGTATGAAAAGATACGTGGTTCCTAGGGAAAGGGAGATAAGAGGAAGAGAGCAAGCTGTGTTAGAGAGAAAAACAGAGTGTGCAAACACAAACACATTCTCTGGGTTTTGATCTTGTTTGTTTGTTTTTTCATTTAATAAGACATTTGTTTGTATTGCAGGTGGCATTCATGACATCATTAAATCTAGTCAACTGGCTAAACTTGAGAATGCCAGGAATGTATTTTGGGAAACTTCTTTTGAGTATAAGCTGTTGCCAACAGAGTTTCCAGGCTGAAGTAACTGAGCAGCATCTGAGTGAAATAGAAACAATGTCCTTCAGACTCTTCCTACATGACGTGGTAAAAATCTGGGCACAAGTCAGTGCTGTCCTCAGACTTTTCAGTGCTAGAAGCAGGACAGGAGCCAGTGAATAAAAAGAGCCAGAGTGGAGCAGATGTCAGGGAAGGCAGAAGGTGCTCATGGAGCATGAGGAGGAAGGAATATGAATACAGGCAAATGCATACATGCTAGGGAGAAAAAAAAAAAAAAAAGGTAGTAAGAAAAAACACACACACACACACACGCACATGCACATGCACACTAAAAAAGCAGACCAAAAACACCTAGAAAGCCAAATAGACTGAAGAGTATGGGGTCATTGGCATTATACATCCTTGTCCGAGATGGTAGCCTTTGTCGCACTACAGGAGCTGAACCTGAGGCTCTTTCTGTTCCTTTCTCTTCTCTTGGGGGAGTTCTGTCTCACATTCATCTTCCTGCACGGGCAGCTGTGAAAACTGAGCAAGATCTCAGTTGTACACCTCTTTTAACTAGCCGCAAGTGTTCCGGCTAGTAAACGAAAGGAAAAAACAAACAAACAAAAAAACAGTAAAAGGAAAGTTGGCTTAATCCTGGCTCAAACCAGGACAGCAGGTACTCTGAAGTCAGTGGGAGCAGGGTGCAGTTGAGCTCTATTGAAATTTTAAGTGATGTGTATGGGGTTTATTAGAAATACACTTGTTCTTGTACTTGGTTTGCATAAAAATAGTCTGGGTTTCTGAGACAATCATTGCTAACAGTATATTTATGCTTGACATAGTTTCCCCTCTTTAAATGAAATAAGTTTTTAAAGGATTTTTTAATACTTTAGGGTATGTTTTCCCTTTCCTGTCTCTTAAATGTACCACATGTACAATGAAGCTCCTGTAGAAGGCGAGTAAAGTACTTTGTTGCTAGTGGTGTTTCTGAGATGTGGAAAAAGAAAAGGTCACTCATTTTGTAGGGGCATGGTGTCATCCATAGTGTCTGTTCCACCTTGCTGGGTGATTGAAATACCAAGTGCATTTAAAGTATTGCACTTTGCTTTTACTTTTTTGTTTTGTTTTGTTTTTCGTTAGATGTTGAGAGGTACAATGTCTCTTTAGTGCCTTCAAGTGATACTTGTTTTTGAAAAGAAATAAGTCCAAAATAACTTGTTCAAGGCTTTCCAATATACCCCATCTTCTGTTTTGTTTTGCAGATTGCAAGAAATATAGTCATTCTCTCTTGGGCAGTGCTGAATGCATTGGTGCTTAATAATAAGGACCAGTTGTAATTTTTCTCAGTTTGGAGAGTGAACTGTGTTGATGAGTGTGTCTAAAGAAAGTTACCTGTTTTTTAAATAAGGTTTTAAAAGTAATATTGGCCTTATTCACTCCCATGGCAAGTTTTGGGTACTTCAAACCAAACCAAAACACTCACTCTTTGTATTTAACTACTGTGCAGTAGGAATCTGCAGTAGTGTAGCATGTCTCTGGTGTTCTGCACTGTACCATATCATATTTTGTTGTGGTTTTCATGTTTCTTAGATATTACTTCCCCATTCCATGTTGATCTAAGTAGCAGGAGACTTGCAGCTTTAAGGATCAAGCTGTGTTTCTATTGGCTCCTGTGCTGTGTCATACCAATGTGCCAAGTTACTTTAGGAATGAATGTAATGTAATGGCCTTTGCTCTGGGTGTCCATTTTGCATTCTTAGTTAGCAAAAGAATACTTGAATGTGAGAATTTTATTATCCTAGAAGAACCAGCTGTATTGTTATTCTTTTTTTTCCAGCCTGTCATGAAGATTTCATAGTTTAGGCATATTGTCTAGATCTCTTGTAGTTTATAAGGCACATTCTTAATTAGCAAATTAACTGTTACTAAACAGTATTTTCAGATGTCTTCATGCTTCTTTCAAAGTTCACGCTGATTAAGACTTCTGATTCAGAGAAAAATCTTTCAATTTTAAAAATTGTTGCTAGAGGCTCTCATGTATTTATGCATGCCCTGCTACATAATCTTGGGAAGCAGGTTCCAATGTGATGGTAGGTGTGAATTGTCAGTGCACATTAGCTTTCCTTTCAAGCTTCGTAAACTGAAAATGTAAAACAGATTTTCTAGTATAAACAAATTACTGAAGTAATTGCAATTAAAAAAAAATGTTATTCTTATCAGACTGTGCAAAACTACTGTTTACTGGATCTGTGAGACTCAGATGTGTTTGGCAGTGAGTTATATGATCAGCAGGACTTCTGCTGGGTTCTTTGCATGGAAATATATGTTTACAAAATACATGTCTTACTAATGCACTTCTTTGGTTCCTGTAATGTGAAGCTGGAGGATACATAGTTCTTGTTTGTGGAAGACAACATTCACTTTTGGTACAAAAAATTAGAAGAAAAACTTGGGTAATTTCCTGGTGTGACTTTATGTGAATTCTTGTTTGGCTTTGACTGATATTCTTGTCTGACAAGCCATACATTGTGAACTCTGAATTATCTAATACAAAAGACCTCTTAATGCCTTTTAATTGAGAAGCTTTGCTTGGTGCCATCTTTCAACTGCATCAGATGGGCCACACCATTTCCAAGATCCTGCACTGGGAATTCAGTTTGCAAGGTGTTAGGCATAGTTGGGAAGCAAGCAGTGTAGATTTGAGGGTAGAAAAAGTGTTTCAGTATACAAGTTTGCAATTAGTCATTGGGTGCTGCATTTTTAATAGAAAACATAATTTAGCAATTTTTTTAAAATCAGGTGCTCTGTGGATGTGTATAGTCTTAAATCCCCACTGCAAGTTGGAGCAGAAGGCCAGTTGGCTAAAACAGCTGAAAAAATGGAACAGTGTGGATGTGTGTCCCTGGGAAGATGGAAACCATGGAAACGAGCTGCCCAATTTAACCAATGCTTTGCCTCAGGGTGCAAATGCTAACCAAGGTGAGCCTAAACATATGCACTGACTGCAACATATGATATAACCTCTATCTTATATACTCTAGCCTTGCAGAATTCAGCACTCTTTCCTGGGACAAATAACTCTTGTTGAGGACTGATCAGCCAAAATTATTTTTCACTAATACTGTCCTTGCAGAAAAGATAAATAGGTGGGTTTTTTGTGCTGGGGCTGCAATGTTTTCAAAGCAAGTATTTTTGTTTAGTTAGGTCTTCTAACTTTTCACTTGGTGCTTCTAAATACATGTTGCATGAAAATTGGATGTCCTTGAAGTATGTAATGTAAAAGCTTGCTTTTTCTTTGCTTGATTGTGACCTTGTATTCCTTCTGGTGTTGGGTTTTTTTATTTTGTTTGCAATTACAAAACCTTTGATACCTACATAAAGACAGATCTGTTGCAACTGCATTAAATTTGCGTATGTGAGTCTAAAGCAGCTACCTGTGTGATGTGTTCTGTATGTGCATTCTGCATTGCCAGGTGGGGGTGAGGGGTGTAGAGGCAATACTGCTATCTTGGAGGAGATGTCTCTTCTCACTTGATAATCTAAGATGTGATTACCAAATCTGACAAAAGCCTTGTACAGTCCTCTTCAGCAAAGATGTCTACTCTGCTAATAACTGGAAAAGGTGCAGGGAAAAAAAACCTTCATAATCATAAAAACCCTCAGTTAATATGATAAAGTTCAAATTAAATGCATGGGAGATGGCATATTTGGACTTAGATGGGTGTTTTCCTTGTTTCTTTTTCTTGGAAGATTACATCTCAAGGAAATAGACCTGGTTCATTTTTATATCTCAAAGCTAGCCAGGAACAGAAGTTCATTCAGCATGTAACTCCCTACAGAGATGTTACACTTCCTGTATCTTGTGATGTTCAGCCACCCTTAGGCCCACTAGTGGTAACTGACATGGCATCTAAGCTTTTATAGGGATAGTGCCATGTTGACAGAGCAGTTTTACCATAGGATGTTCAGTAAAGATCATGCCAGTCCCGTTCCCTCAGTACCTTACTTTATTTGCAGTATTTGTATATGTTTATGACAAAAAAAAACCCCAAAAACAAACAAACAAAAACATTTACAAGTGCATAAAGTTAATGTCATTTCTCAAAGAGAAACTAAAAATCTTATGTGATGTTTATCTGTCACTCATCCTGGCGGCTTGTGGGTCTGATGAAGAGAAAAACTGGGAAAGTCCTGAGTAGCTGTGTGCCATATACTTGGTAGTTTATTTTTTAGGGGAGTTCTGTAAGGGCTGTTGAATGTCCTTCATCTCTAGCTGTTTCCTCTGCAAAGTCATGTTTAGCATCAGCCATCCTGATTTGTAGGTATCTTTCTGAATGCAAAGACAGACAGACAGATACTGAGCTGTTGGGTAGCAATAGGATATGAAATGTCATCTATGGAATGCTCAGTGCGGGGGGTGGCAAGGCGTGCTGCTGCTGGTTGGGGGTTGGTTAATGGGCAGAAGACAAGAATACTGTGAATGACTGATTCACATATGAATAAGTAAAAGCTGATGCATCTTCCTGAACTTGTGAAAATGACAGATTCATCGAACAGGCCACATCGGACGGTGTTCACTCGAGCCATTGAGGCGTGCGATCTGCACTGGCAGGACAGCCACTTACAGCACATTATCAGCAGTGACCTATACACCAACTACTGTTACCATGACGACACTGAAAACTCACTCTTTGACTTTCATGGGTGGCCCCTCTGGCATGGTAAGTGGCTAAACCGGAAAGATGTTTCCATGACTTGCTGCTTTGTTCATTTTCTATAGCTTTATTTTGGGGGGGATGGTGGGGTGATGAATGAAAAGCCTGGCTAAAAGAACAGAGGCTCCCTTGAAACGCTGGCTCAGAAATAGTCCTTTAAGTCTCTCTTGCATGGCTTGGAAAACAAAAAAAAAACCAGAACCAAACAAAAAAGCCCTTTTGAGTAACCTAGCAAAACAGGCCATTGCAGACATGGAAGCATTGCTATTCCTCAATTATTTTCTCCATTTTTAGAACATGTTCCTACAGCCTGTGCGAGGGTGGATGCATTACAATCTCATGGATACCCACGAGAAGCACTGAGGCTAGCAATAGCTATTGTTAATACACTAAGAAGGCAGCAGCAGAAACAGCTGGAAATGTTCCGGGCTCAGAAGAAAGGTAAATGTGGGGAAGAGAGAAGGGCAAAGGACGTGCGAGGTGACAATAACACCGGACTGGAACTTTGCATGAGAAAACAAGTTTTGAAACTAAAGCGGAAGAGGTGACTAACTCTTCAGTCCAAATGATCATAGTGGTAATGTCATGTTCTGGATGTTGGAGGTTTTCTGTAAATTAGATTGTAAGCTGTGGAGGGCAGGAGCTCTCTTCTGTCTTCTGCAGTATGTCTTGCATGATGGGGGCCTGTATTCCAATCTGGGGTTTTGGTCACACAGTGAAAACATTTGCCCTGTGTAATTTACAGGCTTTTAAACAGAGGTTGCATTTGACATGTCAGTTGTTATTTTTTTTCTTTTTTCCTCCAACGTAATTTAGCTGAGCTATTAAATTTTGCTAACATATTTCCGGGATGTAAGTCTAAAGTTGACATTGAGGGTAACAACGAGGCAAAGTCTGTGTTACATACATTCATCACGTTTGGGAGTTTGTATCAAAAGTATTTGTTAAAATGCTTAAAATTCTAGTGTTTCTGAGTAAAGGTGGATTGCCTTTTTTGGTTTGTTTTGGTTTTGAAACACTGTTTTAATTTAAAGTTCTATGGTGTTCCTCTGATGAGCAGTACCCCTGCTTGTTTTTTGTTTTGTTTTTGTAAGGAATGTTCTTCTTCTGGCAAGTTTCTATGCCTTATAATCCTTGCTACCCAAAATAAGCCTGCAGTGAACTTCTGTTAGTTTGAAGTGACAGTAGAAGAAGGGAATGGCTTTGTCGTTAAAGAATGCATATGAAAAAAGTTGAATTATTTCTTCAGCGGCTACAGGAATCCGTTATTCAAATTTTATTTACATCTTTGTTGCTGCTCTCGACTATCTGTATGCTTGTGCATTGCAGGAAAAAATACCAGTGTAAAGTCATATGTGTAAATTTTTTAAGGGTGTGTGCAGAAGTTTTCCCAGAAATGAGCACTTGAAAGACAAGATAGACACCTGGCTGAAAAAAAATATTGGCTGGCAGTTCCTATATACCTTATTTTTTCCCACAATACCCAAGGGAGAATGGGGTTTTTAGCAATATTGTGGATCCTAGATTTGATCAAAACTTGAAAACCCTTTATTATTACTCACAATAGTTTTTCAGATCTTCTTATCATCTAACGTCTCTGTCCTTAACAAGTGTTGCCTTAAAAGCTTTGCAGCTTTTCTAAGTGTTCAAACTGGAGGGTGACAGGGTCATAAGTCAGTCTGTGTGTGCATGTGCATAACACTGGCTGGTGTGAAGGGTCTGCTGCAAATGTGCTGGTTGTAGTACCCCTCCTTTTCATTCCCAGTTGCTAATGCAATATCTAGACATTTAAGTACTTCTGTTATGTTCCTATACCTGTGAGCAGTTCCTATAGCTGCCAAGTAGTATTATGCTATTGTGAATAAAAAATGGAGTACATTAAATACTATCCATCTTACCTCAAAGTTTGCCATTTTTATGTTGCTTTTTTTTCTCCTCATACGTGTGGAATTTTAAAAAAACACACTTTTAACACTGAAAAATGTGCTGTTCTTCTCTATAAACAGAAGAATTCTGTAGCCACAGCCCAGCCTTAGGTTTTAGTTCAGCAAACACAGCATGTTTCTGCTTAGCTTTTATTCATGTGACTGATATGTCATCTGTGAAACCACTTGCATGATTTAAAGTTAAATGTCTATATGACTTTAGGACTGAAGCGTTTAGCATGACGCAAGTAAAGCTCATACTTCAGTGCAATAGAATAAATACAGCATAAGTGAGTCAGAAACATTACCAAAAAGGATTAATCACAGTGACTTGTTACTGTCTGTCATGGTATTTGTTAGTAAGACAATGATTTAATTGTTTGTTTTTCATATTGTGTATCAGTGAATTCTTCACAAAAACCCACCCTCCTGACAATGTGGCTGTGTTTCTTTTTGTGGTCACATACTGTTAAATAGCCAAGAAGCAGGTTTTAAAAGCTCTGTGATAATACATACAGTTCTGCCCCTCTACTCTGTTCTCATAAGACCTCACCTGGAGTACTGTGCCCAGATTTGGAGTCCTCAACACAAGAGGGACATGGAGCTGTTGGAACGAGTCCAGAGAAGGGCCACAAAAAAGGGTCAGAGGGTAGGAGCACCTCTCCTATGAAGGCAGGCTGAGAGCGGTGGGATTGTTTAGCCTGGAGAGGAGAAGGCTTCAGGGAGACCTTATAGCAGCCCTCCAGTACTTGAAAGGGGCTACAGGAAAGCTGGGAAGGGGCTTTTTACAAGGGTCTGTAGTGATGGGTCGAGAAGCAGTGGTCTTAAACTAGGGCAGGGTAGACTTAGGTTGGACATTAGGAAGATCTTAAAACAGTGAGGGTGGTGAAACAGTGGAACAGGTTACCCAGAGAGGTGGTGGAGGTCCATCCCTGGAAACATTGAAGGTCAGGCTTGACAGGGCTGAGCAACCTGATCTAGTTTAAAAGGTCCCTGCACACTGCCGGGTGGCCTGCACTGACCTTTAAAGATTCATTCTAACCCCATACGTTCTGTAATTCTATGTTACTCAGAAAGATGGCACTTTGTCAACAAGAGAGAGCAGGGCAGGTGCAAGTTAGTGTGTAATAGGCAGAGAAACCGAGCATCCATTGTGTCTTGCATACAGTTTTAAAATGGTCACCCATGTGTATGTGTCTAAAAGGAAAAAAATTGGGAGTTGGAGTCAAAAGGAAGCTGTTGCTGTAAGATTTCTTAGTTAAGAAGAGGAATTGAGGAATCTGTAACATGTTACCACAACCACGCTTCTTTTAGTTCACTGCGCTGAACAATTTTTTCGTATTCTGACTGAATGATGGATGAGGACTACAAAATGAAGTATCCATGAAGCTATCTGTTGACTGAAATCTAAAAATTACAAAAATGCACTGGATCCACTTTAGGGACATTTTTTTTTCTTGTATATCTGTACTGGTTTGATCTAAGCAGGACAATACCTCATTGAAACATTTTTTTTTCTTTTTTTTCTTTTTTTTCCCCAATAGAGCTGTCATCCTGAGTTTATTACTTCAGTAAACATTTAGATGCAGGATAAACTTGGTATTTTATTTATGACATTGGAACATACTTTAGAATATTTTCAGTTATTTCAGAGCCATCAGATTAAATTAAAATATAAAAATGGTGTTTCATCTTTTTGAGTGAGGAAACTTGTGAATATTTTACCAAAAAGAGTCTTTGCTGTAATTTTTCAGCAGACATTTTCAGATGAGTTGTTGGTATTGATTAAGAGATTTAAAAAGACACTGCAGTTGAAATTTTTTACCCATAATACACTTTGCTAGCACTTAAAATGTTTGGCTTTCGTTCTTTTTCTTTTTTTTCTTTTAACATATTCAAAGGGCAATAAATTCACACTGAAAGATGCTGTTTTCTCCTTCTAAGTAGAAGGTACTGGAAACCCACTGAATTATGTACTGAGAGCATTTTAATCAGTTTTACTTCTGTAATTGTTTTGAGGAGCTAATATCTGCTCTCTTCCCCCTCTCCATCTTTTCTGTCACAGAACTTCTCCACAGAGGAGTAACCTCAATAATGAATCTTGAAGGTTGGGTGGGACACCCTTTGGACCCCATTGGCACCCTCTTCAATAGCCTGATGGAAGCCTGCAGGGTGGATGATGAGAGCTTCCATGGATTCTCAGACTTCATGGGTAAGGCCAAGAAAAGGAAGCAATCTTCTATGCGTCTTAATTTACTAGAGGCATTTTTCTATCTTGCCTTTCTGAATCAGCTTCAAAGCCAGTATTTTTTTATAGTGTAGGAACTCACATTTGAATTCCTTAAGAAAACACAATGAAAGCACTTCAAAATTTCCAGTTACATGTTCTGGAAGACAATGGCATATTTCACACTTGAATTAAAACCAAGTAAGACTTTATAGCAGCAGCCCTCTCCATATACATTGTACTGTCCTCTCTTTTAGAAATTGCAGGAAGTCACAGGATCACAGAATTGCTGAGGTTGGAAGGTACCTCTGGAGATAATCTGCTCTGCTCAAAGCAGGGTCACCTAGAGCAGGTTGCCCAGGACTGTGTCCAGTTGGGTTTTAAATAATTCCAAGAACAAACACCATACAACCTCTCTGGGCAACATTTTGCAGTGTTCAACTACGCTCACAATAAAAAAGTGTTTTCTTATGCTCAGATGGAATTTCCTGTATTTCAGTTTGTGCCCATTGCCTCTTGTCCTGTCACAGGATACCACTGAGAAGAGTCTGGCACTGTCTTCCATACATTCTCCCATCAGATATTTATACATTTTGGTAAGACCCTCCTGAGCCTTCTCTTTTCCAGGCAAATAATCCCACCTGTCTCACTGACACTCTATGAGAGATGCTGCAGTCCTTTAATCATCTCTGTGGCCCCACACTGGATCTGTTCCAGTATATCCTTGTACTGGGGAGCCCACAGCTCGACCCAGCACTCCAGGTGTGGGCTTACCAGTGCTGAGCAGAAGGAGAGGATCACCTCCCTTGACCTGCTGGCAACACTCTTCTTAATGCAGCCCAGGATGTTATTGAACTTCTTAGCTGCAAGTGTACATAATACTTCAAATATGTGACAAAACACTTGAAACTCATAACATACACGGTGTGTAAATGATATGAACTGCAAAGTAGTGTTGCAGTATCAATACGTGATTTGGGAGAGGATGTGTGCACCCATTCTAATTTTTGTATGTGCTTCCCAGGAACTCAACTGATTTCTTATTCTCAGTTTCCACCTCTGTTAGCCTCTATAACCACCCATGTGAACAGAAACTGTATTAATCCCTCTACCTGCAGCTGTTTTATGTGCACATCTGCAGTCTTTTTGGGGCTTTGCCTCAAAATTCCTTTTAACTAATTGGATTTTCATTAGTAAAATTCTAATCCCATATCCACCAATTCTGGAAGAACTTTTAATAAAAAGTAATTGGAAATAATTTTCTTTGTAATTGTTAAAAAAACCCAAAACCAACCCCATGAAATAAAAAGTGTGTGCTGAAAAGCCTCTCACACACGCATATGCAATATATCAACTGCATTCAGCCTTCACATTTGCTGTAGTTGTCATCTCTTTACATCTGTCCATTATAACTTTTAGTTCCCAAATTAGACTGTGAACTGCTATGGGTTGGAATAGCATTCTGTCATATATGTCTTTGAAGTGCCAAAATGCCAAATGCCAAACTCTTTAAAGCAGTTTATGTCATGGTCTATTTAGAATTCACATGTTATTTAAATGTAATCTTTATTAAAAGTGGGACTTCTATTGTTAATATACATTTTTATCATAAATAGAACAGTAACAAATACAAAAAGCCTGAAAAGAGCACCAGCAAGCAGAGGATGCTTTGAAGTTGTGTAGTTCCTAGGCCTGTTATATTTGCAAAATCATGATTGTTTCATCTGGAATCTAGGCGGGTATATAAGCACATTTCCCTGCGTCTCACACATTAGGCCGTTAAGGAGGTTCAGAAATGGGTAGGGAAAAAATGGATCTTCCAGTTTCTGCCTCATTAGCACAAAGCTGGAAAAACTGCCTTTCTCTGGATTGTGCAAATTTAAAACGAAAACTTCTACTTGAGTGGGTTGTATGAAACATTTTTTATCTATTTCTGCATATAGAGATGGATTGGATAATTTAGATCTCTGGATTTTGAGATTGCACTAGTAATTTAAATAATTTTTTAAAATTAATACTAACAGGAATTATTTTTATATGCAGCGTTATAGGTAGATTATGGGTTAGAATGATTTGCTGATGTGTTTTCCTTTTTTGTGTCACCTCTTACAGAGAACATGGGGCAATGCAAATCTCTGGAGTACCAGCACCTGCCTGCACACAAGTTCTTAGAAGAAGGGGAATCATATTTAACCCTGGCTGTGGAAGTAGCATTGATAGGATTGGGACAGCAACGAATAATGCCAGATGGCTTATATACACAAGAGAAGGTTTGTCGAAATGAGGAGCAGCTCATTTCTAAGCTACAGGAAATTGAATTGGATGATACTCTGGTGAAGATTTTTCGAAAACAAGCAGTCTTCCTATTAGAAGGTAGCTCAATATAGATGCTAACTGCTTCTTTAAACTGTCTTCACTTACACAAGTGCACAGAACTAGTATTCCTGTGGAAACTGCCTTACATACTTAAGGTGGCTTTTTTTTTTTAATGTAGAATGCCAGCAAAATTTTTGTTTCCAATCTCTTATGAAAATCAAACATACTTCAGTTTTCACATGACTCTAGAGATAAAGGCATCTGTCGACCTGTAAGCCTTTTTCTTCAATTTTTATTGCATTTTGTTTGTTATGTTTGTTGCTTGTTATACTCTCGGTGTCCTGACGATACAACCCAGGCTCAAAATTAAATAATACAGACATCAGATATAATTAGCATTTTTTAAGTAGCAAAATTCAAAATGTTCCTTGTTTCTTGGAAAAGAGACTGTCAGCTTTGTAAATATGTGAAGATTTTTACCTCTATTCCCAAGGGAAGAAAGACCTCATTACATTTCTGCTGGGACAGAAATGTAATGTTTTATTTGTAACAATTAGGAAAATTACTTACCTCTGAGGTTTGTATCGTATGTGAAAACTGAAATATGTGGTCAAATATTGCTTAAAGTTTGGCCTTGTGACTAAATTTTGACAAAGATAAAGAATTTGTGTTTGGAAATTTATCTGGTGTGTTGCAAAACTCGTACAAAAAAAGCGCATACTTTTGCCTTAGCTTTTAAAAAGGCTTAACAAATAGCAATTAATTCTCATGAATTCTGAAGTTGTCTTTTGAGTTTTTGTTGGCTTTTTTTAATGGAAGAAAAAACTTTAGAGGAACCAGTTAGCCAAAGGCTTGGTTCAAGTTTTGAGTGCTTGCTGCATGGATGGTGGGGAGTGCATACTGCTCTATGGAAGTTGTGATGACTGCTACACAGCAGTTAGGTTTTGCTTTATTTCTATGTGACATTCACCTTCTAAAATTTCCTCTTTAATGGAGGAGGTGCAGCATGTTGTTTAGGGTTCTCAGCTTTCAGTCATTTTTGCCTGGATCCTTAGATTGTGTGGTACTTACTGATGGTGCCATTTGAAACTGCAGAGAAGCCACACCACACGAGAGCTTCCATTATGATGTGGCTGTACTGCTACTTTATGGCTGTTGGGCAAGAGCAGCTACATGCTGGATTCAGCTGTTGTCAACCATACAGGGATCCTATGGATTATAAAATCAATTTGCTGCATCTGTTTACTGGTAAGGATGCTTTATGAGGAAGAGGCAGGACTTCACTAAAATGTTCTTAGATAATTCTAGGTTCCTACTCTGATCACTGAAATATTTCTTAACTTTTCTTAGAGTAGTAAACAAGTTATCATAACAGGAAATCTTATAATTACCTACAAAATTGCTGTGGTCAGCAGTGTGTGATGATGGTCTTCCGTTACTGTGTGCTGCGAAATCAGGCTTTCCTACAGTAGCTTCAGTTTACTCCAGGTTAGGCAGAAACTGCTAACTCACATGAAGGAAGATCTGTGCAGTTATTTAAGATGCTAATCATATCAATTGTGTGTTTATAGTGAAAGTTCTCTAGATATAATAAAGGAAGCTTAATCCAATATTAAGCTGATTCCTATGCTGTTAATGCAGATAAATGTGTACAGTATGTAACTACCATTTGGAGTGCATGGGAAAGCAGAACGTAAGACTGTTCTGCAATAACTGTTCTAATTTTTTGCTTGACTGCTAAGTTAGTGGGAGAATATATTTTCATATAAATGCCTTGTCATGTAATCTTTATGTCCTAACTGTGTTTCTGACTGGACCACCAACTGACATACATAAAATTGCTTCTTCTACTAAAGAAATGCCAACGAGTTTTGAAAGGCTTTCAACTTCAATTTAAATAATTGAGACACACTGTCACCTACTAAATCTTAATCGATATTTCCTTTGTAATCAGCCCCAGTCTTCAGAAATGTCCACCTATTGAGCTCAGAATTTTTTCATGCCTGATGATTTTTATCTTTGCATATTGTTCTAATGCACTAGTAAGAAAAACATTGCTGAGGCAGCTAAGCTGTTCCTCCTTGTCTGCTCTCCTAATCTGCTCCAGTGTAAACCACTACTGGATGCAGTTTAAATGACATGTGACCCTGCAGTGAAGAAGTGTGCTCACACAGTCATTCATCCATCTGAGTGTCGTCCATTGGAGTATCTAGTAGAAAAAGTAGTAAAAACTTCTAGGACTCCTGGCTGCTATCTGTGCCACAGTAGTCCAATCTAAGATTCATACTCTGTATCTTGCAGCATTAAATGCCTGAACCTCTAGTCAGTGAAGTAAAAAACCTGTTAGACATAGTTTTTATATTAAGAAGAATAGCAGTCTTAAGGTTGCAGAAAAAATGTAAAAACGGGATTCATATGCACCATGAACATTCAGAACTCAGCAGGGAGCTAGTTCAATTTTGCTTTTTCGTTGCTGTCAATCCTGACACTGCTGTTAGGCAGTTGAAATACTACACTGCTGCACTGAGTGTGAGCAAAATCCATTGGCTCAACAATGGGAATAGGTTTTGCACAACAAATACAATTTTTAACATGATGTGGCTTTAACGGACTAACAAACCAGCTTTGGTGCAAGATCTGACCTGTTGTTCTCTGGAGACCAAGTCCAGACCAAAGGATTATTTAAATGTCTCATGCCAGGTGAGATATTAATAGGGATCAGGTGCTGCTGTGGTGATTGGTCATGTCACTTCAATTAAAGATATGCATTTCACCACTGTAACCACTTTTTTTTTTTTCTGGTGGATTTGTGATAGAACAGTCACACTGGCAGAGTTGTGTAAGGGATTTACATGCATAATGTAACAAAGCTAGGTTTATGAGTTTCTACTTTTCTATACTGTGGGCTGGCTGAATGAACCCATGGAGCACTGCAGCTGTTCTGTCATTTGTATGTGTACTGGTAGTGTACTTAGTACTATACAGTTTGCAGTCTGTCTTGTCTCAAAGAATATCTGATATTTAATATACTTGTAATACAATGTATATACGTGTAACATATTTCATGGAAAATAGTGATATAATTTTGCCTTCTGTACAGCAGACTTTGAATACAAATTTTATGAATTGGTGAATGTTTTTAAAGGTCCAGAAGTTTGGTTTTGTCAGTATGCAAAGATAGACATTCTTTTTCTCTTTCCTGCAGCTGGACCATATAGTGGTTTAGGTGAAGTCATCCATCGAGAGAGCGTTCCAATGCACACATTTGCCAAGTATCTCTTCACCTCTCTCCTACCTCATGATGCTGAATTGGCATACAAAACTGCACTGAGAGCCATGCGGTATGTATTCAGGAATTGTCTACAAAGATTGGGAGAGACATTGGGAAAAGGGGGAAAAGCTGGATAACAAAGACCTAATTTTTTTTCTAAATGAAGCATTCTTCCCTTTAAGGAGAAATGACTTTGATTGTGTCATCTGCAAAAGCAACTGGTGTCTTTAGTAACTACAATATAATAATTTAGAAATGTATAGTTAATGTTTATCTAGCTTTCTCTATTAAAAATCCAGTCTTGGGGCATGTGTTTTTTTGTTAAACAATGGCAGCTTTAGCACATGTACTCTTTCACCCATGTGATTGTGTGTGATCATATTGGCGAGAAAATGAAGAAATAGGCATCACACCAGCAGTCTCAGGATCATCTGCTTAGCCTGTTCAGTGGGACTGTTTGTTCTACTGGCCTTCTTTAATAATTAGCTCTCAATGATAGGTTTGAAACCGTATGGTGTAGTCTGAGCCAGTACTTATTTTCTTGTACTTTATAATGCAGCACTAGTCCCCACTTGTAGGTGAATGTTGGAATTTAAATGGAGTATGTCGTATGACGACCAAATGTCTGACTTGCATCCCATTTGTTTTCAGTAATCAGAAAAAGGATGTTTCTCAGGGAGTGCTCTGTGTGTGCTGACTTTATCTCAAGGCATGCCAGGTTGGTAATGGTGGCTGAGAAAAGCCTTCTGAAGGAAGCTTCAAGGACCTAAATGATCAGTGATAAATCTGTATTCCACATAAAATCCAGGGAAGAAACTGGTTCCATCTAGATTGTCTGGTCATTGTCAAGAACCTTGTAGTTGATGGTTGACAAAGGCTAGCCACAACTGAATACCAAGAGCCATCAAATTCCAGATTAAAAAAGAGCTTGGATTTTCCTAATCATTATTATAAAAAATGATTACACAGTGATTGAAGAACAAACTATCCATGTAAGTAGGGCTTAACTTCATCAGACAGGTTGTGTCCTAGTGGTTTGGAGGTGTGTGTTTTGGAGGTAGTTTCTCAAAAAAGTTAAATGGGGAGAAAATAATTCTGTGTTCAAAGAACTAAATGTAAGGGCATATATAAGAACACAGCATAGCTACTATGAAGTCAGCCTAAAGGCCTGCTTACTTTTTTTTTTTCAAGAGTGTCTAGTAATTGTTGTTAAGGAAAGAGAAATATGAAGAATGATCTTGCCTACTTGCTGCTTATGAGGAGACAAAAGTGCATCACTAATGACCTATTGAGAACATTCAAACATATGATCCGAAAGTTGTCTGGCCCATCTAAGTACACCCCTCTTCTTTTGGTACAAGCTAAATGCATCAATGACCCTGGTCATATCAGATCAGCAAAATAGTACAAAATGGTGGATGGGTTTGCTTGGTATTTTGAAGTGGATTTTTTTTAGTTATTACTTCAAAAGTATTCCTCAAAATTGTTTGTGTGGAGTTTTCCTCCTTCAATTTCACAACTGAAACCATGCTGAAAGGCTGGAATAGACATCCATCAGCAGCTCTGGACAATGCAGTGAACTCTTCAGTGAATGTGATAACAGCATGCCATTCCTTTGGAACAAAGATTTGGGCTTTCCCCAGAAACCAGTCACAACAAAAACTTATTTTCTGGAAGTTTCCTTTCACAACTGGAAAAACAAGCAAGACATGGAAAGATCCAAGTGGGTAGCTCCAGCCATCTTTTGGTATGAAGCTGTTATCTCAGCCAAAGAAGTTAATTTTCAAATAGATTAGTATAAGAGAGAGAGAGAATCGCAGAAAATGTTGAGTTGGAAAGGACCCCTCAGGATCATCGAGTCCAATTCCTGTCCTTGTGTAGGGCACCCCAAGAATCATGCTATGTGCTGAGAGCATCATCCAAATGCTTATTGAACTCAGGCAGGCTTGGTGCTGTGACCACTTCCCTGAGGAGCTTGTTCCAGTGCTCAACCACCCTCTGGGTGAAAAACCTTTTCCTGATATCTGACGTAAACCTCCCCTGGTTCAGCTTCCTGCCATTTCCCCAAGTTCTGTCATTGGTCGCAGCAGTGAAGAGATCAGTGCCTGCCCCATCTCTTCCCCCATGAGGAAGCCATAGACTGCAGTGAGGTCACCCTTCAGCCTCCTCTTCTCCAAGCTGAATAATCCAAGTGACCTCAGCCACTCCTCATAAGACATCCCATCCAGACTCTTCACCATCCTTATGGCTTTCCTTTGGATGCTCTCCAATAGCTTGATGTTTCAACAAGCAAGTTGTCTGTTAATTTCCATCTGATAAAATCACAGGAGACATCAGCATAATCAGGACTGTTCTCCATAGCCTTATTGTCATCATTTTATAAGGCAGATTAGAGTTCAGCCCAAGACAATCAGTCTTTCTGTATTTTTATATTTGGCATTCTTCAGAAATGTGGACTGCCATCCTGGACTGTGGTGATGGCAGATTTAGACACTTTCTATTCTGTACCTGTCTGCATTCCTCAGCACTTCTCTAATTCTCCTGAAGAAGGTTGGTTGCTCTTTCCATTTGCACCAAAATGCTAGTTCAGTGTAAAAAGGACTTGCAGTACAAACCAAATTAAAAAGTAACTTAATATTGCTTTGGTGGGGCAAGAAGAAAGCGAATATGAAAACAGAATGTCTTTCTCATGATTGTGAGGTAGAATGGATCAGAAGAGGAAAACCTGAATATCGTTTCTTCTACATCGGGAGGAAATGGCTGTGGCAAGGACAAAAATGTAATGTGGAAATTAGTAAAGGTGCCTCATAGAAATTGTGTGGTTCCTCATGCTTTTAGAAGTGAAGCACGGTGTGTGGAACACTCAGTATGAAATCCATGTAAGCTGAGACCATAAAGCCTTTCATGCATACATCTCAAGGCTGCAAGGACAGGGTTTTGCTCTACTTGGTCACTTCTGTCTGCAGTTCTCTGCTTTGCAGTGCTGAAACAAATGGAGCAGAGCCTTGGAGAATGTGCATCTGCAGTGACCTAGTTGACTGCTCACTTGGAATCTGAACTTGAATGTTTGGCTTAGTTTGGCTGATCCCTTGCTAAGCCTGAATTTCACCCAGGCTTTGGAAGCCAGTTTTTAATGGTGATGCTTAATCACAAGGTAGCTTTGCTCAAAACCTAGCTAAATAATTCATGTTTGAAGGGAGGGATGGGGGAAGTGAAGAATGCTAAATCTGATTCTGCTTGTTTTGATGCTCCCTAACCTTGCCAAAACTGCATGAAAGCCACCAATTCACAATAGCATTTCTTTTCTCAGTACAATAACATAAAAGCTGGAAATGTAATTAAGAGTGACAAAATTTTTCCCCAAAACAGCCTCTTCTTTCATACTCTTCATCTATTTACTGTTAATCATAACCTACTAATCCCTTTTTGCATTAGTTGGGATTTTTACTGTTCATTGAAACTATCTAATAAGGCATATCTTCCCCCTGACCTCTCTCTGTGCTTGGAAAAAATCAGCTGAGGTGTTTATATATATTTTGGTTTTGTGCATATAAAGGCATGTAAAGAGGTGTTGAGAATAATTAAAGATACTCTCATATACTTGAGGAACCTATAGAAAACTGATGGAACGATCATACTGCAAAAAACCTGACATACTCCAGTTACTTAAAGAATTTTGGTATTTATTTAAATGCAAGAAATTATAAGTTAAGTTTAAATGAGCTTATTCCATAAGAAAGACTTCCTATGGAGAATCACGATGCATTGGATTTTGAATATTCAGTAGTTGTGATTTTATTGACAAGAGAAAATTTCCTTTGTCCTCCTAGATGACTTCCTACTAGAAAATCACTTGCATGTGAATACTGGTGGAACAGAACTCAGATGTTAACCATGATCAAGAGGCTAAGCCCTGGAAAGGCTTTTCTTCAGGACATTGTCTTATTACTGTCATTTAATGTCTTGTTAACCATTCATGTCCTGAAACTATGCTTAATTGCATTGCATAAAAATACCTAGTTTTGTTCTCTCCTACTTTTTTACATTGACATTTATGTAGTGTCTAGTGTACTGGTGCTGTAAGGACCATCATCAGTTGAATGTCTTGTGGTCCATCACATGGTGTTGTAGTCAACAACAAACACATTAACTGGAATTTTTAAAGTATGAATTCTCCTTGATGGATGACACTATTGTAGATTGCTGCATACTCAAAGAATTTTTTGCTTCAGGATGGAGCAGAAAATGTAGCCTGAAAAGTAACTTTAAAGGAAACTTCTTCTGTCACTTGATGTTTGGGACCCTAACATCAGATTGTTGTGCATTATGAAACATTAATAGGTTTAAATTTAAGGACTTTAAAAACTTGTCATAGTTGAACAATAAAATGTCCTTTTTGGACTTAAATTCATGTCTAAATTTATTGCAAGGTCCAAAATCCAAATCACTCGTTGATTATTCCTCTCACTTTCTGAGCACATGTAACTGCAGCAAGTGTGTTGCTGATGTTGAGAAGTACACATTCCAAGTGCAGTGGAGGGGTAACTACACTTTGCTTCCTAAGGCTGTGGTTTGAAGACTGCAGAAGGGAAGGGACAAAAAGCTGCAGCTCTGTGCACAATGCAGAAAGTCTCTGCTGCCTTGGCTAATGAATGCTTTAATTGTCCTGTGAATTCCTGTAGATGCCCACTAGTGTAGGCAAGTTTGGCAAATGGAGTTTTAAAATTGCTCAGGAAGAGAAGTGGTTTTCCAGTCTTCTTTTTTTTTTTTCCTTTACCAAAAACACACATTTCGTAAACAAGGTCAGCTGTTCTTGCAGCTTTGGTTTTGCTCATGAGTAACCTAGTATAAAAATTATTTAATGAAAGAGGATTTATTCTTTATTTCAGGTTACTAGTATTGGAATCTACAGCTCCTTCAGGAGACATGTCCCGCCCACACCACATTGCGTCTGTTGTTCCAAATCGATATCCTCGCTGGTTCACCTTAAGTCACATTGAATCCCAGCAGTGTGAACTGGCATCAACCATGCTAACAGCAGCCAAAGGTACATTGCTGTCAGTTATGTACTCAACTAAATGTATGCTTTTAATACTGCATGTAGTAAACAGATTATAAAACTTGGGTTTAGGAATCCAAATTGTAGTCTGACAGGAGCATGAAATGAGTACAACAAATGCACTGGCTTAAACATGTCACTTAATTTTCTAGCAAAGTAGTAAAGCTAACTAGAGCTTGATTTGAGGCTGATGAGAAAGCTTTTATGTTGTTACAAAACGTGATGTAGCATGGGAGACCCAGGGGTGGACAAATTACTTCTGAAACTGACAAATCAGGATGACTTTTGGCCATGTATTGCACTAACACCATCAGGCACTGGAGCAGTTTGTACTGTCTTGTGGTGTTCATTCACATGTGATTTAGTTATAGAGGCGTCACAAGGTGTGTATAACTGAAGCATCATACTGTTGCATGGCAATGGCAGTCTCAATTATAATGCATGTCTGGATGTTATGGGAGCTTGTTCTATTTTGGTGATTCTGTTTACATATTGCAGGTGATGTTCAGAGGCTGGAAACAGTGTTAGAATCCATCCAGAAAAATATCCACTCCTCATCACACATCTTCAAACTTGCCCAAGATGCATTTAAAATAGCAACACTCATGGACAGCTTGCCAGACATCACTCTGCTGAAAGTTTCTCTGGAGTTGGGCCTTCAGGTATTTTCTTCATTCATTATGGAGAAGAAATGGAGAAGAAAAGAATCTGACCCAGTGTTTGTGGGTATAGATTTTAAGCACTGAGGACCATACCCTTTTTGAACTGTGGTGGTTTTAGGTTTTCCTTTCTGATACAAAACTTGATAGACTAGTAAACGCAGACCAAGGGTCTGTGCAGTCCCTTTGTGCCATTTGGGTGGAAGGGAGAGCTGGGATTGGCTGGCAGAATGGTACTCTTACAGTCAGGGGTGAGAGAGGACCAGTTCAATGGGTTTGGGAGTAATGTAAGACTGGCTAGAAAGTAAAATGATCCTTCTTGCCAGAAATGTACTGTATTTTCTGCATGGTCTTACAGGGATTCTTACCACTCCTTCCCTTCCTTTTCCATAATGAGTTTTTCTAAGTGCTTGTTGAATTGCAGGGGAAAGTCAAGGTTAACCATAATGACCTGTTTCTGTGCTAACAGCAGCCTTCTCACTGCCCTCATCGATATGCTGCACTCCACAAGCTGTGGGATGGTCAGATGCATCAGACTCAGCTTGAGGTGTACAAGAAACTCAGACCAGGCTCTCAGGAAGAACTTTGCAAGCTAAAAGGAGAGAGCTAAGCTGCAGGTATCTGCAGTAACTGGCACTGATGAATCTTGGAGTTTACACAGTTCACTTTAACAAAAATAAATCTATTCATCCCTCTTTAGGGAGTTCTTGAAAAAAAAACATGCAAAGATTAGAAGACTAGTTACTATTTTTCTTCAGTAAAAGGAACATCAAAGACTTTTGGGGAAAGTGTATTATCCCAGTTGCTTCTCATAGCAGAGGAGGGTACTATTTGCCTATTCTAGATGATTAGAAACTGAAGTCTTTAATCAGAAAGCTGAGATTCTATGTGCTTTGTTAGCCTTTCATAGTCTCAAGGTAGCTGGGGAATTCTTTTTTCATAGCTCAGTATGTTTCTGCCTTAAATGTTTGCTTACTTGAGAGAGAGAAAAATCCTTATGATAGCCCTATGTGTCACCTGAAGCATTCACCAAGTATCGTTCAGTGATAGGAGGACAGTTGGATATCACTCTATTCATGGATACCTCATTGTGATTGATGGTGTCATCAGAATGTCTTCAATGAGATCTAATGAAAAAATATTAACCCATACTTTCTCCTCAGTCCCAGGGTTTGTTCCAAACTGGTGTAAGACTTGCCCCAAGGTTACAAAGGTGTTTTGAGAATCTCAAAGGTAGTTGGCTTTTCAGAAGGAAGATGTATAGCAGTTTCCTGAGAGTAACTCACAGCTGTGTGGATTTCTACAGTAACACTTTTCCTGCAAAAATCTTAGTGTCAGCACCGTCTCTAGTGGCCTACAGCCTTCTTTCCTGTCCCCCTGACTTAATGGCTATTAGATTGTATTCACAATCTACTGCCTAAAGGCATACAACATTAATGTGCCCTAGAAACTCTTTCTTCCCTCACGTGGTAGACTACACAGCAGTGTCCTCAGAGGTGTCCTGTTCTACACCCACTACAGCAATGACAGGTTGGCCTGGAGATAATACCAGAATTTTACAACTTTTTCACTGGGGTCTCTGTGACAGAAAAGCCTCTTACATTCTTCTGGATTTAGGAGTAATGTATAGACTCCTGGCATCTTTCCCCTTATTTCCAATGGCAGCATGTGTTATGTGACTTATCAGAGGGAAGGGTTTTTAAACTGTCTGTGAACAGAGGCCTTCAGTGTGACCAAATGGGCATGGAGCATCTCAGGTGTATTCTGTACTTCATAACCTTAATGGCACAGACACTGGAACATCTACAGGTACAGAAGGGACTTCTGTTCCTCTCTTTGCCTGTTGTATGCTACATCAGTGCAACTATTACCACACACATGCAAACAGGTACTGCTGGTAGAACTGCTGAGCAAAGCAGTGCAAGTGACCACTGCATGTGTATTTGGCAAGTGGTGTCCTTTCCCCCAGAACCTGTGAATAAATAAATAAATAGACAAACAAGTCTCCTTCCAGTTTGCATGACGATGAGGTGTCACACTGGTGCAGGAGCTAAGGGTTGCATTGCCATTTCTTGTATCTCTTGTAGGTGGTGAGATCATCTATGCCTGTCCAGGTTATTCTGTGTAGAAGAGAGCTTGGCTTTCAAATCACCTATGTAATTCCCAGATAGTATGGGCATAAAGGGAGGGGACCTGGTATAATTGAATTTAAATAATTCGTATTTGAGTGAGCTTTTTGTTGGGTTTTTGGAGAGGACTTGTTTGTGAGGTTTGTTTTTTTTTCTTCCACATGGGTAAAACAGTCTCTCTCCTCAAATCTTGAAGGATCTGCAGTTGGAATTACTCTGCATACTATTCTAAGATAGCTGAGCAGTATTTTTCAAATGTTTTGACATACCAGGTAAAAAAGAGGTAACAGAGTGGAGAGGGCTACAGGCTGCTGTTTTGAACTTCCACATATCTGAGCAACTTAACATCACTATTTGTTGGTACATTGCTTTGGTTTGCAATATGATTAATTTGTATTTTTTATTGCTTTTAATAGGTGATGCGGATGACGCTGTCAACACTTAATTGGCGACGGCGGGAAATGGTGAGGTGGTTGGTAACATGTGCAACGGAAGTAGGTGTGTTCTGAGATGCTTCTAGTGTCAGCTTATGTTAGAGGGCTTGATCTTCGCAACACCCATGTTCTGCAAATGTCTCCCACTTTCTGTTCATCTATAAAATTTCCTTAGTGAGAAGGCAATGATGAATGTTCTTCTTAAGGCACAAACTGAGACACTAATTGAGTAATGCAGTGTGACTTTTTTCCTGCATGAGGTGGGGGTGTTCGTAAGCTATGGGAATTACCCCAGATTTCCCCTTGTTCCCTCTGCGAAGGGTTTGGTTTTGGAGCTGCGGTAGAGGAAAGGCTGGTGATTGTGGGCTGTTGCACGGTGCTAGAGCTTTGCTTGCTTTGAAAGGTAGATGAGGCTTTGGAAGGCAGGTGAGAGAGCTATCTGGTCAGCTGTGGAAAGAGGAACCAGAGAAAAGGTGAAGGAAATGCAGAGGATGCCTCCTACTATGTGGTAGGCAGCATGTCATGAAGGGATTCTCATTGTTAGTATTGAGTTGTTTTCAGCCCCTGAGTAAATCCAAGCTTAGACTACGATGTATATGTATATATATATATATGCTTTTATAAATACATTAATAAAAAAAGGAGAGTCAAGAAAAATCTTCATTCCTTATTGGATGAGGGGGTCCTTAGTAATGGAGGACAAGGAAAAGGCTGAGGTGCTTAACACCTTCTTTGCCTCAGTCTTTAACAAAAAGAATAGCTACCCTCAGGACAACTGGGCTCCTGAGTTGGTAAACAGGGATGGGGAGCAGAATTCCTCTCCTGTAATCCAGGAGGAAGTAGTTAGGGAGCTGCTGTGCCACTTAGATCCCAGCAAGTCCATGGGTCTGGAAGGGATTCATCCTAGGGTGCTGAGGGTGCTGGCAGAAAAACTGGCTAAGCTTCTTCTCTCCATCATTTATCACTTATTATTTATTCTAGAGGCAATATTGGCCCTCTGATGAATGAGGTGGGAGCCCTGGTGACAGACGATATAAAGAAGGCAGAGGTGCTGAATGCCTTCTTTGCCTCTGTCTTTACTCCTGCAGGATTTCCCCATGAGCCCCAGATTCATATAGCCCCAGAAGAAGTCAAGATAGAGGAGGAGTTTGCCATGGTAGATGAGGATTGGGTTAGGGATCAGTTGAGTAATCTGGACATCCACAAATCGATGGGTCCGGATGGAATGCACCCAAGGGTGCTGAGGGAGCTGGCGGAGGTCATTGCTAGTCCACTCTCCATCATCTTTGGTAAGTCATGGGTAACAGGAGAGGTGCCTGAGGACTGGAGGATAGCAAATGTCACACCAGTCTACAAGAAGGGCAAGAAGGAGGACCCGGGTAACTATAGACCGGTCAGCCTCACCTCCATCCCTGGAAAGGTGATGGAACAACTTGTTCTTGGCACTATCTCCAGGCATATCAAGGATATGGGGGTCATCAGGAGCAGTCAGCATGGTTTTACCAAGGGTAAGTCATGTTTGACTAACCTCATAGCCTTCTATGAGGAAATTACTAGGTGGATAGATGATGGTAGAGCGGTAGATGTGGTTTATCTTGATTTCAGTAAAGCATTTGACACTGTCTCCCACAGCATCCTTGTAGATAAGTTGATCAGGTATGGGTTTGGTGATCAGGTAGTGAGATGGATCAAGAACTGGTTGAAAGGAAGGAGTCAGAGAGTTGTAGTCAATGGGGCAGAATCTGGTTGGAGGTGTGTGACCAGTGGAGTCCCTCAGGGGTCGGTACTGGGACCGGTGTTGTTCAACATCTTCATCAACGACCTGGATGAGGGTATAGAATGTACCCTCAGCAAGTTTGCTGATGACACCAAGCTGGGAGGAGTGGCTGACACACCAGAAGGCTGTGCTGCCATTCAGAGGGACTTAGACAGGCTGGAGAGTTGGGCGGGGAGAAACATGATGAAGTTCAACAAGGGCAAGTGTAGAGTTCTGCATTTGGGGAAGAAAAACACCATGCACCAGTACAGGTTGGGGGCTGACCTGCTGGAGAGCAGTGTAGGAGAAAGGGACCTGGGAATCCTGGTAGACAGGAGGATGACCATGAGCCAGCAATGTGCCTTTGTGGCCAAGAAGGCCAATGGCATACTGGGGTGCATTAGAAAGGGTGTGGTTAGTAGGTCAAGAGAGGTTCTTCTACCTCTTTATTCTGCATTGGTGAGGCCGCATCTGGAGTATTGTGTCCAGTTCTGGGCCCCTCAGTTCAAGAAGGACAGGGATCTGCTTGAGAGAGTCCAGCGCAGAGCCACAAAGATGATTAAGGAAGTAGAACATCTCCCTTATGAGGAGAGGCTGAGGGAGCTGGGTCTCTTTAGCTTGGAGAAAAGGAGACTGAGGGGCGACCTCATTAATGTTTACAAATACGTAAGGGGTGAGTGTCAGGGAGATGGAGTTAGGCTTTTCTCAGTGATGACCAGTGATAGGACAAGGGGTAGTGGGTGGAAATTGGAGCATAGGAGGTTTAAGGTGAATATACGAAAAAAATTTTTTACTGTGAGAGTGACAGAGCACTGGAAGGGAGGTTGTGGAGTCTCCTTCACTGGAGACATTCAAAACCCACCTGGATGCGTTCTTGTGTGATGTGCTCTAGGTGACCCTGCTCTAGCAGGGGGGGTTGGACTAGATGATCTTTCGAGGTCCCTTCCAACCCCTAAGATTCTATGATTCTATGATTCTATGATCACCAGTCCTGGCTGACTGGGGAGGTCCCAGATGACTGGAGGATGGCCAATGTGATGCCCATCCACAAGAAGAGCCAGAAGGAGGATCCAGGGAACTGTAGGCCTGTCAGCCTGACTTCAGTGCCTGGCAAGATAATGGAACAGATCATGCTGAGTGCCATCAAGCAGCATGTACAAGACAACCAGGGGGTCAGGTCCAGCCAACATGGGTTTAGGAAAGGAAGGTCCTGCCTGACCAGTCTCATCTCCTTCTGTGACTGGGTGACCTGCCTAGCAGATGAGGGGAAGGCTGTGGATGTGGTCTGCCTCGACTTGAGCAAGGCCTCTGACACAGTCTCCCACAGCATCCTCCTGGAGAAGCTGGCAGCCCATGGCTTAGACAGGTGCACCCTTCGCTGGGTTAAAAACTGGTTGGATGACCAGGCCCAGATTGTGATGGTGAATGGAGCTGCATCCAGCTGGTGTCTGGTGACCAGCAGTGTCCCCCAGGGGTCAGTACTGGGCCCAGTGCTATCCAACATCTTTATTGATGACCTGGATGTGGGGATGGAGTCCACCCTCAGTAAGTTTGCAGATGACACCAAGTTGGGGGAGAGTGTCATAGAATCATAGAACTATTCAGGTTGGAAAAGACCCTTGGGATCACCGAGTCCAACCATCATCCCTACTCTGCAAAGTTCTCCCCTAAACCATATCCACCAACACCACATCCAAACGATCCTTAAACACATCCAGGGACAGTGAGTCAACCACCTCCCTGGGCAGCCCATTCCAGTGTCTAACCACTCTTTCTGTGAAAAAAAATTTCCTAATGTCCAGTCTAAACCTCCCCTGTTGCAGCTTGAAGCCATTCCCTCTTGTTCTGTTGCTAATTACTTGTGAGAAGAGACCAGCACCAACCTTTCTACAGTGACATTTCAGGTAGTTGTAGAGACTGATGAGGTCTCCCCTCAGCCTCCTCTTTCTCAAACTAAACATTCCCAGCTCCTTCAAGTGTTCTTCATAAGACTTATTCTCTAGGCCCTTCACCAGCTTCATTGCCCTCCTCTGTACTTGCTCTTTTGAATTGTGGTGCCCAAAACTGGTCGATCTGCTGGAGGGCAGGAAGAAGCTGCAGTACAACCTGGACAGGCTGGGTCAATGGCCTGAGGCCAATGGCATGAAATTCCACAAGACCAAGTGCAGGGTCCTGCACTTTGGCCACAATAACCCCAGGCAGCACTACAGACTGGGGGAAGAGTGGCTGGAGAGCAGCCCAGCAGAGAGGGACCTGGGAGTGCTGGTTGACAACCCGTTGAACATGAGCCAGCAGTGTGCCCAGGTGGCCCAGAAGGCCAATGGCATCCTGGCTTGTATCAGAAATAGAGTGGCCAGCAGGAGTAGGGATGTGATGCTTTCTCTCCCTGTGCACAGCACTGGTGAGGCCTCACCTCGAGTACTGTGTCCAATTCTGGGCCTTTCAAGAAGGATATTGAGGTGCTGGAGCAGGTCCAGAGGAGAGCAACGAGGCTGGTGAAAGGAGTAAAGGGAAAATCTTATAGGGATAGGCTGAGGGAGCTGGGGCTATTTAGCCTTGAGAAGAGGAGACTCAGGGGGGACCTTATCACTCTCTTCAACTACCTGAAGGGAGGTTGTAGTGAGGTGGGGACTGGGCTTGTTTTTCCAGGAAACTAGCAACAAGACAAGAGGCCATGGCCTCAAGCTGCTCCAGGGGAGGTTTAGGTTGGATATTAGGAAGCAATTCCTCAGGGAGAAGGTGATAAGACACTTGAATGGACTTCACAGGGAAGTGGTGGAGGCACCGTCCCTGGATGTGTTGAAGGAAAGACTGGATGTGGCACTTAGTTCCATGGTCTAGCTGGTGTAGTGGTGTTAGGTCATAGGCTGGACTTGGTGATCTTAAAGGTCTTTTCCAGCCTTGGTGATTCGGTGATTTGGTATGTGCAGTCCTCTTGTCTGTCCTGTAAAGCAATCCACATACCAGTGCAATAACGGAGCATCTAGTTGTCATGGAAGGTATTTCTGTAAAGCATGTTTGTCTACTATGTTTATTCTTTTTTCATACCTCGTAGTTGGATTGTATTGCATAGATGCTTCTTGAGTTTCAGAACTTCCTAGGATTGCTGCTGGTTATTCTCTGGATTAGTTTATTCTTTGCTTTATGAGTAACTGGTAAATTAATATTGTCAGTAGCATGGGAAAACACAGCTTGCCTTTATATTCCCTCAGCCAGAAAGTAGTTTGTGTCTGCAGATTTTCATGCAATGCTCTTGTTTTATTCCTTTTATATCTTTGCTAAGATAATTATTGCTGAGGCTATCTTACATATATTAGTGCCTGGGTATTATTTTGTGCAG
This sequence comes from Apus apus, assembly GCF_020740795.1. Lineage (NCBI taxonomy): Eukaryota > Metazoa > Chordata > Aves > Apodiformes > Apodidae > Apus > Apus apus. Next base: position 21,373,090 of record NC_067312.1, read on the forward strand.
TTGCATATTGGCAAATAAAATATTGGGTTTAATACTGCTTTAAATTAGTTTACATATTCTAATAGAAATATCTCATAAAGAACCTATAATGCCTGCAAAGTACTCTTGAGACTTAATCAAGATGGCAAAGCAAGGAACCTGTTTGTTTAAATGAAGATCTGATATTCTTTTGCTGTGCTGAATTGTTGCACATGAGTGAAGGGTTGCAGTGGAACCATCAGAGTCCCACTGAGAAAATGAAGACCTGTGGGTGTGGTTTAGGTGGACTCACAGATGTAAGTAAACTGCATCTAGCAGTAATAAGGCACTCTAACTGGCTGTTAAGGTTCCATTTATGGAACCCATTAGTGTCTGCCCCTTCCTCACCCTGCCAAACAGAGACTCTCTAGAAATAAAATGATACTAAGTAACACATCTATTTCAGATAATATCCAGTAGTTAATATTGCTCAGAGTATTTTCCTAATAAGGATCTTGATGTTCAGGTGCATGTGTATTTGATACAGGTTGTATCTGAAAAGGATGTTGGGAGGAGGTGAGGATTAGTATTTGCTTACTGATTTTCTCTTTCTTTTCATTGTAAGGTGTGCCATGATGTTCTATTAAGAAAGACATTTAGCATACTTTCATATTATTTTGTGCATGTGCTGTGCCTTGAGATGCACAGTGATAAATCAAGTTAAAAATGCATTTTAAGTGTTCAGTGTGAGGGCTGCTTATGTGTGACATGATGAGACCAAAGGAACCAGAACTTGTTATCCAAATTGTCTTAAATAACAAGTAAAACGGTTCAGTTTTCACACTGGGAAATTAAAGCTTATCTTGCAGGCTCTTTTTGTTGTTCTCTGCATTTCAGTGATTGCTACATAGTTTGCACAGTAGCCTTTGTTTTAATGTGCTTTTCCAGCCATGCTGTCAGGTTAGCCCTTCTTGCTGAAGCAGATCCCCCTGGATGTACTGGCAGCCTTCTGCAAATGTAATCTCTTGCTGAATATCTGTATTTGACAGGATCAGCCATAACTGATGAAACTTTTCTTTCCTCAGGGGTTTATGCACTGGATAGTATCATGCAGAACTGGTTTACACTTTTCACTCCGACAGAAGCCACTAGTATCGTTGCTACAACAGTGATGTCCAACAGCACCATCGTCCGTCTGCATCTGGACTGCCATCAGCAGGAGAAGTTGGCCAGCAGTGCTAGGACGCTTGCTCTACAGTGTGCCATGAAGGATCCTCAAAACTGTGCCCTCTCTGCACTGACCTTATGTGAAAAAGATCACATAGCTTTTGAGACCGCTTACCAAATTGTTCTCGATGCTGCTACGACCGGCATGAGCTACTCACAGCTTTTTACTATAGCACGATACATGGAGCACCGTGGTTACCCCATGCGGGCCTACAAGCTGGCCACTTTGGCCATGACACATCTCAACCTGAGTTACAATCAGGATACACACCCTGCCATTAATGACGTTCTGTGGGCATGTGCGCTCAGCCACTCCCTTGGGAAAAATGAGCTAGCAGCTATAATACCTCTGGTGGTCAAAAGTGTCAAATGTGCAACAGTACTGTCAGACATTTTGCGTAGGTGTACTTTGACCACTCCTGGCATGGTGGGACTTCATGGAAGGAGGAACTCCGGTAAGCTCATGTCACTGGACAAAGCTCCTTTACGGCAGCTCTTGGATGCCACGATTGGAGCCTACATTAATACAACTCATTCACGTCTCACTCACATCAGCCCACGACACTATAGTGAGTTTATAGAGTTCCTCAGCAAAGCCCGAGAGACCTTCTTAATGGCTCATGATGGTCACATTCAGTTTACACAGTTTATTGACAACCTAAAACAAATCTACAAAGGCAAAAAGAAACTGATGATGCTGGTTCGTGAACGGTTTGGTTGACGAAAATGTGTGAATGGGGGGACTTAGGGGTGGGAGGGGTCATTTGTTTTTACTTGAGCCTGCCTTTGTATCCTTTTTAACTTAAAGAAACAGAGCCACACCGGTATTATATGTGTATAGTTATATTGAGTTTGCAGACTAAACTGTCATGTTGTGAGAGTTTGTGTGTTCAATTTTTTTTTCCTTTTTTCTGTTTTGTATGAGAGAGAGGTTAAAAAAGGTTTGGTTTACACTGAGTATATGTTGTCAAGTGGCAAAAGCCCACATCGCTCTCCTGTTCTTTCTGTATACGTTCACAGCCTCAAAAACAAACATATATTGCAATGGCTTTAAAAACCAAACAAAACACCTCCATCCTGTGAAAAGTACCTCGAATGGATTCAGCTTTACTCCTTTGTAACTCATCCTTACATTTCAGCATATTTAAACAAACCAACAAATGAAATACTAATAGTTAAAAGGCTGACCACGTGGCTTTGCAGTGCTGTTCATCCAGAAGCATGGCACACAATGCTTGTGCATGTGGAAACTTAGCGACTGTCAACATACATTCTCAGGGATTTATAAAAAAAAAAATAAAAAAAGAATGAGAGCATTTATTGTACTGTATATATATTATAGTATATGTCTGAATATTGAGAAATATAACATTAACTAATTTATAAAAAAATCTATGTAATGCAAAATACTTGAAGCTGCAGCAGCTTGGTTTTAAACAAAAAAAAACCTATCAGAAGGACTAAAGTGCGCCTTGCTTCAGGGTTGGCTCAGGTGGTGAACTATATGCTGGGCATCTATGCAGAGCCACCTTTTGGATTGCATGGTTGGACTGATACCTATTGGGGAAATTTTATATATATATATATTTATACAACTTGTGTATACATATATATGTATACACACATACACACATGCTTGTAACAGGCACTATAGTAAAGAGGGACAACAAAAATACACAGCCAGAGCAGCAAGCCTTAGCATTAAGAATACAGTATGCCAGAAGTGGGGTTTGTGCCTCCTAGCCTAGAAGACTTAAAGAAATGCCCTTTTTGACACAAAGCGCAAAATGTTTTCCAAAATGATTGACATGATACATTACGCCTTTGCAGTGAGCTAATAATAAGCTAACCTTTGTGCACAAATAACATATATATATATATTATATATATATATTCTGCATAGGTATTTTGACTTTGTGCAGGACAGAAAGTTGTGTAGGTATGACTGTTCTACTTTTCGGTTTGTTTTTTTAATATATTTTATTTTCTCTAGAATTACTCAAAAGCAGCCTTCTATCTTGCCTTGTCTTAATGCTTTAAAATAACCAAACTGGAGATCTAACTACCAAACTGTTCATTATATTATTAAATACCAACTTTGGTTACAGTATAGTGTCTTTACTTTAGCTGATGGTTCTGTATCCTTGTGCTTTTTAAAGCAGTTTTTGTTTTGGTGCAAAAGTTGTCCAGTGTCTCTTGTTCCCTTCATTAGAGAACATGCTAGAGGTATGTTTGTAGGTATTTTTGTTTAGAAAAACTATTTCATGCTCTCCATTTTATTTATTATAATAGGTAAAAAGGTTGTACTTCATCACCCATGTAAACATGCTCATGAAGTTGAAAGTAATTAAGATTTGATACACTGATATCAATTTATTTATGTAACTAAATCACTGTTTTATAAACTTGTTAATGATCAACAATTTTTTTGTTTTGATTAAAATTAGTTTTTTGAAAGTTGATTCTGCCTCCTTTATTGTGTCTGTTACTGGAGTTCACTTAAGCTGGGATACTTCATGTGTCTTAAGTGCCGAGCTTGCAAATTCAGTGTGTTATGGTGGTAAGCAATATCACCATCAAGCCCAGGAAATAAATGTTTTGTTACTCAAAAAATCTGATGAGGAATGGTAGTGATAATATCTGCTGGTGGAAGAAGTCCTGATGCTTTAGAGGAGGGACCAAATGCTGCCTGTGGCTGAAGATGTGTTGTCCATAGAATGAAGAGTAAGCCTTGGTGTATTGCTCTGGTAGGATGGTAGAGTGAGGGGGGATATTTTCACACTCAGTGGATTATTAGGTGACCTTGAGAGCTGAGAAGTGCTGTAAATAGATACAAGGACAGGTTTTACTGTTACTGGATTGGCTTTTCTAAAGTATTTTGTCTGTTTTGAGCCATGCATCTCATTCCACCCAGCATAGAGTTCTTCCTTACCAGCTGATGGCCACCATTTCTGCTTTTTTTTAAGCTGTTGCTCTGTAGGAGTTGTATGGGATTTCCAGCCCTCAGTGAAGAATGTGATGTGGCATGGTTGAAAATAGAAGCTTTCTGCTTTACCAACATCTTTATATCGTCTTTGGAATGTTATATTTTGTCATGATCTGAATACCTTCACTTTGTGTTTTTTAAGTATTTTCAGCTGGAAAGAGAATTAGTATGCAGCGAGCCATTATCAGAGATGCCAGTGTACCCAGGAATTCTGACTGTGAGTCTGCTGTCTCTGGAAGATGAAGGAGGAAAAGGTCTGAATCTTTGTACAGTTTGTAGTGTAAAATATCAGTAATTACTTAGCCTTGCTGAGTTCTCCTGACATAATAGTACTAGCCTTATGTAGCTTCTCTGACTTCCATTACTTCCAAGTATTGAATCTTCCTAACCTTTTTGCCTTCTTTGAATTTTCTGCTACATACAGTAAGAAACAGGAGGGATACTCTGTTTTGTAATAGGTTTTGTGTGGTTTGGGTTTTTTCCCTCTTACAAATAATTCAATATTAAGGATAATTTGGATTATGCAGATTGCAAAACTGAAGCCTGTTTGAGGACCAGGCTTAGAATTAAGTGCAATCCTCCTTTTGATGAGTGTATTGGCTTATTTTTCTTTCAGATGGAAGTTTATTTGGCTGGTTTCCATGACCGGGCAAAATCTCTTGTGTCCACATTGGTGCTGCACAGTCATCTTCCCACTGTGTTGAAAGCCCTCAAGGACCAACAGAGGCTTGGCCCATCTCTTCAACAAGCATGTCTAGATATGTACTGCTGTTGTTTTGTGGAGGTGGGAAGAACCTGGGAATCAGATTCTGCAACAAACCCAAACCAAAACAAACAACTGAGGGCTCTTTTGATGAAAACCAATCAAGTTTTTTTTATAATTTCTAAAACCTACATATTGCAATTAATTCTGAAGCATAAGGCAGCCTAGTTAAAATATAATGTCTCAGATTCCATCTTCTCTTCAGAGCCATCTATTTGAGACACACAACTAAACACTGCTAGTATTGTCTCCAAGTGTTTGAGAGCTTTTCAATTCTCCTTTAATTGAAAACTTTTTTGAAATACAGGATTGCTTTTCAGTAGTGAAAGAAATGGAGAATGATTCTTCCATATCATATGCTATAATTGAATCTTCATTCTTTTGGTGAGTTGAGTTAAATTCTGAAAATGTGTTATTCTGAACTAGGAGACTACCTTGAAGCCCAAGAAACTGACATTTGCCTGCAGGTTTTTTTCAGATTTCCTTTAATTGATTTTGCCAGAACAGAACCAGAGAATTTTTCCTTACCCAAATTACTTAACCTTCATTTAGCTTTTTAGTGTTTAAACACTTACTTCATTTCCACATCCCATTTTCCGATTAGAGAGAACTCCACAACTTTCCGTCATGAAAAACAAAGAAATATACATATAGGATGCTTAGATTTTAAGGTGCGAATTAAATCCAAGACTGCTTCCCTCAGAGTACTTCATGTCTAGTTCTCAAAATATTTTATTTTTAATTTCAGTGGCAGTAGGGCTAAACCTGGATTGCATTAATATGACCAAGGAATTTATTGATGGAGAGAAATTGCAGATAATATTCTGAGGCCAGAGCTGCAATGAGAATACTAGGACTGAATTTCATCAGGGTTGTCTAGTAGAACAGATGGAGCTCTTCCAAAACATTGCATTTGGTAACAGGTGCCATCAGTGCTTTGGATGACGAAGCAACCGTAATTGAAGTAGAGGTGAAATTCTTGAGGACTTTTATTTTCTTTACTCACTATCAGAAAATAAAATTTAATTCTTAGTATTTTTAAGGATAGAAAATAATCTGAGTGCTTTACATTAGTAAATTTATCTTCTATAGAAAACCCATATTCCATTGTCTTCTTTATATATCCATACAAACTTTTCTGCTTACGAGCTTTCAAAAGTCTCTTTGAAAGCCACTTTTAACAATACATTAGTGTTCTGTCAAATTAGGTTGAGCTACAATTTCCAGGTTTGTCTAGTAGCAATTAAGTTTTTCCTTGAGCGGGTCTAAGTAACACAGGTGCATCCAAACTGGGATGCTTGCTTACATTTGCTTTCTGAGTTATGCCAGTTTCGGTTTGTTGTTCCACAGAGTGGATTTGTGATACAAGTAAGTTAATTTCACTTCAATTTAATTAAAATAAGGTTTTTTACTGAGAAATCATACAACCATCCATTTCTGCTTTAAAAACAGAAGTCCTGGTAACTCATCTACTTTTAATGCAGGATTCAATTTGGCAAAATAGCAATATAGCTTATAATGTTGTCCCAAAATTAGTAACATCAATACCTTTAAAGAATTGGGAAGTATGATACCCTCAGATACTCTTTGGTTCTGCAGTTCTAGCTAGAGGTAAGTGTTCATAAACTAACATCTTCCATCCTTTTAAGTGCTTGTCCCCTTGAAAGCATACTTTCTGCAAGGGTAAGTGTGGAAGCAAGGAGCAAAAACCTGATGTGTTACATCCAGCCCTGGCTTTTCTTGACAAGGTTTAGTGATATTGCAGCATGTTACAAACTGCACTGAACATGAAACGAAAAGCTTTGTAAGATTCTCAATTGAGACAACCAGGTGTCAGGGGTAGCTTTACTTGAGAGAAGAGGTTGCTAGGATTTGCGCTCCCAGTAGACATGGACACTCCATACTGCACATGGAAAGACGAGCCTTCTGCTAACACCCTGGGCTGTACACATCAAGTAGCACCTAGCAGTCAGCTGAAATATTTGTCATCCATACTTAAATATAGTATCAGTATAAAGTTAGTAAAAGCAGAGCATTTTGTGCTCCAAGAAAAGAACCTGCCTTAAAAAGAAAATTGTGTTACGGACTGTATTTGTAGGCATCTGCAAGGTCATAGGATCAAAGATTTCTATTAACATCTATTGGCTACAAAGCACAAGTTATTTCTAAAACCAACCTTGACAAGTTGCTGTAGCTCTTACAGAGAGTAATTATGACTGGAAAGTACCACAATGATGAACTGCTTCAGGAGCCAGCCACTGAGTAGTCTTTTTCTGAGTTTTGTACCATTGCTGAGTTTTGTTTGCATTTCATTGTTTTAACTCTCCTTCCTCTTTAGCCTTTTTTTATATGTAATTTCAAGAGCTTTGTATTTGGAAAAATGCTTAACCTTGACATGCATAAGTCCATGGGACCGGATGAGGTGCATCCCAGAGTCCAGAAGGAATATGCTGATATAATTGCCAAGCCACTTTCCATGATATTTGAAAAGTCCTGCCAGTCAGGTGAAGTGTTTGATGACTGGAAAAAGGGAAATTGCACCCATTTTTAGAAAGGGTAGAAAGGGGGACCCTGGGAACTATTGACCTGTCAGCCTCACCTCTGTGCTTGGGAAGATTGTAGAACAGATCCTCCTAGAAGACAAGCTAAGGCACTTGGAGGGCAGCGAGGTGATTCAGGACAGCCAGCGTGGCTTTACTAGAGGCAAATCCTGCCTGAACAACCTAGCTGCTTTCTACAATGGAGTGACTGCATCAGTCAACCCTGGAAGACCTATGGATGTCATCTGTCTGGAGTTCTATAAGGCCTTTGATGCAGTCCCCCACAAAAGCCTTCTTTCTATGTTGGAGACATATGGGTTTGATGGGTGGACTGTTCAGTGGATAAGGAATTGGCTGGATGGTTGCATCCGGAGGATAGTGGTCAATGGCTCAATGTCGACATGGCAAACAATGACAAATGGTGTCCCTCAGGGGTCCATACTGGGACCAGTGATTTTAAATATCTTCATTAACGATTTTGACAGCGGCCTTGAGAGTACTCTCAGCAAGTTTGCTGATGAACCAAGCTGGGTGGTGCAGTTGATATGACAGATGGATGGGATGTCATCCAGAGAGACCTTGAAAAGCTGGAGAAGTGGGCCCGGGTGAACCTCATGAGGTTCAACAAGGTCACGAGCAACGTCTTGCACCTGAGATGGGGCAGTTCTCACTATCAGTACAGGCTGGGGGATGATGTGATAGAGAGCAGCCCTGCAGAAAGAGACTTGAGGGTACTAGTAGACGATAAGTTGGACATAAACAATGTGCACTCACAGCCCAGAAGACAAATTGCATCCTGGGCTGGATCAAAAGAGTGCCCACCAAGTCAGGGGAGGTTATTCTGCCCCTTGACTCAGCTCTCTTAAGACCCCACTGGAACTACCTTGTCCAGCTTTGGAGCCCCCAACATAAAAAGGACGTGGAGCTGTTGGAACAAGTCCAGAGAAGGGCCCTAAAAATGATCAGAGGGCTGGAGCACCTCTCCTATAAAGACAAGCTGAGATAGCTGGGATTGTTCAGCCTGGGAGGGGACAAGGCTCCGGGGAGACCTTATAGCAGCCTTCCAGTACATCAAGGGGCCCTGCAGGAAAGCTGGGGAGGGACTCTATAGTCTGTTGATGTAAAGTGAGCAATGGAGCTTTTGGATGGTAGCTGTGGTCCCTGGCCTGTGGAGCAGAGTATGAGAATGATGGGCTGTTCAGTCACACTGTGGGGGCTGGCTCCTTGAGAGCTAAGGCAACAGTCACAGCTGGCTTGCAGAAACAGCACTGCCTGCCTGTCCTCCACTCGGTCCTTGGAATTGCTTCAAACACAGAGAAGTCTTAGTTTGGTGTCCCAGGAACCAAAGGCAAATTGCTGTTCATAGAAGGATTCTGGAAAGTCAGAAAACAGATGAGGGTGATTAAGGACAGAGTTAAATATTCTGCTGGTGAAGTTGCTGGAATTATATCAAGGCTAATCTTGGCAGACACCTTTGGGAAGCCTGTTAGTTATAAGAATAACACTGGTGAGAGAAGTAGTGCCAAATTCTGACTGGTCAGTGGGCAGGAAAAGTAATTTGGGGTTTGTGGCCTCCACTTCCAGATGACCTGAATCTCATTAAACAGCACAATGATTGTTTGTAGTGCTTGCTTTGTCACCTAGCTTTTCCAATGTGCAGGACAACTGCATCTCATCTCTTACCAGAAGCATTACAACTGATGTCACTGAAGCCCTGTGTCCCTTCTGAAAACCAGGCATCTGGGACAAGCGTTGGCCTTGCTCAGCCCAGTTTCCTATGTATTAAGGAACCCTTGGCAGCACAACCAAACTAATCCAGGAGGCTAAGATTGTAACAGGGAAAACTGCATGAGAAGCTTTCCCAGCAAGATTCTATTTGTAAATGCTTAACAGCAGTTTTTCATTTAATTGAGTGGAAATCGTGGTTTCTGAAGAAAACATTATTTCTTTTGTGCCTCTAATTGATGCTTTTAACATGTTTAGTAGACCAGTACAGTAACTAAAAATATCTCAAAAATAACCACCAAAGTGGAAGGCATGATTGTCCTGCTAACTTGTTGCTGAAAGGAACAAATGTTCTTGAAGAATAACTTTTTCACAGTCATGCTCAGCCTGCCTCCCCATGAAGAAAGAGCTGCAAAAGGCATTTCTTACTGACAGCACTGTGACAACCAGTGCCCCTCTCTGGCTTGTTCTGGTGAGAGAGAGTTTAAGGAGGTATTTCTGGAAGATATGTTTTTTACCTGAGTTTAAAAGCCTTTTTTCTGTAGCCACTTGGTGGCTGATTTCCAGGAATGGTGTGGATGCAGCAGTAACCATGGGAAGGTTCTGCTGAGTTAGCCAGGAAGTCTTTGCTCCATGATCCCTCTGTGTCTATACAAATGTCTGACTCAACACATACTTTATTCTCCAGAACACTGCAATTTTTACATGTTCAAGGAGGCTGTCTCTGCTCCTGTCATATTACGATATCTGGGGTCTTTCATTTTTGAAAGCTAAGTTTCTCTAGCCATTCTCAAGAACCCAGGGTCTAAATTAAAAACACTTAAGTGCTACAAGACTTTCAATTCTCTGTTGTAAGCAGTATTGCTTGTCTGCTAAATAGTCATGTAGGAGGTCTTTCATATACAGTATCTAAATCATATAAAGGGTAACTGAGAAGCCTGATAGCCATGTTGGGAAATTTTGGTTTTAGGTGATAACTAAATACTGAAAAAGAAACTTCACAATTGCTTTATGGAGAGATGGTTGTAGAGGGAGACAGTACTCACAGAGTTTTCAAGCTGCTCTCAGTCTTTTCTGGGAAGGTAATTCCACATAAGAAAGATTAAATGTTGCACTAGCACAGTGCCTTTGGTTTCACAGCCTGCATTTTCCCAACTATCATTGTGTTCTCCATCTGGAATGATGCAGGAATTTTTTCCATACCTCAGCAATTCTTCTTTTCCATTTCAGCACTCCCAAAGTATACACAGTGTTTTGCTATATTCCTCATGCTGGGCTGCGTTACCCTAGTGTAGCAAACAGACTTTGGCCATTTGGTTTGGTTTTGTCTGGAAATCTTCAGCTGTACAGTGTTTGTTTCCTGCCTCTTGGAGATCATTAGGGACTACATATGCTGCTCTCAGTTGAGGAAGAAATGGCCACAGCTCATGAGGAAGTAATACAGTGCTATTCAGAGTTTTTTGTCATTCGTTTTGTGAAGAATTAACATTTTGTTGTCCTGAAAAGCAGTCTGTTGCCCAGTGTGCAAGAAGCCAATCCACAGACAGTTTAGATACTTGCTTTAATATCCAGTTCTGCACAGAAAAGGGAGCAAGGTGGGATTCCACAAAGCAAGCTTGGCTTTCTCAAACACAAGGGTTCTTTTCATGCATGGAAACATGTAAAACTACTTTATCTCTAGTTGTATTCTGTCTCATAACCACTCATATACAGAGTGGTTAACTACTTCCTTGCTTCCATATAAAGTGACAGTGTTTAAAAATTTCACTACACATGCTCAAAGAGTAGAGGGCTTTTTGTTAGTAGCAGTCCCTCTAGCCTATGGGTGAGTATTTTAGCATGGTATTAGTACATTAATATGCTGATGGCATAATAATATGGTGAGTCTAATTAGCATTTTCTAGCTAGTGCTCAAGGCTATAAACAAGATAAGTTATGAGCAGTACTCCTCTCCATTGCTTTCATCTATATTGCAGGATTCTGTCTCAAGCACAGGCTGCTGACTGCATTTTTCTCTAATTCTTGCAGTTTCAGTGTTATGTAAGCTTTGTTTTAAATCTGCATGTCTCTTTGTTCTATTTTGTTATTTTATTTTCCCCAAAATTCTACTAATTTAAAATAATAACTGACATAATATTAACTTTCATATCAGGGGAAATACAGGCCACAAAACCCAGAAGCTAACAAGAAGCTATTTTTTTGGTAAAACGTAAAGATTTTCCCATATTTGGTCTTTCATTGGAAAAGGTCAAATCAGTGTAACAGTAATTACAATCCAGAGTTTGGAGCTCGTCACTAGGCATATACACTGCCAAGGCACAAGTTCCCCACCCCTAGAAAAGTCCAGACAAATCAGACAGGATTATTTGGTCTTTTGAGTTGCCTGTTTAGTACCCATATGGTCTGTTTAGTTTGGTTGTGTGTGGGGGAGATCTAGTTGGATGCACTAAAATGGCACCGACTCTAGCCCACTGTGAAAATGCTACTTTATGCACCTGTTTGTCCTGTTGAACGGGACAATAACGTATTTTTTGGCACACTTGCCACATTGGCAATCTCTCTGTGTTATCTCGTTTCTCACCCTGTGTAACTTACAATACATGTAGGTTATCTGTTACCAGTAGCAATCCGGAGTCTCTGTTTTCTACTAATGGGAAATCAAATGAAAGATGTTTCTAGCATTTGGACTGGTGCTTGAGAAGTGCAGCTGCATTGATAGCTCTGAGCAGAAGCCTGAGCTTTAGCAACTACTGAGATCAGGGCCTGAATTTGCCAGTAATTTCACAGAGGTTTTGTCTCTCCTGCTGTTCAAGTGTGTGCTTGAAAGTGAGCATGTTCAGCAAGGGCAAATGTAGTCCGACCACATACATGGTGAGAGGGCAAGAAAGGTGTCTAAGCACAAATATGGCTATTAACGATGGGCCCAAGCTTTTCTTCAGGTGTTGCCATTGGGTGAAACATTTGTGGAGCAATGGATGGAAGAGGCTGGCTCACGTCCTGACATTCATAGCTTTGTGTACCTCATGCAAGGACATGCTATGGCCAGCCCAGAGGACAGCAAGAGGCACAAAACAACCAGGCAATGTGTTTATTTCTGTCCAGAGCCTTGATAAACCATGGTCGCAGGTACCCCTGCAGAAACTGCTTGTTTCCTCTTTCCCTGATACTGAGTGCTTCTCTACTGGACAAACTATGGTGAGGATTAAGGCAGATGAGCCCTTTGCAGGATATGCAAGTGAGAGACATCACAGATAATCCTTAGAGCCTCCCTGTGTCGGGTCATCCTATCCCCTCCATGAGCCTGATTGTCTGCTGTCTCTGTGCCTTTATTTGAAGTGAACACTCTTCTGTGCAGCTCTTGCCTTTCTTCAGCTGTTTCAACTTCCCTGCAATTCTGGTGATAGAATTGTGAGGAATTAAACTGCTTATTGACATGCTATATTTTTTTATTCAATTCAGAAATTATGCAGTTTTGGAAATCTGCTATAATAAAATTCCTTGGCTTGTTCAGTATGTCCTTCACGTCTGGCTTTTCCAAAAATGGTGTTTCAGCTTGTTGTGTTTGCTTCATGATAGGCAACAGAGCAGAGCCCTCCTGACTATTCAGGAGCACCTGCAAGACACAGGTCCCTGGGAGCTGCGGTTCCAAAAGACTAGATACATCTGGCCTTTCTTTCTTTCTTTCCACAAATTCTTGTGCTATATACTGGATGAGTAGCAATTCCCTCTGCAGACCATGAAGACCAGATAAAAGTCTGGAACACCTTTATCCATTGATATAGATGAATCTGGGCTGCAGAACTGCCTTGAAGGCTAAGATCCCACAATTGCTTTTATATGTGTGCGCAGGTGTGCATGTTTTTAAAGTCTTGGTATTGAAAGAGATTAATTGTGTCTGCCTCTGCCAAGTGCCATATGTTTACAGCTGAGTTATAAAACACTTAAAAATTGAGGTTTATGGTGCAAACAGTGACACATCCTTAAATACGTTGATGCAATAGGCACCATCATAATAAATCCCATAGAGGTTCTAAAAGTTGTGTTTACTATTCTGGAAAAGGATATGCTGGCTTCAGCCTGAAGTGGAGCTTGTCAATTCTGCTCTTCAAACCTCTGGAATCTTCAACGGCATCTAAGAAGCCCTGGGTTATATCTACCACATCAGATGGTGCCTGTATGTAACAAGAAAACATTTTTTATATCTAAAAAATTTTCTAATTGCGGTATGGGAACCATGGCCATGGGAATCATGTGATTATACCTATGTGTATGTGATACAGTGTATACATGCATTCCAGCTTCTGATATTTTTATTTCCTGAAATAAATCCCAATATGTATCAACAATTCTATTTTTTTGCCTTTTTAAAAATTCTTCCCAGGAGAAACTACCTTCTTGTAATTAACTGTTCCTAATAATTTTCTTACAGATTTTGCTAGGCTTCTGACTTTCCTGTAGACAACAGTAGACAGAAGCACACAGCAGCATTTAGCATAAGCTGTGGCTAAAACCTTTCACCAAAGCTCTTGTGAGTGCTTTTGGATGGGATCGTTCCCTGTTGCTGGCAAGAAGCACCCAGATCAGGGCTGAAGCAAGTCAGCTGTGCAGCATCATGCTATTGCTGGGAAGCATGAAGTTTGCCTGCCATCCTTGAGAGAGCAAAGTGGATCTGTAGTCTGAGTGCGGTGGCAGGGTTTGGCTTTGAGCTGTGATCCCAGGGATAACATCCTTGCTCTGGAAAGCAGCATAAGGAGGAAACAGGGGTATTAAACACAGGAGTGCTGCTATTCTGTTGGATACATCTGGAGCCTTTCCTGGGCTTGCTACCACTATATTCCCTTTCTCTTGCTTCAGGTCTAGTGACTGCAGTTTTTCTGCTTCTTGTTGTTGTTGTGTTTCCTTGTTCACCAGGGAACAAAATGTCTCCTGGTGTGGGGTCAATCTCCTGGTGTGTGCCAGCAGCCTGCTGTAGCCTCCTGCCCCAAGTGAACCATATGGGATGAACTGTGTTGACTAGGGTGAAAAATTGTGCAGTATGTCTCAGGAAGCTCAACGACAAGGCAGGGAGTGTTGCATGGATGCACCCTGAAGTCACAGAAGTGAAAAAGAGGCCAGGTTGCTTTGGGGTGAAATGTTCAACCAAGTGGTGTTGGGAAGATGCTGAAAAATTGCTATGACAAAGAAAAGAAGGTGACTCACATTGTGCCTTCTGAGCTGTGGTGTGACTGGTGATTATTACATCTGGAGCAGCAGAGAACAGTCTGATAGAAGTAGATGGGTGACTGCATTTCCCCACTACATCTGGAGCTGCAGTATCACACCATCCCTTTTGTATCTTGAATGAATTCCTCCTGCAACCCTCATAGAAGCTTCCTAATTGCCAGTGTGCACCAGAAGGCTCTGGGGAGGTAGATACCCTGCTGCTTGACAGGCAGAGTGGGGAGCAAAGCAACCTTCTTCAAAACCTTGGGCCAGAGACATGAGCTGCAGGCTAGTATGGTACAGCACAGGATGGTACGGTTAAAGGTCCCCTCAGCTCATGACAGTGGCAACTCTCTTATTTCAACAAGCCAGGCAGTGGCTCAGCTGGAGTATTTCTAGTTATGATTTCACATTTATCTGCATGAGGAATTATTTGGTTCAAATGTCAGCTAAGAGCAAGTAGCTATGCAGCCACCACAAAGTCTCCATGTGGATCTGGTATGGTTTCTTCTGCAAATCAATACCAGAATATTTAATTTAATATCCTGAAACTCTATGAGCTTATTTATCAGGTTTTCTTTCCAAAGACTCAGTTTTCCCTCTAACCTACCTTCCTTCTGCACCTGTCTCAGAGAGAGTTAGCATTCTCAAGTTAGAGTCCTATTCTCAAGTAAAATATTACCCCAAGAGGCACCTACAGCAGGTGACTCAGATGGCAAAAAAAAAGGAAAATCCATGCAGTGATTTCAATCCTTACACAAGGCTGTGCATGGTGGGAGTTCACTCCAGTAAAATTCAGAACTGTGAATAATGATGAGTAACCCACTGTTTGTATTAGACTGCTCACACATAGAGCACTGACTGTGCCACCTGAATAAATCACTCATTGACAACTGCCTTGTGGCTTCCTGTGATAATTAATAACTCCTAAATTGAAGTCATCAGAAAAGGAGAAATATTTGTACTATGCTAGTGTCTAAAGACCTCAGCATGGCCCTGTCTCTCCTTGCATCACCTATGCCTCCAGTGTAGGCATTGGAGTTTGCACAGAAATAATCCTTCAGTATGGCACTTCCCTGGCTTTTTCTTTCCTTCCTGAGCCAGATATCTTTCCAAGAAAGGAGAATGGCTGCTGCTGTACAGTATATTCTGGCTGATCAAACTATGTATCCACTGCACAGATAGTATCAGCGTGGAGCATTTGAACCTCAGATATAAATCACAGTACCATAATTAAAGTAGTAGTAGTTGGAAGGAACATGAAATTATAAATTGGTAGTGCTTGTGGGATTGTTGATGATCTTCAACAGAGCAGAATAATTTTGGAGGGATCAGGAACATCAGGCTGTTCATCTTTCTGACACACCTGGATAAAAACAGCTTTAAATATGCTAAGGGTAAGAAAGCTGTTTTCAGGGGCTTCTGTAAGGAAGATAATGGAATCTTTAAATGCAAAAGGGTCAATGAGCTTTTGTTTTGATCTTATCTGTTATGTAGAAACTGCTATAATGATGGATGTAGTTACAAAACATTAGTATACCATCATGTTTACAGCATTGCTTGGGTAATATTGATAGGAATCACCTGTGCTGTAACCACATTCCCATTCTGTGCCCCTCTGAAGCCCATTGTTAAAATACAGTTTGAGAATTCAGTTTAAACACAGTCTGTGCTCAGCAAAACTAAGTTATGCTTATGATGAAGCTGTACTGCATAACTAGTTGGTCTTCTAAACAGTTCCTGATGGGATCACATTAAAATCAATTGCCTCAGATATGGCTCACTTAGTTGAGATAATTTCTTCAGCTGACCTTCACCAGTGTTTCCTGTGTACCTTTCCAGAAAAAAACATCTTTAATCTCTTCTTCCTAAAAGGTGGCAAGTTTCATGCTCCTCTCAGCTCATACCAGAAAGATCTGTGGAAATCAACTACTATTGAGCAGCCTTTTCTGAAAATGATAGCAACCAAATATTGTGGTTTGCTTCATCAGGACTTTTCAGTTAGCAAAAAGTAATCAGCTGTTTTGTTTTGTTTTTACAGAGTAGTCTTCTGTAATCTACAGCCAGCCAGGCCAATAACCTGCTAAGGTTTAAGCTTCAGGAATTACCCAGGCTTGAGTGGTGACAGGTACCTTCTAGGTGGCAGGAAGTTTGTGACATGTGAGAAAAGCACCTCAACATGGCTACTAAAGAAATTGGTTGGAAATGAAATTTTCCTTCCTCATAGGCTATCTTGACAGTTTTACAGACAGGCCAAACTGGTCATATTCAGTACTAAATATCACCTAGTAGACAAAAAACCTAAGGGAGACTGAGGAACCTTGCCTGTTGGTTAAAAAATGTTTTAAAATTTATTGTCCTGAAGTTTGTATTGTCATTCATTATTCAAAAGTTTTCTGGCTAAAATCACATGCAGAAGATACTGTTCTGAACAGTTATCCTCACAGGTATCTGTGCTCTTCCCCAAAGAGCACTTCAAGGGTAGTGCTACAAGTCTCTCCTCAGTAAGCAGAGGTTGGCTTTAGTAATACTTACTGAACCAGGTAATGACAGGTTGGAGGTTGCCTGTGGGATATTTTATACCTGTTTTTTCTGAAGCTCTTTCAGTTCTTAGGTGCTATTTTAGGAGTACCTGTTTTAAAATAGAGAACCATCCTAATGACATTCAGCTCTTAGGAGTTTCCGTGGTGGGACAGAGGGGTGTCTGTCACTCCCAGGTGTTATGCCCACTCCATACACGCCACAACTACCAAAGGTCTTGCAGGGAAGGAGGATGATTTCATCCAAGAGATTTCTACCACCACAGGAAGTTAACAAGAACTGCTCCCAAGGCACCTAGGGATACATGGGTGGGAGAAAATGTAGGTGTACTTTGTTACACTAATTCACAAACAAAATAAACTGTGCTCGGAAAGAACAAAGACAACACAGGCTGCTGAAACTTATGGTAGGACTGGAGCAGTCTAACTGCCTCCATGACCCATTTTTTGCATCATAGCCACTGTTGAGTGCAAGAGAATTAATAACTCCTCTTTGCCTCTGTTGATGTATGTGTCTCCTGCTGCTCCAGCCAGTCCTACCCAAAATGCTAGCACCTCTCCCACTGATGTTCTTTTAATATGGAGAGTGAGCAAAAATATTTCATTTATAGCTACCACAAACATAGGCCATAACTTTTTGGAATGTGTGACTGCAGCTTTAAAGGCATATTTGTACTAACTTTATTTAGCTTGAACAGCAAGAGTGAAGTCATGCTTTTCAGCACAGACAACACAAAGCAGGCTTGCTGCATGCTCACTCACAGGATTTTGGTACCTTACTTCAATACAAAAATGAATACTTCTTTCCATATAATGTTTCCTTTATTTTCACATATTTCTGTATATTCAAGTGGGAAGGAAGAACCACTAAATTCACACTTACCGTAAATAAACTGGGTACAATGCATACGATATGTAGCACTGAAAAAGAATGACCTTTTCATACATGAACTCTGAGAGATTCGCAGCCATTGTGCAGGACACATCTGCAAAAACAGATGAAATGCAACAGTTGGAATCACTGGAGAGCTAAACAGGAATTTGGGGTGAGGAAAAAAAAGGCAGCAATGTGTATTATTCATCATTTGCCATTTGCAGTTGAGGAAACGGAATGTGCTCTGACACATCTGAAGAAGTTCCTGATTTATTTGAAGTAGTGAAAGAAGAATAAAGCCAAATAGTAATGTAAACCCCTGGGGATCTCTTGCTACAGTCTTTTATATAGCATTAGAGTAACTGTAAACAGTTGGACTAAGATAAAAATCCTGGCAAACATTTGGTATTAAATGTTTGAGATACAAAACTACTCATTCTTTGAAGCCAAGAGATTTCAGCCTTGCCCAGCACCATAGTACTAAAATCTGCTACCTTAAAAAGTAATTCAAACTCTCTTTCACCCTACACCCTTTTCTTTACTGGAGATACCCTGGATGACTAATAGCATTAGCTACAGCACCTCTGCTTTGTGGACATGTTGTGGCAGCAGGAGAACCCTATTAATTCACAGTGATCACAAAGGGTATTGTATGAAGTTTGTTTTGGCCTGCGACTATCGCCATCATTCACTCTCAGCAGCCAGTACAAACAGAAACATTTCATAGGAAGTGGCCAGAAGAAACAAAGTACTTGATGGCTTAAAAAAAAATATTTATTACATAGTCATCATGGAAATGCAGTGAGGGAATTTGAGTAACTGTTTTCCAAATATTACCTATAAACTTCATTTCTGCATGCAAGCCTAGATGAGCAGCAGCTTAACTTCCTAAACTGGAAATCAGCAAATACTCCCGAGAGGCAGAATCACTTTAACAAATTATACACGTGCAGCCATTCCTGCTCAGACTTGATCCTACAAAATCTGACATTTGTGGCATGGACAGTCCCTGGTTTCTTCTGTTATATTGTATGTTGCTTGCTTTGCTTTGTAGAGCAGGAATTCTTTGCATTCAAGCATGGGTGGAAACCAGAGGAATGGGGTATAGGAACTAAACCAAGAATTCACCTGTCATGGGTCTAAACTCCAGAAAGCACATGTTACCAAAGTATGCTTGCTGAGGTCTTTTAAATAGTACTCAAGCCACTGTAAATAGTTGGGCTCAGACAAAAACTAGAGCTGCTGGGGGGAGAGTTTTTGGCTGTATGTTATGTAACAGCTTGAAAAATCCATCTAAATTCTTGTGTTTTGTCCTTGGCCACTGCTTTTCCTCTAATTATCACAACTGTGAATTTGTTTTGGAAATAATCAGTAATACACTCACAAAAGGCAGCAGATCAGACTTTGTGCATGGAAAGCGGGGAAAAAAGCTGGGAAGATATCAGTGCAAGTCAGTTCTGTGTCAGTTCCAATGTCAAGAAGTTGCACACAGTAATTAAGACAGAATAGCACTGTAAGTGATATCCTAAGGCAGGAAAGCAGGAACCACATGTCAGTTCCAAGTAGTTCCAAGTTCCAAGCAGTTATAAAATGTTTGTGTCAAACAGAAAGAGTTAAACCCAGCTTTTGTGAGTTGAAGTGGCAGCCTCTTGGAGTTTTAACATGAAGTTCCTTCACATTTTAAATGCCTCATTTTTGTATGTGGAAGAACTCATCAGTATTAGACTTCACCATCACTCTCCTGTAATTATTTTTTTCCCCTGTACCAGGCAGCTTCAAGAATGCAGGTGCACACTTGACCTGGCTCTAGATACAATGGTTCCAAACTCCTACAGATGGTCTGGTTCTGAGTTCACACTTTGGCATTTTGGCCATAGCGATTGTCAACCATTTAAGCAGAGTTCCAACACAGCTTGGCAATGCTGCTTCTAGCCCAGAGTAGACACAGATGACCAGAGGACCAGTGAGGCCTAGTGAGTTTTTGCTAAGCATGCTGCAGGGCAGACACATCTGTGCTTTGCAATGTATGCAACCAGCTAACCCAGACAGCTGGTAAAGTGTTCCTCTTTTGCACCTTGCCATTGAAGTCTCCGGTACCTTTCACAAGTACCTCAGCACCTACTGACATGTCTTTCCTGTGAGTAGAGTATAATTATTTGGCTTGGCTTGTCTATCCTGATTTTCTTCTTTGATTTTTTCCTCCCCCGGTGGCAGATATTTGTACTGCAGAGCGGTGACTTCCCAGCTGAATGTCCCCTTTGGAGAGTTTCTTACCAAGGCTGTGTTGCTATGTTGTTGTCCATTATCTTCTTCGCAGTCTCTGAACAGTGAATGTACCTTTCGTTGTGTGTTGCTGTCAGCAGGCTAGCTCTTGGCATCCTGCTAAGGAGTTAATGTTCCTGAATCAACCCATGCTTCCTCTTTCTTGCCCAGCTGATTTTTCTGATGATGGGCTGAGTTGGCTATTTCAATGCAGTTGCACACAGATTCCACTGCCTTGGTCCCTTTCAGGACTGTATGTCATGTACATTGCCTTTCCTTGTGTATATGCAAAAAATTTCCAAGGACAGAAAAGCACTGGAAAGGTTATGCAGAGACTATAAGTGAATATACAGACGGAAGTGTAAAAGCAGACTGGAAAGCACTGGTTTAATCTCATTCAAATAAACATTTACAGCTTTTCTGACCTTTTCCTGTAGATCATGTCAATCCCTTCATCCAGTTCAATGTGATTTAAAATTTAGAACAACACTCCCTTTAGGCTGTTACATTGAAGTCCAGATGCAAGTGAATGTTCAGGCTCAATTTGAAATTTTCCACCAAATTCCAAATTCATAAGCTGCAGGCAACTGCAAGAAAGTTGTCTGCACATGCCTATTCATTGATCACAAACAGCGACTCTTGGTACACAGTGGCAGAGGAATGATGTGGTCTCTCCCTTGCTGCTTTGAAATAATTTACTAAAATGGCAATTTTTTGAGAACCTGCTTTTGGCACATTTTGTTCTAATCTTTAGTTTGCAGGCTATTTTCTTATTTACTCTACTTAAATATTGTCAACATCTGGCATAAAGAAATATTTCTTATTACCTAAAACTTACACTTCCTCTGCAACATCAAATATTCTGCAGTTCTTCACTGAAGGCCATAGATCTGTATCATGATGATGTGCACAGAATCTCTTAACAAGGATGATGCAAATAGGACTTTAGAAAAGCAGCCCTGACTGTGGAGAAGAAGGTAGGAGAGAATGCAAAAGTATGTTTTGGAGGAACAGCTCATATTGCTGCAGGCCCAGGGATGGGAGTGAACATGTATCAGTCACCCACCTGCTGTTCTCCTACTGCTTGGTGCTAGCAGGGAAGGGAGTCTCCCTCAGCCTGAATTGCAATTGCCCAGCCTGAGACACCTCTGACAAGCAGTACTTTTTGACAGTACCATGTTGCTATTGATTTGTAGTCCCAGCTCCAACTCCATCCTTCATTTCTGCCCTGTAATTTGCTTAAGATCCTACAGGAGGACAGATCCTCATCACAGGCTCAGAGGATACTTATTGCCTAGTTAGCAAGTTGCCTTTTCCTGCTATGTTGTGTTGCTAAAGAAGCTTTTGAAGACCTGGAAGATAGAAACACTCCTTCTAGGTGGATGCAGATTCCTGCTGAAATTTTGTCCAAGTGCTCACATTTCTAACACCCCAATTATGTAATTCTTGTTTCCAGTGTCATTTATGCTCTACACAGTGATGGTGCACCTTCCTCAGTGACCAGCCCCCTCATGCCTGACTCAGGCACCTTGCTTATTTTGACTAAGCCTGTGAACCCTTCTACTTCTCTTAGCTCATATTCAGGAGCTAGGCAAGCAAGGATGCTTCCGTGTATGCCAGTAACATGAATGCAGTAATGTAGTGTGTTTATTATTGTTAATAATTTGCTATAGCAAGTTTAGATTTTTTTTTTAGCTTAATCACATCTTTTCATTAGATGTGGAAACATAGGTGGTTGAGCATCTCTTCTTAGAAGGGAAGAAATTAGGATGCTTGAGATAACCCGGAAGGAAAAAAGTCAATGGATTATTCCAATACTGCTGAGAGAAAACAACTCAACTCCAAGTTTGCATGTGGGTGTTGCCCCTTGGCCCCTCCTGTAATTTCATGGTTACCAGAAAAATCACACTGATTCATTCTGCTGGTGCCTCTTGTACATCTTGTTTCTTCAGACTTCTGAATTCTCTTTCCTTCTCTTTCCACCTCTTCACTCCCATCCAGCACATCACACGCTTTTCTGAGATTGCAAACTGGGCTGTGCCAGGCCACCCTGCATCCTGGATTTTCCCTCCATGCCCACAGTCAGCAGTCTGCTGGAGCTGGACTTTCATAGTGAAGATATTCCCTGAGCTATAAAGCTATGTAGTAACATAGGGAAATTTCAAAAACCAGGCAGATTTAAAAAGCCTTTAAATTTCATATGAGAATGAATCATAGAGTCATTTTCTTCTCATGCTGAATAGGGAACTGCATTAAAATTAGGAAGCAAAATGACTGGTAAAGCAACTTTGTTTGCTTCATGTGAAGATATCCAACCTTAACTTTTTCAAATACCCCTAAACTTTCTTAACTCCTTGTCTGCCTTTTTTCCTAATTTTGAGAAAAACAATCAGTTCTTTTAATTTATACAAATCATTAAATGAAACATCTTGTTTTGGGGTCAAATTAAGTGTTTTAATCCACTGTTAATTCTCCCATGCCAAAAAGCAAATAAACTTCTTTAGATTGACTCATAACAAAACACACGTTCTTGGTGTCACCAACACACCAAATGAATCTATTATTCACACAACTTGAAGGAAAAGCCTGCTTGGAGTCAAGGACAGGAAAATTAACTTGATGTTACATTTGATTTTGCCAGTCCTCAGAAAGGGAGGATGTTTGAGTCATCTACAGATTGGTGACATCCTCAAGAGTCCAGCCATGCCTGGTAAGGACACAAAGTGTGACAAGATGGCCTTAGGCACAGGCCTGGTGTTCATGACAGTTCAGGAGTGCCTTTTCACACCATTATCTATGAGATCCACCACAGCAACCTCCATTTTCTTCACTCAGCTGTAGAGGGGCTGTGAGTGTGGTGCTTTTTCCCAGAGGTGATGATCATTATCTCAGCAATGCCCAGAGCCCCACTAGTTCTTGGTGCAAATGACCCAAGATACAACATCTGAATGACTCCTGCCATTTGACAGAGTGTTGCTTTCAGTTATTAGGCTGGAGCCTGCTTCTTTACTTTCCAAGTTTTGGTAATTTCAGTGTATATTGCTGTTGCCTGTGCTGCCAGTGTTTTTTGTGCTACAGATGGAAAATAGGCACATACAAAGAGCTGTGTTCAAATGCAGCCCTCAAGGGACCTGAACTTGGGAACATTAGCATGTGCTTGTGTTGTGCCACCGAGCGCAGGCAGAAATTTAAAAGCATCTGCACCACTCTTTACAGGGGCTGTGTTCAAGGACTTTCTTGAGTCATGTGAAACAAAGTACATGTGGCAGGTAACTCTAGTGTTCAGGTAGCTCCTCAGGACTGATGTCCCCCACTGAGCAGGAGAGGATCTAGTCTGTCTAATGGCTTTGATGGTCACTTACATCTTCATGCTGACACACTAGATGTTTCACTGCCAGTAAAACAAGAGGAACATGCTCAAGCTAATGCATTTGAGCATCCTAGGAGGGTGGGAGGTGGCTGGGTGGAATTCCTCCAGTTAAAAGGAGATCTGGGCTGTGTGCTGTCAAAAAGAGCTTGAAACATGTTGTGAGGTCACTGTAACATCACTGGCAGAAGTTATGACTGTCCTACTCTTCCCAGACCCTGGAGAAGGCATTTCTTCCCCTGTGGCTGGACAAGGAGCATTTGGGAATGCTTCTTTTGCTCTTTGCTCCCCAGTTTTACTGGACGCTTACCTGGGATGGGTCCTTGGCCATGCTGGCTGCTTTGAGGTGGCTACTGCCTGCTCTGGCTCCTTGCTCAGCGGCATCCCTGGAGAAGGGGATCAGCTATTACCATGCTCACCTTACACAGTGCTTTTAGGATCTGTGCAAATACCAGTTAGGCCTTGTACCATCTGAGTGATACAGTTAAGTCTGTATTTAACTGAGGAAACCCAGCTATTACTCCTGGCTTTTGGGAGGTAAGGGAGGGTTGAATGAGGGAGGGCAGAACGGTCAAGGGATGACTCATTCCATCGTCTTTGAGGAGGAAATGAGACAAATGAAGCTTTTTCCTACATGATACTCCCCTTTCTTGTGGAGAACAATAAGAGAAGAGAAACCCAAAATACAGAAGGAAGCAAGTAAATCAAGAAGCAGGAAAGATGGATGCAGTAAGATAACGTGGCAGAAAGAAGGACTAACGGCCATGTAGCAAAGATGTGACTGAAAAAAACCCCACCAAATGACAAAGACAGATACACCAAGACATCTCTGGGGACATGGATTTGCTGCAAGGGCCATTTATTGTGTAGCTTTCCTCCTGTGACAGCATCTTCTACTGCACAGTGTTGTCCTACTGTTCAGTATTTCTTGTTGAATGGACACAGCAGGTGAAGGCAATGGCAAATATGTATGAGTTCAGTTATTCAATACACAAGAATCTTACATAATGTTCTACCTTATAGCTCAAATGAGCCAAATACACTAGGTGAAAAAATGTAAGCACTTTTTACAGTATCTCTTTCTCTCTGTTACTCTCTTTTGTGGTTGGATGTCTTGGGTAACAAAGCACAAGATATAGTGCAGAAACCACCGTAATTTGTTGATGCTAAAATCCTGGCACCTACAAAATCAATAACATTTATTAGAAACACACGGTCTTGCACAGGGCTTGTTTTTTGACCCATTTTCACTTGTTTGTTGCTTTTATATTAAAAATATACACATCAAATATTGTTTATATGTCCTTCTTCCTATAAAACTTCTACCTTCACAGCTTCCCCCTGGTCTTTCCTCACCTCTGGGACTTTTGTTTCTATGGCAGCTCTGCAAGACCTTCCCCCTCCTCCTGAAAAGTTATCTACTAAAAAGTCAACTTTACTTTTAGATTGAAAATGTGAAAGACCAACTCTTATCTTTCCTTGGGCCTGGCCCTGGAGGTCCTCCCCTGTCGCCATGCATTCATGACACTCAAGGCCACAGCACACAGAGAGATGCAGGGAAGTGAACTTTCTGCCAGCTGTTCTAGAGGCCGTGCAATGTACTGCATCTCCTCTTTGGTGGTGAGCATTGACACAGGAGAATGATTTCCAGGGTTAGTGGGAGAGAAAGAATTGAAAACAGGAACAAAGGGCTGGATTCAGAGAATCTGCTCAGGACTTCCCATGCAGACCTTGCACTGTCTGAAAATCCAGGTGTCTAACATGAGCAGGGTGGCTCAGAGGTCAAAACAGCATGTTTGCTGTCAATGGGAAGGCAACATAGCTCCAAAGGGTGATCCCTAAATTCTCAATATGAGCTAGGCAGCATCTTTGCTGTCAATGGGAAGGGCAACATAACTCCAAAGGGTGATCCCTAAATTCCCAATATGAGCTAGGCAGCAACCCAGAGCCAGTCAATAGGAGACATGAAGCTAGAAGTCCTTCTCCATTCCTGATCCTCCCTGGTGCATAAATCAGAGCTGTAGCCTAGGTGTTCTCCATCACCTCAAGGTCCAGAGTGTGATGTCCACCTTGGTGTGGGAGGAGCAGACCCTCTTGCTTGGAAGGTGGTTTGTTTTTTTTTTGCCATGGCACTGCTACTCTCTGCCATTGCCCTTGCTGCTCAGAGGGTTTCTCCAGAAAAGGGCTACCTTCTCCCAGCAGACAGGCTATGAGGATACAAAATCAGTTTTCCTTGAATTTTGGTGATTCTGGGGGTTTTTAGGTGTTTGGTTGTTGTGGTGTTTTTCTCTACCCCCTCCTGCTGCTCCTCCCCAGTTTCAGAAAACTCATCATTTTGACTGGTGAAAGGGAAATCTTTAAAAATGAAGGATGAAGGGTGTCCATACCTGGAGGGCTCTGCTAGGGGAGCATGGCCTCACAGGAGGTGTGGGGAACCTGACTGCATGTCTTCAGGCTGAGAAGGAAGCTGAACACAGATATCCTGTTTCCTAGGCAAGTATTCTGCCCACAAGGCTAAGAGCTGGCTTTATTTATTAATTTACATTTGCAGTTTTGTTTTACATTTTATTGACTGGACATGTGAACACACAAAATTTATTCTCTTCAGAATGTGTGAAGGACTTGGAATTGTTGTAGGTATTGCTGAAAAAGTACGTATGAGTGATGTTCTCATTTTTAAAACAGGCAATTGGAAAATGCTTCTTGGTCTGGGGAGAAAAAATACTGTTTGGCTTTGGTGACCAATCACACAGCCCAACTAGTGTACAAGCAGTAACTGGCACCGCATTCGCAAGTAAGTACGCAGTCTGCAAGATGTTCCCATGCATTATTCAGTGAATAATTCTAAACAATGAAAACACTGAAATATGTGTGTAGATGTAATATAAGGGACAAAATTAAAAGCATTGTTCAACAGGAGAAGCTGACCCAGCTCTAGTGAAGCACAGCAGCAGCTGTTCAGAAAACCTGTGGGTCTATGTAATGTGAATTTACTGTGTGCTAGCAACAGTAATCCAAGTCCAGCCATCTGTAGGGGATGATAGGTTCCATTTAAAGTGCTGAAGCAGTTGCCAGACTACATAAGTTTTGCACAAAGCCTACACCTTGATTACAAATTCACCTTCTGAGTAATTTTCATTTTCCACATAGACTTACCCAGAGCTGACTGTGGTCTGCTGAGAACCAGCTGTGGTGCTGGGCACCAACTGCATTGCACCTGTCTAGGGTTTGCAGCACACAGTGCCCCCAGCCACAGCTGAGGAGAGTGTGCCCTGACAACACCTGTACCCCCAGTTCATATTATATAGATTTGCCTGGAATTAATGGCAACACACAGGTTGTAGTCTGAATCAGTTCTTGCAGGCAAGATAGGTGCGTACTTTTATCAGTTTGGGGATGTTACAGCCTTGCATGCATCATGCACTTGAGTGGTTTTATTCTGAGCTGTAGCACATATTCAAATAGAGCAGAATGATAATTCTTTCTTCCCTTTAGGTGCCTACCAAAGTAATCATATGGCTAAGAAGAAAAAAAAAATAATATAAAAATAGCTCATGACAAAAAACTTACTGGAATTTTGTTTCCCACATTATGATCTAGAGGAGAGGGGCTAAAGCTTATAGCTGTTATAGCAAATTTCCAATTTTTTAAAAAAACTGTTCCTACTTGATGCAAGGCAAAACCTTAGAGCAGTTACTGAAGGGTGGTGGGGAGTAACAGTGGATTTATACTTAAACAAGAAAAACTAGACCATGGTAAGACATCTTGCCAAGCTGTAGCATGTCATAAAGCCAAACACAGGTAACTAAATTGTAGTAAAAAGTCATCCATGCTTTTATTCATTTTTTTATTGCATTTGTAATTTTCTCCACACAGCCAATGTGTTACTGGCTTGAAATTAAGATCTAACAGTGGGAGAAAGAACACCGACAAAAATTTGAATCAGTTATACATCTGAAAGAAAGCCAAAACCAACAGCATGGAGGGAAAGTAAGGAAATTCTGAAAGATCTACTTACTGGTTTATTTCTTACATTCACCTCCTTAGATTTAAAAGTGCTTAAAATATCAGTCAAAAGTTATGGCTGTGAAGGAAAATATGTAATGTTTTCTGATGACTGAGTAGTTTTATTCCAAAGGCACGTCAGGAGAAGAATGTCATGGAGCTTCAGAAGGTTTGAAATGTTGTACAAGAAGTCAGAAAGAAATTGATCTAAAAGATGCAGCAAATGGATATTCAAGTCTCATTGACTACCCTGCTGAGTTACTGCTTCCAAAAAGTTCTGAAGTCCAGGTCTCTACTAAAGGCTTTCACTTCAAATACTCAGCCCACACAATCTGCTGGAATTCAGCTTTGATACATGCTTTTACTTTTATTGGAAATACACAAGAGGCAGCTTGATGTAGTTTTCTCTTTCTCAGGTATTGGTGATCTGAAATCAAAAGTGTTTTGGAGTATCCATGTTCTCTTTGTTCAAAGCCTCAAATTTTTTAGATGTTTTGATGGAACCGCACATTATTTTACTTCAGTTCTTACTGAATTCCAAAGTGCCATGGCTGTAGAGCTGTTAGGTGTTATTCAAAACACTTCAAAAATCTGGATCAGGTTGTGTTTTAACTAGAACCACAAATTTGGATAGAAAAGGCTGGATTATTTTATTTTCCTCCCTGAGACCTCTGACTCTGTACTCTTGTGAGAGAGCACATCTGTTATCTGAATGTGTGTTGTGACAGGCTGCAGTGCCATGCAGTCATTGTGTGATCTTTTATGTCCATGCCTGTAAGAGGCATGTCAAAATGAAGAGCTGGTCACCAAGTGGCTTGATGAAGATGTGTCTGTAAAATGTATTTTGATTTGGCATTACAGAGTAGATGTGACCTCCACCTTTGGGGTTTGGTAGTGAAAGAGTTTTGGCCAGTATTGCCTCCTTTGAGGAGCTATGGATTTTTGATTATTACAGAAGGAGAAATGAGTCTGAGTAGAATAGCTTGGGATTTTGGAAAAAAACTATACACCTGCCTTTAATAGTAGGGCTCTAAGACTATTGTTGTCCCAGGAATTTGGACCAGAGCTCCCATGGCAAATTCTGAAGAGCTCTCAGCTGCTCTGTTACTAAAACGGAGGACAGCAGGTCCTCTTGGAAAATGTGGTATCCTGAGCAGCTTTGGCAGTTGTCCTTGCATGGGGGAGCTCAGCCTGGGACTGAGCAGAACTACAACAGCAATCTCCATGAAAGATGCAGAATACTAGAAAGGACCTATGATACCACTAGAAAGATGCATAGCAATATCTCAACCCTCTAGCCCCAAAGTTTGTTTCCTAACCAAAATTGTTCTTTTGCAACATCTCTGCATTAAGTTTCTATTTGGAGGAGATTAATAATATTAAACTTTAGGGAAAAAAACCAAAAAAACCAAACAAATATTACTCCAGTTTATTTATGGGAAATCACAAAGTCGTGGTCAGTCCTTTCTTTGTACCCTCAACATGAAGAGAGACTGCCAGAGTTCAAAGCCAAGCAGAATTTCGCTTGTGTTTTGGCTTGTTGTCATTAATAAAACTTTGAAGGTCATTCTATCAGAGTTAACAGCCACAGAATGTGAGACTAGGCAGGGAATCCTTAGTATCAGCCCTCCGAAAGTCTTTCATTTTCAAAAGCATTTTTTTTAAATCAAAAGATGTCAAAACAAGGTCTATAAACCACAGAATTACCTGTTTTCTAAAAGGCAAAAATTGCAAAGCAAACTTCTCTTCATTCCATCTTTTGTAGATATAGCTTCAAAATAGCTATGATATATTGACAAGAAGGGAAAACAAAGTTAAACTTAAAAAAATGCAACATCTAATTGCTGTTGTTGTGTTGTTTTTTTTTTTTTAAACTGAAGCAATCAAAACTTTTTTTCTCTGTATTTCTGAGCACCAGAACAATGTCACTGCCAGATTTGGAACAGGCTGTCCTCCTTCCTAAGGATATTCCTTAAATACATCTCTAGTTTTGAATATAGAGGTACTGACTTTGACCAATTTAAACTAGATTGGATGAAACAAGCAGAGTGACTGCAAAAACTGGGGGCTCTAACCAGGTTAGCTGTGAGCCTCACCAGTCACGCATGCTCTCAGTCAGGCTTTCTGCCTGCATTGAGGTTCATGGTGCTGTTAACACCCTACTGGCTATAGCCAAGTCAAACCACATACGCCCGCACGAACCATCCGACTCAGCCCTGATTGCAACAGTAATGTCCCTGCAGAGCCGGCACACTTCTCAGGCAGGATCTTCCCATCACCACAACCCAGGCCTGCAGTTTGGCAGGGGAAATCTATGAAGCAGTTATTGCAGGGTACTAGTTTCCAAAGATTTGCTATCAGTACTGTGGGAGCAGCAGCTTGAGTAAATTTAGATGAAGATTAGAAAAATATTTCCTGCCTGTGAAACTAGAACAATATGCCAAGAACATGTGTGAACCTCATAATTCAGTACTTCTCAGCTCCAAACTGTAAGGAACAGCTTTGCAATGTCAGGAAAGGATGTGATTACTCTAAGGGATTTTTCTCTTTGTATTTTTTAGATGCCTACTGAGTTACCAGGGCTAACATAACTGTGCATGCATGGCTTGTGAAGCTGCATGATGCAAGTATACCTTGTTTTGAACGATACAGTAGGGATGGCCTTGCATGGTGGATCATGTGAGGGGAAAGGCTGGTGGCACACATCTTCAACCAGGAAGATGTGTTAGTACCTTCACTTTCCACCTCTTCCTCCCCTATGACTGCATGGGCCTCCTGTGCTGCCAGTACTGTGCTCAATTTTCATGCACGTCTGAAACTGGGGAATTAGAAAGAAGATACAGTCTCATATTGGAAACACCAGCACACTGGTGTTGAGAAGGGCAGGGGGAAGGGGCAGTAGACAGGGAACAAAAGGAGAAATTAAATCCCCCATGGCGCCAGGGTAAATCTCTGCCTGGAATATGGTTCAAGTACAAAGTTCTTGTGAAGCAATTTTGGGCATGCGGATAGACCACGTCAGCTGTTTCTTGATTACAGACTGTGAGTGTGTTCTTACCCATGCTTTATGTGGAGCAACTCTTTCCCTGAGAGGGGAGAGGGACACTGATGTACATCTGCCCTGGAGTAAGAGCATCCCCATAGGTGGCTATCCCGTGCAGCCAACAGCATCCCGTTTGTCAACAGACTAGCTTAGCCTGTGGTAAGATGCTTGTGTGCTGTATGCAAAGATCTTAGGAAGAAAGCAGCTCATTTAAGACTTAAATATCAACTTTCTTTCTATAAAGGAGAGAGGATTTAATGGCACTTTTAAATCTGGATTTTATTTCTAGTATTTACATTTGAATTCAGTAAAATATATCTGCACTGGCAATGAAAAACTCAGTAGCTCTAGAGCAGTGTCACAGAGGATTCCAGCAGGGCCTTTGGCATTATGTAGTATGACTAATACAAAGTTCTCTACTGGTGCAGTATATCACTACACTATTTAACATCTTTTTCTCAATGGATGCTGAAGGTGAGCACAGGTATTTTATGCTGAGACAATTTATTATTCCAGGCACAAATTCCTCTGCTACAAACAACAAAACACTATCATTCAAATGAGCCACACACAACAGGAGAAAAATACCCAGAGAAAAAAAGATATAACTATAAGCAGGCAGATAGTTTGGATATTGGATCATATGGGATACAGACATGTCCTCCCTATTTTATTTTGTACACAACTACTCTGCAATTATGACAGCAAGAGGGGCTGTAGGTGGTCTTGCTACACAACAGGCTTTTTTATGGTGCATTTTTTTTTAGGTTTTCATGCTAAAAATAAATATGGGGTAAAGTTTTAATCTAATTTTTTCTGTAATTTTTTACTTTCAAAATTTTGTTTTGGCTGATATCAATCCCTTAAGTTTTCTGTTTTAGCATGGCTCAGCAGGTGTTTTTTGTTAATTTTTTATCTCTATGCCATTATGCACCATTCTGTTCTCAGTACCATGGGAATACATTTTCCTATAGTATTTTCAGAGGAACATATAATGGAAAACACAGTGCACTTCATGTCCTTTTTGTCAAGCCATTTGTTGTGTATCTGTACATGTGGATACAGAGATAATACATACATTTTAGTGGTTAATTATAGACTGAGCAATTTTTGTCTGATAAAAATATATTCTAACCATCTATTCACTGGTTATGAAGATAACCATTGTATAACAGAAGAAAATAGTGTGACTACTGGACAAAGTGTTAAACAACTAAATCCTTGAATGTACAAGTCTCATTATTGGATTTCTTTTGTGTCAGACCTGCTGTATTCTGCTCTGCTGTTGATTACTGGGGTTCCCACTGACCCAGCTATCACATAATTATGACAGACACGACATGCACAACAATAACTACAAGGGCTCAGAAAGGAAATTACAGTTTGCCACATATACAAAGACTTGCTCCAAGATCACAGATGTATGGCTTAGGAATGGCTGATGCTACTGTGGGACTTAGAGAAGTTCATCCAAGACTGGCAAGACTGGTCCATCTTGCAAGCTCAGGTTCATGCTGATATCAAGAGCTGGGATTCAGGTGCAGAGAAATGACTGGATTGAGACCAGCAGCTAGAGATCATGGCCTTCCCTCAGGGAGCTGCTCAGCTGATTGGGCCCTGGCCACAGAGCACAGCATATGCTGGGAACCCCCTGTTGTATGTACCAAGTGCCATGCCCTTGGATGTACTGGTCCAGACTCCAGACTTGAAACAACATGTGGAGCAAACATTACAGTCTATGTTATTCAGAAGAAGAGGCTAGACAGCCCAAAGCCCTCCTGCTTTTACAGTGTAAGGTGATTTGCACTTTGTTTTTTTCCACGTTGGGCTTTAAGACACATGAAAACAAGAAAGATGGAATGAAATGGTGCTGAGGAGAGTGCTGATGTTCCCGTGTAAACTACTGAAGGCCACACTTGGCACCTCATGGTACATGGCAGGAGGCACACTGCTGTGTACAGGTGTACAGCTGTTTTTAATGACATCAAGCCCTCACCTTGGGTGTCTCCTTTACATATGACAGCAAGCACACAGTGTGTGGGTCCTTATGGAGGTGGCAAACCCCTGTGTAGCTCCTTGCCCAAGGGTGCATGCAGCAGCAGACAACACCAGGGTTTGCTGACTGGCAGCTAGAGCCCTGATGCTGCAAGTAGGGCTGATAAAAGGTGGTGTCACTGGTGCAGGCTGGACTTTCCTGTGTTTCCTTGCCAACAGTGCCCTGACTTCCCAGCTCTGCAGGGCTCTGCCTTGTCCCTTGGTTGCTGTTTGAAGGATACAACAATGCCATCAAGAAAAAGATATGTGCAGAAGCTGACCCTTACCAGGCTGATCCTAGACTAATTTTTATAGTACCTGTACAAATTTTACAGATGTCAATCTTCCATGCCTTCATCTCTGCTTTTACCAGTGGGAGGAGCTTTGCTCTGGGCAGGCAAGATTATCCACTGACCTAAGATGGATGAGAAACGCCAGCCTTGGTAAGTAAAATCCTTACCTCACTTTTTCCAGCCCTAGTGGACTCATAACTCTTCGGGAACTTAACTTTCCTGCTTAATGTAGCATAGTGTCTTCAGTGGTTGGTGTTCTCCAATTGTGGTTTTGGTTTGGTTTGGTTTGGTTTTTAAATACATGTTTGAAATATGAATTTGAGGAGGCTGAGAAGACAGGTATAGATTTTTTAATTTTTCCTTTCTCCTGTGTTGGAGAAAGATTTTTTTTCTTGTTGTTTGTTTTTTTGTTTGTATGTTGTTTTTTTGTGTTGTTTTTGTGTGTTTTGCTTTGCTTTGTTTTCCCAGGATCTGCTATAAGCTAAAATGTTTTTGTGAGGTTGCTTATGAACTTCGATTACACAGTACAAATACAGATTTCAAGCTGTGGTAATAGCCATCAATTTGGTAACAAAAGTCCACTTGGGTGGGGGCAGTAGGGAGGAACAGAATGCATGTTAATGCAGCAGAGGTGGAGGCAGGAGAGCTGTATGCTGGTGGGTAGACTGCAAACCACAAAGAACAGGAGTGCGAAAATGCAGTCAGCCATCTAGACTTCCTCTTACTATTTTTGAGATTATATTCTTTGTCCAAATAAGGAAAGAGAAATTACAATTGGCTTGGTGGTGACTACTGGAGGTGTAGGAAGGATCACTGGCACTGAAGAGGGGGATAGAAGGATCTCAGAGGAGGGATTAGATGAAATTGTGGATGGAATTAATAGATGTGGCATGGGATTTGCTGCTGTATACACAGGGTCACTCACTCACCAGGGAACAAACATTTCTGCTCTGAAGTTTTTGGCTGGCAACAAAAGAAAATCCTGAGACCCTCTGCTGAGAGTAAAGTGGCTATAATTAGAATGGACCTGTGAAAAAAAAGAAAGAAAGGAACCCTAGGTAGTGTCATTAGAGTTAGGGAAATATTTTGTACGTGCCAGACAATGCAATGCTGAAGAGGTCCTGTCTGGAAATGTGTATATAGGTCTGGTCTCCTGTCTTTAGTGAAGGTGCTCAGATGGGAGTCAGGCAGAGTGAGGCTCCTAGGATGGGCAGAGCAATGGTAGACTGCTGTAGCAGATGGGCTCCCAGCTTCTTTCCTTTGCTGGCAGAGAGAGGGACATGGCCATGCTCTTTAAATAGCTTGGGAAGTGGAGTGGTTTAATGCCGAGAGGAAAAAGAGAGTTTCATCTCTCTTAAAAACTAATGCATAATAACTATCCCTGAAACAATTTGCGCAAGGAATTAGCAGCAAATTTCTTTTGACCATTGCAGTCAGGTGTTTTTAACACCTACTTGTACTGTTGGGAACATAAACCTGTTTTTACATTTTACTCAATCTGTTTATGAAACAATGAATTTTGATGCACTTCCCTTTGGCAGCAGATCCTATCCTCTACTTCCCTTCCAGCCTTGTCTTCCATGGGAGATAGATTCATGGGAAATTTTAGTTTAAATAATGCTTAGAGCAGATCTGACAGAGGGACATCTTCTTTAAAGGTTTTTGTGGTTTGACTCAGTATTGGCAATTAAACCAGAAACAGGTGTAAGCCAGAACCTTAAGAGCAGTTCCTAGAAACAGTGGAAAATATGTTAATCTCATATTGTAAGAAACAATCCCTTAATGCCAGACTGTCAATCATCAACCATATTTACAGAGCCTACAAAAAAACTATTCTATCAGAGAGGAAAAGGAATGTGTTTATCAATGTTTGCAGTAAAAAGACCTCCAAAACTGAAAGTCTTGCAATTGTGAGTTGACACACAGCTCTCTCCCAGCACTGCCAGACTGGCTGCAGCTGGCTGGGTACCAAAGGTAACTTCATGGTAATGTGTGTCATCTGAGCCATATCTAGAAAGATGGCGGGGACTGGCAGGGATGGCTAGTTTGGATGTGGCAGCCCTTCTCATGGTGAGCCACCCATTTGTAACAGTGAAAGAAGGTTACTGTGGGGATGCCAAAGGGACAAGACTGCACGTGCAGAGGAGAAAGTGATGTCCACCATTGAACTTATTACTTTTTGTTGCTCTTCTGATGAGTGTGTTTGTCAAAGCGCTCTGGAATTGTAGAGGAAATTATAACTTTCCATGGAGTTTTTTCTATCCACCATGTAGAATACATGACAAATATACAACATTACTGCAGAATTTCATATGACTATTCAAATATATAGAAAGAAGATTATTCTTTTATGAAAACTACTGGGGCTTGGAATGATTTCCTTGGAATTATTTCCTACTGACTTCAGCCCTATTACTTAAATGTCACATTTCCATACAAAGGCAGGTGGACCCTTCAGAGGCCTGTAGCTGAGTTCTGCCATAACACAGAGGTCTTGACTTATTACAGGATAAGCTCTATTTGTGTTGGTATTTGGGTAACTCTGGTGGAAAAAGAGTCACTTTTCACAGCCTAAAAGTGGATCAGGATTAAATGTAATGTGATAAGGCCTTGTATTATATAACTAAATACATGCACAGCCATCTATCATTCAACCCTAATATGTTGTGAAGAATATAGTATTCTGGTTTTATAGATGAATAAACATAAGAAATGGAGTTAAAAAATAATATTTAGAAAAATAAGGGATTCCTAGCTCTTCTTTAAGAGATTGTTATGCAAACTGAAGGAGAGTTTCTGGGTCTCAGACCACCTATCAGGAGAGAGGAGCCTAGAGAAAGACATCTTGGAAGTTTACACAAAATTAGAAAGTGCAAGTAGTGTTGTTCAAGCTCCTTTCTATTTGATGTGGTTTAGAAAATGTTTATTTGTCTTCAAAGGACTAGTAGTTTGTTCTCTCATTTCTCACTAATGAGCTGTTCAGAAATGTAAAATACTTCCACAGGGAACCTACTTCAGGAAATCTCTCTTCTCCCCAAGCTGGTGGCTCACACCAATGGAGGCAGGAACCATCCACAGCACTGTGGGCACAGGTTTGGCTACTCGTGACCACATGAACAAGATACCCTAACGCAGTGATTGACCATGCATCCTCGCAGTGATGTTAAATGTATGCAGTATGAAACTTCCGTGCTGCAATGGTGGCAGGGGGAAGGAGTGGAGCCAGGAAGGGTCTCCCAGCTTACCCTTGGCATGTGGTGCTGCCAGCAATGTGCCAAAGCCTCATTCCCATACACATGTGGTTGGTGAAGATCACTGGGCTCCTGGGAGAAGACATTTGCTCCCTCGCTGCAACTCCCTGAGCCTCTGGTTAGCTGCTGGAGGCTGACTTACCATATCAACTGTTTCTTACCCTCAAAATACAGGTGTTTTGATTTTTTTAGTTAGTTTGTTTTCAGTTTAAAAATTTTTTAAAATTTTTTAATTTTTTTCCCCCTCCGGAATGCCAATGACCTCTTGAACAGCTTCTCTGCCTCCAGAATCATAGAACCATAGAATCCTAGGGGTTGGAAGGGACCTCGAAAGATCATCTAGTCCAACCCCCCCTGCCAGAGCAGGGTCACCTAGAGCACATCACACAGGAACGTGTCCAGGTGGGTTTTGAATGTCTCCAGAGAAGGAGACTCCACAACCTCTCTGGGCAGCCTGTTCCAGTGCTCTGTCACTCTCACAGTAAAAAAATTTTTTCTGATATCCACCTTGAACCTCCTATGCTCCAATTTCATCCCTTACTCCTTGTCCTTTCATTGGTCATCACTGAAAAAAGCTTAACTCCATCTCCCTGACACTCACCCCTTACATATTTGTAAACATTGATGAGGTCACCCCTCAGTCTCCTTTTCTCCAAACTAGAGAGACCCAGCTCCCTCAGCCTTTCCTCATAAGGGAGATGTTCCACTCCCTTCATCATCTTTGTGGCTCTGCGCTGGACTCTTTCAAGCAGTTCCTTGTCCTTCTTGAACTGATTGGCCCAGAACTGGACACAATACTCCAGATGTGGCCTCACCAATGCAGAATAGAAGGGGAGGAGAACCTCTCTTGACTGACTAACCACACCCTTTCTAATGCACCCCGGGATGCCATTGGCCTTCTTGGCTACAAGGGCACATTGCTGGCTCATGGTCATCCTCCTGTCCACCAGGACCCCCAGGTCCCTTTCTCCTACACTGCTCTACAGCAGGTCAGCCCCCAACCTGTACTGGTACCTGGGGTTGTTCTTCCCCAAATGCAAAACTCTACACTTGCCCTTGTTGAACTTCATCAGGTTTCTCCCCGCCCAACTCTCCAGCCTGTCTAGGTCTCTCCAAATGGCAGCACAGCCTTCTGGTGTGTCAGCCACTCCTCCCAGCTTGGTGTCATCAGCAAACTTGCTGAGGGTACATTCTGTACCCTCATCCAGGTCGTTGATGAAGATGTTGAACAACACCGGTCCCAGTACCAACCCCTGAGGGACTCCACTAGTCACAGGTCTCCAACTAGATTCTGCCCCATTGAATACAACTCTCTGACTTCTTCCTTTCAGCCAGTTCTTGATCCACCTCACTGCCTGGTCATCAAACCCATACTTGATCAACTTATCTACAAGAATACTGTGGGAGATGGTGTCAAATGCTTTACTGAAATCAAGATAGACCACATCTACCACTCTACCATCATCTATCCACCTAGTAATTTCCTCATAGAAGGCTATGAGGTTAGTCAAACATGACTTACCCTTGGTAAAACCATGTTGACTGCTCTTGATGACCCCAATGTCTTTGATATGCCTAGAGATAGTGCCAAGGACAAGTTGTTCCATCACCTTTCCAGGGATGGAGGTGAGGCTGACCGGTCTATAGTTACCCGGGTCCTCCTTCTTGTCCTTCTTGTAGACTGAAGTGACATTTGCTATCCTCCAGTCCTCAGGCACCTTTCCTGTTACCCATGACTTACTGAAGATGATGGAGAGTGGCCTAGCAATGACCTCCACCAGCTCCCTCAGCACCCTTGGATGCATTTCATCTGGACCCATCGATTTATGGATGTCCAGATTACTCAACTGATCCCTAACCCAATCCTCATCTACCTTGGCAAACTTCTCCTTTATTTTGACTTCTTCTGGGGCAATATGAATCTGGGGCTCATGGGGAAAGCATGCAGGAGTAAAGACAGAGGCAAAGAAGGCATTCAGCACCTCTGCCTTCTTTATAACCTCTGTCACCAGGGCACCCACCTCATTCAACAGTGGGCCTATATTGCCTCTAGTGTTAGTTTTGTTGGCTATGTATTTGAAAAAGCCCTTTCTATTATCCTTGACCTGACTTGCAAGGTTAAGTTCCAAGGAGGCCTTAGCTTTCCTAGCTGCCTCCCTACATCCTCTGACAACTGTCCTATATTCCTCTCAAGTGACCAGCAATTTGGGGTGATTTCTTAAGCCCATCTCCACTTTCCCCATTTTTTTCTCTCCCGATGTTCTTCAAGTCCAAAACCTGTTTTCACCCAAGATGTCACCACTCGCTTGCAGCATTTTCTCTTGTGTTTTGTCTTATCTGGCAGTACATCAAGCTGCATGCTGCAGGATGCAGTGATAAGGAAAGGAGGGTGAGCCTGAAATTCCTCTTGGTAAATTGGTGCAGACTTCTCTGTCTCTGTGCATGATCAGGGACTGGGGAGCTAATTCAAGGGCGCTTATAGCAAAGAATCATGTGTGAATGAAACTGAAAAGATGTAAGGAAAGGTGTATATATATCAAAAGCTCAGCATACCTTCTAATATGATAGTGGGAAGCTATTTAATATCAGCAAAATATCAATGCAAGCTGAGGCTTGTGGAGGAATTTTTGATACAGCAGGGTCATGATTTTAAGAGCCTGGGAGGGCTTGACAATCCTCGCTGTAACAGCAAAGTATGAAGCTAGCAATTGTTCTTGTTTGCAGCAAGGGTTGTCTTTAGCCTTGGGAAACTGAGGAAATGTATCTTGGTTGGGCATCCAAGGATGTGCAGATGGATGTGAAAACTGCAGAATGTAACTAAATAGTGCTTGTAATGCATAAAGTCATAGCCAATAGCAAAACAGAGCCTGCCACGTGAACAGTTATGCTTAGCCAATTAAATGAGGTATCTGTCCGCATGCACAGCTGCTGGAACAGCAACTTAGAGTATATAAGTAGCAGCCGAACTAACAATAAAGTGGAACGATATGTAAGACCATATGGGTTGTCATGTCGTTACTCGGCCCTGATCCTGTTGGACTTATGGCAACAGTGCCTTGAGACTGTGTGTTTGTGCTACTTCTTTCAGTGCTCTTATCCACCATTCAAACACTGTTCACTGTGTTCACAGCACAAGTGAAAACCAGACCAAGCAAAATCAGTAAACACACACGACAGCTCAGTGTACTAACTGGTGTTATGTCACTTTAGCCCATGACTAAATACACAGTTGAGAGGGGAGAGATAAGGTCTGCCTTTTCTAAGCTGTGACTTATACACACATGAATTTAATTAAGGAGGCATGTAACTGGGTACACTGAGCCTATAGATGTGTGATAAAGTCCTGCCACCTCCATGCCCACTGTCTACCTCTCCCCCCTCTATGAAGCCATTTGTGCAGACTTTGCCTTTGTTTTCTAAGAAGTGCTTTGAAGGTTCAGTTAAAACCTGGAAAATGAAAAATGTTATTGAGAGGAACTGGAATGGTCCATTTTCAGGATTTAATCTTCCCCGTCCCTCAGAGGGCTGTCCATGTTGAAGTGCTCCTCAGGTCATCTCATGACATAAAAAGTCCATGTCACAGCCATGGTGTGAGGGCTGCTCTCAGTGTTTCCCATGAGAACCAAACTTAAACACATCAAAATGGGCACTAACATATTAAAAGGAAGAAAATGCACCTTCATGTGCAATTACGTCTTGTACAGGAGGTGTACCCTCCCCAGTATGATTTTAAAATAATCGAAACTTTCCAAATTCCAATGTATAGAGAAATGTTTTCTGAAACTACAGTGGTAATCATAAATTTTCTGACTAGCCCTCAGTGTGGATATATAAAGCTCAGGCAAGGTATAATTTATGTTTCTGTACAAATTTTTATAGTATTTTAATTAGAGCTGTTCTGATAACATAAATTCATAGACACATAGGATTGGGAGGTACTTGCTGTGCCATCACAACCAGTTCTCTGCTTTTGAAGGCAACTACATCATGTAATGCATGCTGCAAGATGCTCGAGTGGTATTTTAAAGATAGCTTAGTGCCCTGTTTTAATTTTTTTTCTTTTCCTTCTGTTGTTGGAAAGACATATAGGCTGTAGATCCATGGTTTGATAATGAGTGCTTCACAAAAAACTCAATAGGACTAGATTTGTTAAGCACCTAAATCTCACAGCTAATTTGAGAAGACCTACAAATGATGCAATTGAATGGTACGTGGAGAATCACTATTTTGCTTACTGCACCAGCAGGCTGAGGTTCTACTAGTCAGAAATACAGACCCCCGAAAAGTGTGGTGCTTAGGCACAGGTCTTAAATCATGGAGCTTCTCTATCTGAGAGCCCTGTAAGGATCACGTACAGAGCAAGTCCTTGGATATGCAGTTTGATAAAAGTGGTACTTACTGCACCGTATTTATGTGGCAGGTTCTGTATAATCCTTAAACCTTATGATGCTTGGTAGGAAAGCTTAGCTGTTTTACTATCAAGTCAGGTGGTGCAACTGCATTTCTCCAATATTTTGGGCTTTGCTTACGTGACATAAAAAGTCTTCTAGGTGGTATTTCCAATAGTCAGTGCTTTTCTCCTGCATAGATATGATTTCTATCATAAGAGTTATTTAAGTTTTTCACCAGACACTATCAACTAGGTGCTATTTATAAGGGCTGGCTGTATTTCTTCAGGTTTTCTTCCTTCATGAAGAGAAATGGTTTTCTCCAGACACAGTTCAGAGTAGCGCAGTTGTGCTTTCTGTTGACATAACTCCCCCAGCTGCAGGAGCCTTTCTGTGTCCAAACTCAGTCACACTGGCTTTGGGACTACCCACCAGCAGAGGTGACCATGATCAACACGTCTTCTTCTGGAGGGCTGCACAATCTGGTGTTTGGTGTGGTGGAAATACCCAGACTGAGCATATGAGACAGAATTTTCTCACCACCTACAGAGCTGCAGGACTGAGCCCTGTGTCCTGCTGTTGATTACTTGCATCATAAAAGGCCCTTCATTAGATAAGCAAGAATATGACAGAGTTTAAATCCTTGTCCACTGAGAAACACACAGAGGTACCATATCTTTCACAGGAAGCACCCTTAGCAAGCATGCAAGCCTACACAAAAAGCCATAAAACAATGAGGGAAAATTCCAAAATGCCACATCTAAGAAACTTGTTCTGAAGAACCCCTACCATCAAAGTACCTACTTCTGTGAGTCGCAGGCCAACACCCTCATGGGCATCTGGGGTTCAGTAAAAAGTACACCCAAAATCATAATTTGATCTCATTTTTGCTGCCCACACTGTATTAACTTATATTTAACATGACAAACAAACCAGGGTTTGGCTACGAATATGTGACAAGATGCCAAGACTGGCCTGAAAACAAGGCTAGGCAACCCAGTTCTTTTCCTCTTGCCTTTTGTTTTTAGTCCTTTGGAGCCCTCTGGACTCTGTGTCCACTCATGGGGAATGGCAGGAACCACACGGATGAGATGCTCCCTGGGGGGACCAGCCAGGACTTCAAGACCCCTGAACACATCAATGCCTGAAAATAAGATATATAGTACAGAACGTGTTATCCCCTTTACTGGTTTCACAGAAGGTTTAAAACATACTAAAATTATCCCAGACCAGCCAACATAGAGCTCGTCATCACACAGCGGGCTTGTGCTGGAAATGGGAAGTAATACTTCTGGTTTTGTGGGTTATTCAATATGCTAAGTAGGTCATAGATGGGAAATGAGAGATAGAGGTAAAAAAAACCCACTTTTTTCTGATTACTGAAATAGACAACGTCTCTATGCGCACACACACAAAAAAAGAGGTAGATGTTTGCATGCAACCCCAGGGGCTTATTAATTAGGGGATAGAGGAACAGAAAAATGCAAAAGTTTGGTGGCTCAGTGCTTGAAGGTATCAAGATTTATCTTGAGTCTTTAGTTACTATTGTACAGCTCTTTAGCTTCTGAAAGTTCTGTAAAATATCTTATTAAATTCTGAATCTGGTAATTTTCAAGGAATATTTGTGTTAACTACTGTGTTCTGTGGAGACTTAATATAAAGAAATGTATTCAGGAACTCAGTTTGCTATATTGGCAATGGGAATTGGGAGGGACACTGAAAGGAGTTGTCTCTTATTAATTTATCA
Source organism: Apus apus (assembly GCF_020740795.1). Classification (NCBI taxonomy): domain Eukaryota; kingdom Metazoa; phylum Chordata; class Aves; order Apodiformes; family Apodidae; genus Apus; species Apus apus. The sequence goes on from NC_067312.1 coordinate 21,415,295, forward strand.
AGTTTAATATTATTAGCAGATGCAAATGATTTGTTAAACAAAGATAAAACAAAAGGACAAGAACTCCGTGTCATCACCAGTCTCTTCAGGCTAAGCATCCCACTAAAAAAACCCAAAAAAATCCCAGTTGCCAGGGTTTTCTACACTATACTGTAATGTAGTCTACACTGCACTGTAATGAGAGGCTTTGGAAGGAAATGGCTGAAGAAACTACCTTAAACTATTAAAACTTAAAACTATTGCATTTTCATGTCAGTCACACACTTCCTTGAAGGCCAGGTCCCAGTTTAAAGTCTAATATGTTTGGGGAGCAAAAAGAGCTGTGTGTTATTAGGCAGAATTCCTTTTATACACAGTGAATTTGATCAATTTGACCCTCATTGTGTCTCTCCACTATATTGTTCCACTACTTCAAACAGCTGGCCCTTGGCACTATCTTAAAGAAGGGGCTGATTGAATTGTAGGTCTGGCACTTGTCACTTGTGGGTAATGTTGCCTTCAGTCAGTCATGTTAATACATACAGGAGCCGTGACAGAGTCAGACTAGTGAAAAGAAAAAGCAGTTTTACTGTGGGTAACCTTTTTGTGTAAATGCAACAAATAGTAGAGTCTGCTCCTCAGGAAGACAGCCTGAAATACATAACAGAATGATATATCATCTCTTCTGCTAGCAGAAATTGTCCGTTTCAATAGGAGCACCTTGTGGGGAGAAACAGCAAAAGGACTATAATTATAAATGCTGTTTCTGTTCTGTAATTTGAGATAAGGATCAAGGCTCCTGCTTGTGAAAAGATGTTGATGCACACAGAGAATTGCAACGGCATTGTTGTGACATCAGTTCTTCCTTACAGAAAGGTGATGCACATCTTGAGCAAAATGGCAGAAATGGAAATTAATTCCCGTTTCTGGGTTCAAGTTTTTGTATCTGTCTGTTTGGAAATCACATATCTAAAAAAAAATAAATTATCTTTCATTCAAGCCAGAGTGTGAAAAGCACAATTCAAATGCAGAGCCTTCTAACTGGAAAAAATTAAAACCTGTATAAGCTTATTTCTACCCATTTGATGCAACTCAGCTGTATACCATGTGGAAAGAAATTAAAAAGAGAATGGAAGGGAGGAAGGGAGGAAGGGAGGAAGGGAGGAAGGGAGGAAGGGAGGAAGGGAGGAAGGGAGGAAGGAAGGAAGGAAGGAAGGAAGGAAGGAAGGAAGGAAGGAAGGAAGGAAGGAAGGAAGGAAGGAAGGAAGGAAGGAAGGAAGGAAGGAAGGAAGGAAGGAAGGAAGGAAGGAAGGAAGGAAGGAAGGAAGGAAGGAAGGAAGGAAGGAAGGAAGGAAGGAAGGAAGGCTGTTTTTTTTTTTCCTAAAGCAAATACAACTCCAACACACTTTCAAAGCAATTTGCATAAATGTCTCTCTGATGATTTTTAAATTTATGCCCTCTAAATTTCTAATTAAATACTAATTAATACTATCACCAGAATTGTCTCACATCCTCAGCTCTTCATAGCTTTGTCACTTTGATTAATGCATAGTCATTTATTAGCTTATTTAACAAGCTGAGGTGCCTCATGACAAACCAGATTAAATTATCCCTATAACAGTCTCATTACTGCAAAAAAGGAGTTCTAAACTTAATAAAAATTATCGTGAATAATGTTAAAGCTTTTTCATTGCAACCTTAGAAGATGGAAATATTTTTTTTGTTTGATTTATGGTATATGGAATGGTATAAAGCATCCATTAATAAATTTATATGTTCATTTAAGCTTGATCACTGCAGTGCTCCTGAAGGCCTGGATGCTTATTATTTAACTTTTGCTGTATTTATGAACATGATTAATGCTCTGACCAGACAGGGACTAAAATACCCACTAGAATGAGATAATTAGGGACATAAATAATGTTTAGGTCTTGTGTTTTGCTTTTTTAATTAATTGTTTTGTTTTCCAGCTAACCATGATAAAGAGGAAACCAGAGTTTACCTGGGGATTATGATGAATTTGTGTGAAGCAATTTGACACTACTGGAGCTGGCTGGGAGGCTGCACAGGGTCTGCTGGGCTCTGCTGGATGGAGGGAGATGCAGCACCATGGGACCTTGCTGCCCCCAGCTCCCATGCTAGCAGGGTCACGTGCTGTCTGGGAAGCCCAAATTCCATCCTCTTCCCTCCAGAGCCAACTGAGAGCTGAGCAGAGATGAGCCCTTGCATCCCACTAGCAAGCCTCCCTGCCACAGATGTGAGGACGATGGAAGCCCCAAGCTTGCAGGGAATCAGGATATCCACAATGAAACAGTGTGGGAAGCCACAGCTCGCTGCCGGGCTGGGGTGGGCGGGGAGTCGCCAGAGCCCCTCCAACACACAGGCTCCTGGGCCGCCAGAAGATGTGGGGTTCTCTGTGCTGCAGCCCTTCTCCCTTTGATTTCCACAGGCAGAAAGGATTGAAACAGGCTGGCAGGCAGTAGTTCACTGCCTTTTCTCCTCGAGTTTCCTTATTCCCTTGGGTTATTTTCATAATGTTGTATTTATTCTTCATTCCAATTTTCTCTAACAATGAACCCTGTGTCATTCTACCTGTGTGCACTTCAATTACCTGTATAAATCATATAAAAATAACAGGAATGCAGACATTTGATTGGGAAAGCAGAGCAACCACTCCTTAGCACCCAGTGTTTAATTTATTCCTGTATGTTTTATGACAGGTAGCAGAGACAACCAGAGCAGTCTCAGGTGGTAGCAAGTACATTGGGACAAAGGGGAAGACATGCTCTCGAGCCTAAGAGGACGAGATGAGCATTGTTTGTTGTTGTGCCTGAGAAATAAATCAAGTGGTAATTCAGAAGGCAGAAAGAACATCATGGCCTGATAGTAAGAAGTATTTTGTTTCAATTTCCAAGTGACTGCATGCAAAGGGCAGTTGCACACCTAAATAGTCTTTAAGACAAAATATAAAAATACCAATTTAAACATCCATTATGCTAGTCCTTATTTAAGTAAATAAAGGTCATCTTTCAGGGTTTTGTTTTTTTTTCCCAGAGACTTGGGTTTTAATAGGTATTAGACCTGATAAAGCTAGTTAGTATGGTGGTCTTTTCACCAGCCTCTGTTGACTATTTACAACAAAATAGAAGTGTCTAGTAGCAGAGCCTCAGAATATAAAAAGAAAAATATGCAGCAAGTTAAACCAGCAGTCCCTATAGAAACTACTCAACAGCCTGTACTGTCCTTGCATTTCCTCTGAGGTAAGTCAGATTTACTATATTCTCATTTAGGACCTCCTCTTTCTTTTTCTCTTGCCTCTTCTTGCTATCCCCTGCTGGATTTTTGTTTTGTGAGAACTGAAGATGGTAGGTTGCTGTGCAGGCAGAGGTCAAGCCTGACAGGACACAACACCCAAAGACCTTTGCCCGGACTCTTTTAAGGGCTTGGTGATGCTTGCCTAGGTTAAGTAAGTTTGTCTTCTGGATTCCTGTTATTAATAAATTAAAACATGTGATTCCTCAGAGACAAAAGAAGCACAGAAAAATACAGCAGTGAGGAAGAACCAGACAGAGCTCTGCAGAATCATTATGTCATGATGAACACTTCCCACACTCCCTGAATGCACGAGAGGACACATTGGTGGCTACAAGAATCAGAGAGTGGGCTCAGCTTCTCCTTCTGCATGAGAAAGTGGAAGATTTCCATCCTGTTACCTCTCCATCCTGCTCACAGGGACTCCACAGAGACCTTTCACATTGCAGTCCATCCCCCTATGAAGTCTGTGGGTTGCTATGACAGCGAGCATAGCTTGAAGGACCCTCACCAGTCCTTTTTCAAAGCCTTGAACTTCAGAGCCAAAAACATGGCTATGGAAAAGTTCCAGGATTTTGAACCTGTGTTGAATTAGATAGCCTCAGGCAAGGGATAGCTGCAAGAAGCTAAGATGTTATATTAGATCTGAAAGAAAGTGAAGAAAGAAAAAAAGACAAAATGGGCCTGAACCAGTTAGGACATAGAAGGTCATGGAATCAGTTCCTAACAGTGGAAAGTAGATACACTGATAGGAAGAATGGAGAACTAAGATTAATGAGATCAGGATTTAATATCTTATGCATAAAATATGAAAAGCTACTTACAGGTTGATCTTTAAAATAATAATTAAAAATAATACAGCTTAGATGTAAATTTCCAGTTCCTAGTTGTCCTGTTCTATTTAGACAGAAGACTGGAAGCTAGAAAAGTAAATCTTTGCGATTAATAAAACAACTAGCCCCTAAAGGACAACCATAGGCTATGCAGAGGATTCTCGGTAGCAGAGAATATAAGAATGAGAAAGTCCCAACCATCTGTTTTTAATTAAAACTCAAGATTAAACATCTAGGTAACCTTCCTAAGGTTAGAACAATAAGCAGTCTTATTATTTTACTCACAGGTCTTTATGGCTTCTTTAGTCATGTAAAGCACCTTTATTAAAACAGTCTCAGATCTCTCTTGAATAGCAGTTGTCACTGTTGAGTAATTTTGCTGAATTGTAGTGTGGTTGATCTTTCTGTATAATAGCTCTATCTTGAAATATTTGGTTTCTTGCACTCATTATTCTTACGAGGAAGCTGCTTAACCACCTTGCTCCTCTGGCAAAGACTCCATCTTATTTCTATCTTGCATCTCTTCATGTCGATCTCATATGTTATTGTACCATTGTTGTCCCTTTGCTTAAATAGAATTTCGCTGTTTGTAAACATGGGTGACAATGCCCCTTAGTCTTTGTTTGCTTGACTAGAGACGTGTAGCTCCTTTCTGTCACATTTCACAAAGAAATGCACCTTGATGGTGGTTCTGTTTCAACCCCTGCTTTCCTGATACCAAAGGGCCTATATTTTTCTCTGTTGTTTTTTTTTTTTTTTTTCCCAGTCAACATGACCTTATGTTTTCTGGCCAAAGTACCTGTCATTGATGTGTCAGCAGATGACCTTAATTCTTTTCTTAAATTTAATCCTAATTGTATTGTAGTCATCACCAAGATAATTCAGTGTTTCTGAGATCTGATCCTGATTTGTTGCTGTTCTGCCCGGAGACTGCAGAGAGATTTTGAACTCTGATTGGATGATAGCTTGGAGAAGAGAGTGAAGAACTAATTGGAAACCTTGGATTACAATGTAGCAAGCTATAAAAGCAGCCCCGGACAGACCACTGCCACCGCTTTTGCCTTTGAACTGCTTGCCGGCTGCTGTGGGGCTGCGTCTGGGCTTGTGACCACTGCTTCTGCTTCTCCTTTTTGGGTGGCTTTTGGACTGCTGGAGTACTGCCTACGGATTGTAACGGGGATTGTGTGCTGCTGTCATGGCCAGAGTACACCAATAAAGGAGGGAGAAGAAAGCAGGCATCGCTGTCGGGGACAAACCCCTGCGGACCACCCTCAGTCGTGGCCTACCCTGCCCTCACTGCGCGTAGTTTTGCCGTCGCGCTGGCGAGGCAGTGGCTGCGAATACCATTGACACAGCTGGTGATCTCAAGAGCAGGGCAAAGACCCATCCAGTGAGTAACTTCTCCCCCTTTTACCTCACCCTTACACACACACATCTCGCGACCCCACTGAGGGGCAGCATCAGGCCTGTCCTTCATCTCCTCTCCTCATCTCCCCTAAATTCTCCCACTTACTAGTATTGTTGGGTGGGAAACATTAACTGTTGGGAGTGTTACCCCAAGTTTATTTTGTCATCTCTTACTGCTCTTTGCCTTTACTGAACCTCCTTTCCCTAAATTTTGTTAAATCCCTTAAATAAACTGTTCAATTGGTGAATCTTAAGTTCAATATCAACTGCATTTGTTGTGGGCACGCTGAGGGTTGGCTGCTGCCCCGCTCTGACAGCCGGCACGGCAGGGCCCGCGCTGCTGAGGGAGGCGGGTGCCGGCTGCGGACCCCCCGTCCCGCCAGGCTTCTCCAGAAGGGAGGAAAGAGTAGGACTGCGAGACTTCTCTCTCTCTCTCTCTCTCTCTCTATATATATATATATATATATATATGTATGTATTTATATATAAAAAAATAATGGATTTTGCAGTGGTGTTCATAATTTACATAGCTCAGTACTATGGAATTTCATACTGAGGTGTCTGACCTCCGTACTCCCTCTTAAAAATATTAACTTTAAATAACAGAAAATTTAAGTAAAGGTGAATTTGCATCATTGAATGAGATATTGAATTCTTAATAATTTTCTCATTTTTTTTTTTAAACAGTGACCTGTCAAAATTCACAGGACAAGAAAATGTACAGCATCTATCTGCTGAAAGAACTGCATTCCTACCAGCAAAACTGGCACATGGTACTTTGGAGAGCAGGGAAAAGTTGTCACTTCTTGCTCTGTTGATCGATAAGATGTAAAGTTAAATTTCAAGGCGGGAAAGCACCCAAGAGGTTGCTCGGTGTCTCCCTCAATACATGAGCTGTCTTTGACACCACTGCATAGGTTCTTCTGTATTTTTTATACAGCAGAGTAGATAAATGCATTAAATACTTAAAATATTTATTGGTTCTGGGACAGGATACAACACAAGAAGAAATAAGATCTTTCCCTGCAATGTTGAAGCATACGAAAATTGAAACTGTATTTTCCCCCACTCAGAGGCATTATGCAAAGAATAATTTTTCTTTGAAGATTTAAAATTCAGCAGTACTCTGGCAATCAAAAAGCTTTGCAGAATCAGTTAATATTTATTCTGTTTTTAAGTAAGTCATTGTGTGAATCGAGGAAACAATATTGCTAGCCTTTACCTCTTTAGTATATTCCAATTTAATCTCAGCCTCTAGGTAAGATTTAACAAGATACGTCAATTTAAGTACATCAGACTAGATGATGAGAAGATTCCCTGTCAGGAGAGGAATGAAAATTCTGTATATGTGGAAAGGAGGCAGTGGAGTCATTCTTGCTGCAAGTGTGCACTAACACAGTGTTCAATTATTTAAGCAAAGGAGGAAAGGTGCTGAATATATAGCTGTAGATAGCTCTGTTAGCAGCAGAATAGGCACACTGTGACCTCTGCGAGTGCAGCTCCAGTGCACTTGCTTCAGCTGTGATCTAGGACACTCCTGGAGACTGACGGTTCAATCTCCTCATCCACTTAACCCTCCACCTCTGCTAATGTGTCACTGAAGGTGAGACAGTTGATGCTCCTCATGAGTGCACATGGACTGCAGTGTTTACCATCACTGTATGCAGGCATCACAACCAACCTCACATCACATCCAGCTGTGCTTCAGCTGGGAAGGAGACATTACCCTTCTCCTGAGCCATCACCTTCCTCATCCTGGGCTGGAAGAAGCACACAGCCTCCTGCCAAAGCTGTATAGCAGAGCTGCAGCACAGCAACAAGGGAGCCATGCTGGCTGACAAAAAGTGAAAACATTAGAGGTGAAGGCGAGGTCAGGATGCTATGGGCTTTAAGCAGGAAAGTATCAAGAGACTAGTATAGTTTGCTGTAAAACTTGCATCCACACCAAACTAATTTAGTTGAAGCAGTTTCATTTTCCAGTGCGTAAAATTATTGTTCTTGTTTGCAGGCATGGATGTGTAAACACAATCACAAAAGATCATCAGGGACTCTGGGAAGGCATAAATCAGAAGAAACATTGCTGACACTTAACCAGCCTTTCTAATATGCTCTGTAACACGGCTAAGAAATGAATTCTAACTGGAAAAGGGAAATTCCTCATATCAAGATGTTGTACTCTGTAGATTGCAGGTTGCCATTTCCTGATTGGGTCCGTCAGGTCACGGTGAGTTAACAGCACAGGCATTTGACAGGACCTTGCTCTGCACTCAGCTTCTCCATCTCCTTCCTGATGGAAGATGGGAGGATATGCGACATATCCTAGGACTCTGAATTTAGTCCTGTGGCCTCACAGACATATCTCACATCACTCCTTTCATTACTTCATCCTGATTTATCCTGGAGCCAGTTAGATTTCTTGCTCCCAGTGTTTCTACTGGAAGTTTGGTGTAGAAGGTCACTTCTCAGATGTCTAGAAACCTCCTGATTTTTAGTCTTGGGTATTTATGACCATTTGATGTCCTTTGTTCTCTTTCTCACACGTCATTTAGCTCAAATAATACCTCTCCTTCCCCAGTACTTGTAAGTGGCAGCTCCAGTCCATTTTAGCCTTTATTTACTAAATGAGACCAGATGTATTTTCTTACTCTTCCCAAAAGCTCTCCTGACTGTCAGTGCTGCCAGTGGTCTTGCCTCATACCTGTTTCTGTTTTAACTCATGTTCCTTGAAAAACAGCTACCAGAACTGTGTGTGGATGTTGTCTCCCCAAGGCCTCATCTTGTGGTATTGTTGCTCCTTATACATCCTTGGTTCCTATTTGCTTTTCCTGTGGGGCTATACAATAATAGTAGCAGCACATTGTCATCCTCAGAGAGATAAGGGTACCTAAATCTTTCTCCTATTATATCATTTCCAGCTGATGAGCTCCCTGTTTTTAGCAGAAATCTGTGTAACTTTCAAGTTCCTGATCTTGCATGTGGATGGTTAAATTTAATCCTCTTTTGTATTGTTATTCTCACTTTCTTCCAGATTTTTTCCTCCATGATACTCAGATTGACATTCATTCCACAGCTCTGGTTTCTGTGCCACTGTAAGAGAAGAAACTAATATCCACCTTGAGATGTATTGCAAAAAGGCTGCATTAGCAAGTCTCTGCACCTGTGGCTCTCTTTCACAGAGATATTTTTTTATCTGTCTTTTGGTTAACTTAGTGTGTATCTTAAAATTTGACTCATTCCTATTTTCACCATTCCAAATAATAGTGTCTCATGTGGCATAATATTAAATAATAGGTAAATAATAAATTTTACTGTGATATATTTTAGATTTAATTAAGCTTCCGTTTAGAAAAATCTTCTTTAGTAAAAGAGGATAATAATTTACCATGTTGTGAGTCCCCTTTCCAAAGTTTCTGTTGCACAGACTTCTGTCTAAAGCCTTTCATAATACTGAAGTGAGTCTAACAGTCTTGTAATTCAAGTCCTTTTTCTTTTATCCTCAGACACAGAGCCTAGGTAGGCTATTCTGCAGTCACGCAGCATTACTGTCACTGGAAAGACTGAATAAAAAGTCCTTGCTCCTGGACCTGCCACTTGCCAGGTCTTACTGCTCTGGGTGGTGATCGTTTGTCTTTCTGCTCTCCTTGATTTGAATACATTAAGCAATTTAAGTTTAATTTCAATCCCAGGTGTGATAAAACTCTGCTCCCAAATCTTCATTTCCATTAGCCATCCTGGTCTTGCCTATGTGCTCAACATCTTCTTTCTGTTGAAAGTACAGCGAACCATGTACCTTTTAAGTCATATTCCCCTTATCTCTCCCTTATTTAACTGCAAAGTAAGCCCACTATCTCATCCTTTTTTTTTTTCTTTTTATTTATATGACTAATTAATTTTTCATAATTTGCCCCCAATTTTCTTTGTAATGTGTAGTTAAACCTGAATTTTGAGCTCCGAGGGTTGATATTCCCAATAGTGTTTTTTTTCCTGTTTTGGGTGTTCTTTGCTTACTCATAATACCTTTCTGAAAATTGTTACCTATCCAGCCATTTCTAGTCTTTTCAGAAATATTTTTTTCATTTTTCTCAATTCCAATCTGAGAAAAAAGATTGTATCTTTCACTTAAGAGTATTCCTGGGTTCTACATGTTCAGTTACTTCAGATTTTTCAAACAATATGTTTAGTTTATTTTGCAGTTTTCCTTTTAAAATAGACAATGCACTAGATCTATTTTTGTTTAACTCTCCATTTCATTTAAACTAAATTTTGTCATGTTAATTCAATCTATGTTTATCTTCTTTAATAAACTGTTCTGTACTTTTTAAAGTAGTTACCAAACCCATGTCTGACATAGTATTATCTCTAGTGGGTTTGCTGTCTGTTTGGTAAGATATCTGTCAGCCATCATATCCAAGAATAAGTAAGCTGTGCCATTAGTTGTTGCATTTACTTCTTAATCTACATCTGGTAGGTCAATAACACAACAGTGATACATCCCTGGTAGTGTTTATCTCTATACTAACTTTATAGAGATATTAATTGTTCTCAAAGTCTGGCCCTGTAATGACAAATGCTATTCTAAGAGAAGTAAGGAATTTGATACTTCGATATAAGTCAAGGTTTCACAAATTCCTCAATTGTTTCCCAACATCCTCATCCAGCAGTTCAGACAAATTCAGTCCTTTCACAGACAATAATGACTCTCTGATCAATGTTCACATCCTTATTTGTGTATTTCCTTTCTTCATACTATCCATCCATTGAACAGTATTGGCCTATTGCCACATCATATTTATTTTATTATTTTATTTTATTATCTGTTTTTCTGCTCCTTGAATGTCAAAACCTTAGGAGGATATTGTCTCTCTCCTGCCTTTCTTCCATTCCAAGTCTTTCAAAACAGGCACGAATGTCCAGCCAGATTTCAGCTGCCTTAAAAAGAGAAAATGAGCTATTGAACAGAACATCCAATAGGCTATTTAGGGAGCAGTTGTATCAATAAATACATAAATAACATAATAATTGCTCCTGATGTCACATCATAGATGTCATTGTGTTCTCTATAAGAGGTAAGACCTTCTCAGCTTAAATCTTACACGCTTTTTCCTTGCTTAAATGCCACACAATGACACTACTAACACAGAAGAGATGTCAGAAGTGGTTATAATTAGATAATGTCAGGCAGATTATAATATTCCTGTCTAAAATACTCATGCACAATGCTGGCTCCAATCTGCCCCAGAATAGACTGCCTTTCTGGGCTACATGGTAGATTATATGAAATATGCAGTAATTGTCATGCCATGCCACATTCAAAAAATATTGTCATCAAAATGGCAAATAAACTATAATTTTACTATTTTAGTGTACCAATTGTGCAAATAAAATATAACCTTTTCAGTTTTCTGGTGATCTCTGACTTTGAAATCACATAATCTTGAAATAAATAAGGGTTCATTATCCTCTAACAAAGACACATAGGAAATTAAATCTACAGCATTAGGACTCTGAAAGACAAGCTCTGGCAGATATTGCTGCAGAGGTCTAGGAACTACTACCACAGTTGCCTTTTTTTGCTTTCTTGCTGGAAGTTAGCTACTTGGTAACAGAGTGGGTAGGACAGACCATGTCTTCCTACCTCGGCTGCTCCAGGGCACATACCCATGTGTTTGCTCAGCCTGCTGAAAGAAGTGCATTAAGTCACTAGTTTCTTTCTGCTAGCCCTGCTCTGCAAGGTGTATTGCTCAGCAGAGAGAGACAGCAAACAGCTGAGGCACTCATAACATCATTAGTTTCTGCAGTTGTCAATTGAGTGCCCTTATCAGATCCCCAACACCCATAGGTGTAAGACAAGGATTTAAAGCATGGAAGTGTGGAAATATTTGTTATTTTCAGACCTGCTAGATACAGTTTTGATTTTGAAGACAGCTGGTCTTTCGTTTATTTAACGTGAGTGATTTAATTGCAGTTCTGACCCCATTAAGATGAAAGCTCTTTACATGTATTTTTGGTACTGTCCTCATACGGTTGTTTAATGATGGCAGGGGGTTGAACAGACAAAACTATTCTTTGCCCCATAGGACCTAAGTGATAGAAACAGAAAACAGTACCTTGGGAAACAGAGAACCAGCTCTTAAATATGTCCCTCTATCTTTCTTTCTTGAAATTATCATGGAAAGAAATGCCTGCATACCTGCCAAATCTCAGATGACTGCCTTTTTTCCATATAAAATGTTTTCTAACATTCAGTCCTAAAAAATTCATAGTTGTCATGCTCCGAATGCACCTGATCTCACATTCTTTTCTGTACCTATTCCTGTTCAAATCCTGTATCAAGAACAAATACTATTCATCACCAACCAACTTCTCTTCGCACATACACTGGTACCAAGTAATAGCAGAGCAGCCTCAATATAGCTTCAGAAAGAGAATATTAATTCAGAAAGGGAACAGGTGCTGCGTCATTATTTCTGAATGGGTACCTATCTTTCCTGTTGGTCTTAGGGACTGAAGCACTCATAAGCTTCTCAACATGGGTGCATTATCAGGCTATTTTAATTAATTTGCTGGCACCTACCAGCTTGTTGTTATGTATCAGGTATCACATGCCCCACCTAAGTTGTTGCAGAGAGCATCCCTATATGCAGCACCTGATCTTTTAAAAGAAATCCAAGGCTGAGGAAATCTGCAAGAACATCCCTGGAACTGGAGTTGAGCTGGGCATTGAGAGTGCATGAGAACCTCCAGAAAGCGAAAGTGGGAGAGCAGGCAGCTCCTCTCCTTTTGGGCTGTGTTTCCAGCTCTTCTTCCTCTACTATGACCACCTTGCGTATCTCCAAGTACAGAGGATGAAATAATACCTCAGGGTTGCACCTTCAGCCAGGATCAAGATGTTTTATTTGTAATACTGGTGTATAACTGTAGGTCAGCCACTTTCAGCCTTTTTACATTTCTGGGCAAGGAGGGCAGGTATGTCAGGTGGTGATGCTGTGGTCAGTTGGTGAGGTGGGAGAAAACTCTCAGATGGTTGACTGGTGACTCCTTCAAGCCTGTTGGTCAGATACTCTAAATGCACTCCTGTTACAGCCCTCTTGTTGGGACCCAGAAGATGAGGGAGGAAAGATTACTAGGGTGGCCTGTAGTAAAACCTCTTCTTACTCTCCCTGTAGCTATGCTGATGCCCAGTCTCCCATGTTAATTTGGTGTTACCTCTTTTTGCTGGACTGTAGTTTTCTTCTCCCGTGTACTCACAAGTTGGTGGTGTGTATATAGAGAAGTACAGCCTTTTGCAGGTGTTGAGCCAAAGTAACTCCGGAACTGTTGGAGAACAGATTTAAATTAGGCGTATTCATTTCAGCCCTTTAACTGCTGAAGTTCACACAAACCGCAGATCACCACTCAGCAGGTAATGCGTAGCACCAGGATGTACAGATTACCTGCTAGAAGAAAAAACAGACTGCCTTACAATGGCACATAAAATAGAAGAGCTGAGTTTGCTCTTCAAATTTCCAGGAAGTTTTTTTCAGGAACCAGCTTTCTAAATCCTGTTGGGTGTCAGTTTCTCAGGCTCTTCCCCCAGTCTTTGCTTGCTCTAATGAGAACAGAAAGGAGGAATATCGATTAAGTACTTCCTGAAACTAAACATTAAGAAAAGCCACGGCTTGAGCAGCTGGCATTTTAATGTGATATACTTACTAGCTCCTTATTCAGGATCTGTTCTTCTGTTTTCTGTGAAGAGAAACATTGCCATCCATCCCTCAGAATTTACATGCAGCACCACACAGAATCTGTTTTTAGTTAGAGTGATGCAACTTCTATATGTTTATTTTGTTAAAAGAACCTTCAAATATGTAATATGCATTTAACTTGTGCCTGTATATTCACCAGTGCAAGATGGATCAAGATAAGCAAGGTTTCAAGTGATAATCAGTGTCTACATTCTTAAGAATGACAAATGATGTAACTTTATACCAGCTGAATTAAGCTAATACAGCTTTATGCAACATAAAATTATACCTTTAGTCACAATGGCACGACTTTTATAGGGATGAGATCAGATATAGAACTGGTAAATTAATGTAATTGTGTTTCAAAAGGCTTCCTACCATCCACAGCAAGAACTTACTAGGAAGTCGTAGGTAATTGCAAAGAAACAGACAAGATTCAGTCATGGTTTAGAAACTGGTGGAGTAGAGATGAAGATGAATGGAGATAAAGCCATTTCCCAACATGAAATTAGCAAAACATGAGGATATCATGACATGACTTGTCTGGTTTTCTTCTGTGTACTGTAAAGATAATTCTGAATCGTGCTTTGGCAGAGATAATGTGTTGATCAAAAAGTGCAAGGATATTTTTGCAGAAAATTACTGGGTTAATTTCCACTTTGTTGTATTTTGACAGTTTTCTTTAAAAAAGATAATAAAGTAAATCCTATTGTTTGACACAGGTCTATGAAAAATCCTTACAAAAACTTGGGCTACAGGAGGAAGGCTGAACCTGAAAATCAGGTTTCATTTCTTCTACTGTCTCTCTCCCTGCTGCAGTTCCTTCTTTTTCATTTCATCACTGAAAATGGATGAAGAAAAAAAGATGCATTTCTACCCAAAGTCTCTTAAGGAAAATCCAGCAGGCTCTACATGTAATCATGGATGATAACCAAGTGGGAGAAGAAACATATCCATTTACGACCCTGCTGACCTGGTTAACCCCTCCACTGTTGCAAGCAGGTTTTGTGTTGCCGCCATAACAGCCTGTACACCTACCAGTCAAACACCAGCTCACAGGGGAGCCTGGCACTGAGAAGTGCCCAGAACCACCTGGTCACTCTTTTCACCTCCCAGTCTGGGTAGGGGCTGGGGCAACTTCCTGTCTGTGGAGAAGGGGGTGGGGATAGTGAGGAGGGGCAGGAGGGAAAAACTGTACACCCCCATCCATCCACAGGACACTTCTACACCACCAACACTCTGCCAGCACAACTGTAGCACTCGTTCATCACCATGAACTGAACCAAAGAAACGGGTGACTCTCGTGTTCTCTCCTCAAGTTGCCACATGCCATTATGTCACTGTCTGACTCAGGTTCAACAACAATGCTCTTGATCCTCTCCCCCTGCCACCCAGGCAGGGAAGGAGAGAGAGAAAAAGAGAGAGACTTGGCTGGATTGAAAATGAAACTACACAGCTTTAATTAAACACTAATGATATAAGAATATATATACAATTATATACAAACATGTTCAGGTACATGCAAGAGCCTCAGAGCCTTCCCCCCACCCCCAGCAAATCCCACAGCATCTCCTGAGCTGCAAACAGTCCCGAAAAATTCTGGAGCTGCTGCTGGAGAGAGAGCACAGAGTGATGAGGATGAGGAGAGCTCGAGCCTGGGGGTCGACGGTGATGGATGGATGGAGTCCTGCCCGGACACCAGATGGAAGAGAAGGGAAGAAGAATAAGGAAGGAAGTTGTCTTCTGTGATCTTTGACCTTCCTCTGAGCTTATGTACATATATGGAATGGAATATCTCTGGCCAGTTTTGCTGTCTGTCTAACTCAGCCTCCTACGGGATGAGGGAGGGGGTCATAGATCTCCCCGTAGTGTCTGAGCCGGCAGAGCAAAGACGCAACCTTGAAGTCCCAGCAGTTAGAAAAAACATTCCAATGTCTTATCAGCTTTAGTAAGAAGAGAGTGTTGCTAGTTAAAAGAAAGCTTACTGAAGGAAAAAAAATTCAGTAAAAAGGAAAATTGGCTTCATCCTGGTTCAAACCAGGACACATTGCCCTACACTTTCCCAGTTCCCAAACTCCTGTCAGCCCTGAAGAGTAGATTTGCTGATGGTGCAGGCAGTGCCACAACATTGCCCCTGCAGCAGGGCAGGGTGAAGGGCTAGAATCCTAGAATCACAGAATATGCTGAGTTGGAAGGGTCTCAGCAGATCATTGAGTCCAACTCCTGTCCCTGTGTAAGGTACCCCTAGAATCACACCATTTGCCTGAGAGCATCATCCAAATGCTTCTTGAACTCAGGCAGGCTTGGTGCTGTGACCACTTTCCTGGGCATCTTGTTCCAGTGCTCAATCACCCTCTCTGGCTCTATGCCTCTGCTGCTCACTGGGGATCTCAGGTGAGTGAGAGGCCCTGGACTCCCTCCCTGCACAGCTCTATCTAACTTCAGTTGAGGGGACTACAGAGAGAATCTCTAAGTGTGAGTAAACAGCTCAGGTAACCTGATACTGGAAATGAACAAATAATTTGTAATGCATAATGTATTGAATAATCTCTTTCTGATTACAAACTGTCCACGAACAAGTCACAGTTTATCAAATATTCACTTTTCAAAACACCAAATTACTGTGAATAATTCATGAAATACAACTAGTTCCTCTGCTACTTGTTTTAAATATTTAATACTCAAAAGATGAGTTGCTTTGATTAAACAGGTATGCCATGTAGTGTAGTTCTGAGATCCTTGTGCATGGTCCCATGCCCACGAGTCAGATGGGTGACAGGATACTCATGGTGCATTTGGGAAGCTTTCTGGAGGATTTCCTCTCCAGTGTGTCCTCTGGTGTAGTGGCTTTCCTGCATGTACTCAATGAAAAACATGAAGGGGATGGAAACAAAACAAAGCAGCCATGACCAAGTCACAGCAGAATTATTAGTGGCTTTCCTTGATGTATAAGTTTGGGACAAGTTTAGCCTTTTTCTGCCAGCGTCACAGAAGCACAGAATTGTTCTGGTTGGAAAGGACCTTTAAGATAATCCAGTCCAACTTAACCTAATTCGACCTAGTCCAGTGTTAAATCATATTCCTAAGCACCACATCTACACATCTTTTAAACACCTTCAGGGATGATGATTCAACCACTTCCCCAGGCAGCCTGTTCCAGTGGATTATTAACCTTTCAGTGAAGAAGTTTCTTCTAATATCCAATCTAAACCTTCCCTGGAAAAATCTGAGACCATGTCCTCTTGTTCTGTTGCTTGTTACTAGGGAGAAGAAACCAAGCCCCAGCTTGCAACAACTTCCTTTCAGGTAGTTGCAGAGAGCAACGAGGTCTCCTCTCAGCCTCCTTTTCATCAAGCTTAACAACCCCAGCTGCTTCTTATAAGACATGCTCTTCAGATCCTTTACCAGCTTGGCTGCTCTTCTCTGTACTTGCTCCACCTCAATGTCCTTCCTGTAGTGAGGGGCCCGAGCCTGAACACAATACTTGAGGTGCAGCCTCATCAGTGCTGAGTCCAGTGGGATGAGCACTTCCCTAGACCTGCTGGCCTCGCTATTTCTGATACAAGCCAGGATGCCATTGGACTTCTCAGCCACCTGGGCACGCTGCTGGCTCATGTTCAGCTGCTTTTGATCAACATCCACAGGTCCTTTTCTACTGGGCAGCTTTCCAGCCACTCTTCCCTACACTGTTCTATTCTTTATGAGAGCATTCTAAAACTCCTCCAAAGTGAGGTGAAACCAGGTTGATCCACACATTGACCCCTCCCAACTCTTTGGTCTTTATAAACCTTCTTTTGCAGATTTGTGTTTTTTCTCTCCCTTCAAAAGTTGCGTCTTTTTAGGTCTTCTGCTTCCTTGCCCATTGCTCAGGGGTTCTCAGGAATAATGCTAATGACTCAGCCCATCCCTTGAGCACTTTAAGCTGGAGGCCATCATGCCACATTATTTGAAGACATGTAACTTTCCTTGAACTCTCTAAGATTATCCAAGACAGATATTTTGCTCCTTTTCTTTCTTGTGCTATTTTTGCTATTTACCTGCTCATAACTACCATTTCTGTAAAGCTTTCCCAGATCTCTGAAGCTGTATCATGAGTACTGTTCTCTCAGTTTCTCATGGCTGAGCTGTTTCACTCCTATAAACAAGAAAAAGTTTACTGCAGCAGAACCTTGAACAAGAACCAGCTAAACAGCTAGATATCACATAAATCAGCAGATCACTGAATCTTTCCTGGATCCTGATGAAAATATTTTTTTGTTAGAGGATTCCTGATCTATCTTTCATATGATGTACTTCATTCCTTACAGGCTAGCTTCTGGAGAACACCATGCCTCCTTCTCTGCCATTCTGCCTAAAACAGAGAAAAGTTGCTGCCCTCTGCACATGTTACACTAACGCAAAGTGGAAAAAGGGCATTGGACTTACTAATCCTACAAAAGTTAAGCTAAATATATGTCTGCATATTCTGTAAAAGCAAATCATATGGCAAGTAAGAGAAGTTTTTCAAGAACCCTTTCTGTAACTGGATTTCTCAACTGCAGTGTAAACCAGTCCCAGTGAGATCTTTCTTCCCTAGATTTTGGAGACTTTTGCTACATCTTGTGGGTTGTATCACCGTGTTCTCCGTATGCTTAAGTGGAGCATGTGAAATGGGACACATTCGTCTGGGTTCCATAGATGTGCCCATCTTGATTCATTTCGCCTTGTGGGGATGAGGACTTGTCCAAACCAGAGGAAGTGGGAGTGTGAGATTTTTCTGGCGAGCATCATCAGACTGAAGAATTCAGAGATGGAAAAGACTCCTAGGCCAGCAAGTCCAATTATTCCAGATAACAATATTATATAGCTTGTTTGTAGCTCTGTAGAAGGATTAGGTAAGGCATTTGCTTGTACAGTGTGTGCTGCACAGCAGTGGTTATTTCATACATTCTATCTTTTTGTAGATAGGAAGACAGAAGCATGCACTTCTAATGTAGGCTCATTGTATAAATCCATACTAAAACTTCTGAATAAACAGTTCAATATTCTGAGGTATTCTCTTTCTTGGATGCCACAGATTTAGTATCACTTAAAACGAACTGCTTATTTGTTAGTCCCTGTGTTTAAAAACATTGGTCCTAGCCACCCTTCCCTTCAAATGAAATTTCTGACCTGAAGAACTTGCCAAAAGCCATAAGCCCAGTTCTGAGCAGAGCTGAGAATAGAAAGGAGCCTCCTGGCTCAGTGTCTGATTCACCCAGTTTCATTTAGCATTTGGTAAGGAAGCCAAGTATGTTGTCAGTGTCTTATTTAGTGTTTGGCGTCTCCAGGATGCACTGGTCTCATCTAAGGTAGCTCTGAAACTCTTGTAAATTTGGCCTCAACTTATGCATTTGAAAAAATGAGCCAGAACTGTTCTCTGGGAAAGAAAAAGAAAAGCAATGCTAACATTTTATCATCTTCTTTATTTTAATATCTCTTCTTTGCTGGCTTCTAAGTGCTAGGAGTTCACTAATTTTTGTTAAGAAATGGAACCACCAACAATCTCTGCTATGATTGAAAACTGGTGATGACTGCATAATTTGACTGATAATCAAATAGCTTGAGTTCTATAGTTTTTAGGATTTCAGTTTATTTTCCAAAAAATCTGATTGAAAAAAGTTGCTGTCATGGTCTTACATGCAGGAATTATCCCATTACCATCAATCTTGCCAGTGTATCTTTGCCTTGAAACTTCTGTACATAAGTTTAGCATTGTATGCAATAAGATAGGTATTCAATTTAACAATACTTCTCCATACACTAATGATCTGCTTCAAAGACATTATTTTTGTTTCACGGGACACTGATACTCATTTTCCAGGAGAAATGCATTTTAACCAGTCACTCAAATTTGCATGTAAAGTACGTATTGCAATTAGAGTACCAAATATTGTAGAAGGAAAAGATTTTTGAGTCTGGGTTTTGGCAATACTTCAAAGAAGGTAGAAAGAAGTGTCTTAATCCTGATTTCCTCAGGGCAAAGAGTGGTCCAAGAGGGTGAAAGGAGACAGTCTTATATAAAAGGACAACAATAGGAGAAAGTGATTGCTGTTTGTCTTTGGTGTGGGATGCTTCATGAGGCAGATGCCATAGGTGAACAACTCTCTCAAGAAAATATTTTTTATATTGGAAAAATCTAACCTGATAGATTTGCCTCACTTCAGCCTCTTTACAGATAAGAAGATAAAAAAGTTAATCACACTTTTGCCCATCCTGTGGTTCCTGAGCATCTCTGCACATCAGCTGTCATGCAAGAAGCATCCAGACCTTAATTCTCCACAGTTCAAGTAGCAGGAGCACCATAACAGACCTGCAAACAGAAAAATCTGGGATTTCAAATACTTTTGACTTGGCTTCAAAAATGAAATTTATAAAAAATGGTAAGAACATTTTATTTCAACTTCATTCTATACAATTTGATTTTCTTAAGAAGGAAACAATTTTGTTTTTAAGAGGTGAACATTTTCTTTTTGAGTTTGTCTTTTCACTTGTTTTTCAGGTGGCCTTGCTGTGGATTTAGTTTCCAGTCACTACACATTTTCCAATGAAAAACAATCCTACAGGAATGCTTTGGACAAACTTTTATAGACAGGGAAGATATGTCCAAGTTTAAGCTTATGATTGAATGGAGAAGGAAGAAGATATCTGTATCAGTTTCTACCAGTATCAAGAAAGCCTCAGTTTGCAGGAGTGATTTTAACCTTTACCCTCGCCAGGAGACTGTTAAAAGTAAAACAAATGGCAAGAAAAGCAATGGAAAAGGTACTGTCTCCTGACCAGCAGCAAAGAAGGATATTAAAATATTACAGCTTCTAGTTTTGATGAGATCAAGAGTGGAGAATTCGGCAGTTTCTGGGCATGAAGCTTTGAGAATGTGGAAAAACATTAATGCAAGTGATGGGGTTAAAACAAGCTGTGCCTGGGAGTGTTCTCAGGTACTGGGACGGGATCATACACATGGTGAAGTCCTCACACTGGCCACAGGCCAGGGTAGCTGACATGGGCACAGGCACAAAGCAGGTGGTTTTCAGGCAGCCAGACAGTTTTGGTGGGTCAGAACACTTAATAAATACAGGCTTCCTCAAGCCCATTGGCTTCCATGCCATGTTTTCTTCCTGAGATGAGCCCTTTCAAGAAACTCCAGGGAAGAAGCAGAGCTGTGAGCACTCTCTGCATTGCTGGAGGGAGCAGTGTTATGCTCCTGGGTCTGTCTTCTTGCAACAGATGGGTTTTCTAGCCACACACTGTTTTATATCTTGCAGATTACTGAGTTAAAATAATACAGGGGAGATTAAAGTAAAAATACCCTGGAAAGGCAGACTCAGAGAGCTCCTCTAGGGAGACCAACATAAGGGTCTCTGCTGGTAGATCATCATCTTAGGAGCACCTTCATCACAGATGGGTTTAATCTCAGAAGTTGTCAGTTCATCAACCCACATCTGTTTTAGGATACATGTGCCCTCACATTGGCAGTGCTGATTTCTCTCCTTTCTCTGCTAAGGGTCCTTAGGGTGGCTAATCCTTGTGCACGTACCTGTGTTTGGCTAGATTAATATCATCCCACGCATCTGGCCTCAGAGAAACCAGTGCAATGCTCACTTCGTTAAGTTAATATAAAGCAGGAAAGAAAATGACAAGAGAAATTTTCATTTTTAAGTACAGAAGAAAGAAGTGTGTGCAGTAGCTGTTGCAGAGAACTTTAAATAGGGCAGCCCTCAGCACCCTAAAATTAGTTAACATAGAGCTGATTCAAAGCCTATTTAAGTTAGCGGGAGATTTCCATTTTGAAAGGGTCTTCACTGAGGTTACAGGTGGAAATTACTGAATAATTGGATCAGAATGAAAAATTAGGATGGAAAAGACTATGTTCCTAAGGAGAGAGATGCACAAAAGTCTTCTCCAGAGCACCACAACATCCAGGGTAGGAGGCTCATAGTTGAAGCATGAGAAAGCAGCAGATCAGAGGGAATGGAGTAGTGAAGCTGCAGGAGCAGAGCTCGGTCACAGCGCTTCAGTGAAGATGGAAAGGTCTTGCTGTGGCCAGCCTGGGGGTTGGTTGGATCACTTGCCATGTCCTTCCCTAAAAAAGGCTAATGAAGGTCTAGAGTGCTGTGGTTAGCAATCACTTTCCTTTAGATTCCCCCACCTAACCTGACTGAGTTATGCAGGTGAACTAGACTCAGGGAAAGCAGGAAAAGCAGAACAGCAGCCCATTTTTTCTGAATCTACTGTTTTTCATGGAATGAACATTTGCTCTATGCTCATATCCCTATATGTGACAGCTTCAAATGAAAATTGCTGCCCAACTGCAGTTCTCATGGCTCACAGGATTTTAAGGGCCTGAGTTTGCTCCACAGAGTCAAGAAGGCATGAACCTCCTGATCCCGAGTGGCTTAATGAGATGGCTTGTCTGCAAATCTGTCCTCTATGTATCTCCTCCTGGTTGTCTCATTTCTTTGGGTTGCAGTTTAAGTAGGATGAAAAAATCTGGTCAGAAGATCCTACAGTTTGTGCCCTGTGCACTGATGGTAGATGATGCTTTTTGGTGGATTCAGTCTTCCTTCACAGTGGGGTCAGTAATGGAATATTCGCCTTTATCATGAATTATACATAAACCTTTAGTTTATACCAGTTTGTTTAGAGCAGGATGCTGGACACAGAATTGCAAATTTACCCAGTCTGAAGAAGGCCAGCTTGTTACTATTAGAACAGCTGTCCCTAGAGACTGCTTCGGCTTTTGTGAGGTGAAATTGCTGTCTCATTTTAATGAAAGGGCATGAGACAGAAGAAGGATTTAAGAATTTTGTGCCATGCCTTAAGGCAAGAGTGAGACAGCAAGAGGCTGGTAGTGATGTTTTCATTTCACAGGGAGATGAAAGTTTCCTTCATCTCCTAAGCCAAAATATTGAGGTTTCATCCTGTTAAGGTGGTATATACCTCTTTAATAGGACTGTGACTCAGAGAGCAGGTGATGGCTGCTTCTTTTTGTGTATAGAACTATAACCCTTCTCAATTATCAAAGACATAAATTACTATTATTTCCTTACCAGATCGAACGTCTTCCTTAAATATATGAAAGAAAAATTGTAGGTTGTCTAGTGAATTTTCCTCTCAGAAAAACTGCCTGTTCTTATATACAAGTTCAATGGAAGTTCAAAAGTTTATCAGTGTAAAGACTGTATTCTGACAATTTATCTGCCAGCTTCTCAGTTCGTATTTTGTTGCTTGGAGTTTGTGGGAGGCGACGGGAGAAATGCAAACGACCAGGATGAGTGATCAGCAAGTCTCGTTTATTGACTCCAATCAGGCAGTATTTATGCTCTCAATAATGAAGCTCATACATAGTGCAAAGCTAAGCTCACCATTGGCTAACTATTAATGTTAACCACGCCTTTGATTACATTATTGTACTTAGTGTTCCCAGGCTAGCTTTCTCACTCTCATGCCCAAGTTCCCTCTACCATATCTTGTTATTGTATAGCAGTTTTTGTGCTCAAGGACATGCTGTCCTGGTTTCTTGCAAAACTCCCTTTTCTCAGCTCTTACAATTAACCAGCTGTATCATGTTTACGTGACCTTTCTCACGCAACCAGTCTTCTGCAAGACTCTCCACAGGAGTTAAGACATATTTTTGTATTGCTTTCATGTAAAGTAATCAAAAAACACTTTTCACAGACCTATCACAATATCCATTGATCATAATCAAGCTACACATAGAGTTAGCATTGGAGGGTTCCAGTGTAGGACAATTTATTAATCACCAGAGCAAACCAATGTTGACTGTTGCAGAAGGCACATTTAGTTGGCCAGTATAACTCCACTAGGTTTCACCCTATTAAGAGTTACCATGAGGAAATGCTCATGGAGTTTGCAGACAAATCAGATGTTTTTTGCAGATAAATCAGGTATTTTCACACATCTTGGGCTCAGTGACCATCATTCACAGGATAATAAATGGAACAATTGGATGCAAGAATAAACAAAACCAGTCAGTCTAACATCAGTTGATAAACAGTTTTCAGGCAGAGAAACACAAATGATGCAGTATTTTTATTTTAGGGAGATTTTCATGGCATATAACATTTTCTTAAGCTAAGTATGAATGGCCTGACTGGGGCAGCATTTAAGATTTCAGCAATACTATCTGGGTGACAAGAAATAGCCACATAAAGATTAGGCTAAAATGACAAATCGTCCTGACAGCTTGTGAAGGTGTTCTGAAAAAACAGGGTGTCAATAATGTAAAATGCAAGGTACTATTCTTGGAAAGGCTTCATAAAATAAACATAGGATAGAGACCGGCTGGCAAAACATGAAACCATTGGAAGGCCATTGTGAGTCATGAGCTGAGGAAGAGGAAATACTTCCAAAACCTGTAAAAACCGTAATAGTATGAACAGAAACTTAAGATTTGTAAGAAATCCTTTTCCTCTGTTCAGCCCCAGTGAGCTCAAACTGCTTACACATTTGCAGGGCTGAGTTCCATGTTGGGTGATGTTTTTCAAAAAAACATGTGGATCAGTGGTAGAAGGTCCAGAGGAGACCACTAAAATTGATCAGGAGTCTAGAAAGGAAGAGAACAAACCATCTGGGTTTATTTTAGCCTGTCTTGCAGAGGACAAAGGGAGGAATCAACCCTAACAAACACAGCAAAACAATATTGCAGAAGGGGATGATTTGTTTTCCACATCCGTGGTGATGAAGACATGTCTCATGCTTAGACTGGAGCAATTTAAATTCAGGTGAGACACTAGGAAAAGCCTGCTGCTGGGGAAGATAATGAAGGAATGGAATAGAAAGACTGAGCTATAAGGAAGGTCATCCCAGGAAAGGATGCATGCCTGTGCATGCTGTGCACTCCCCATGGACTGCTGGCTGGAGGACTTGTATGCTTATAGAGAGGAGAGAGATGTCACATAGTCCCAGCAGCTACTTCATAAATAAAAACAACAAAAAAAGGCAGAATTTTCATTTTGAGCATTATTACAGTCCTTCCTCCCCAGACTTAATGTTGTCAGCCTTGACAGGTTTTCCTCCAGTTCTAGCCTATATAAAAAATCCTTGAAAAACCAGACAGAATATCCTCAAATGGATTTTTGTATATGAAACAGATACCAGACTTCTTGATCTGTGTATTAATACTTGAGACTGAAATGTATTTGCTTATACAAGTATTTTTTTCCTGACAAAGACATTGACATGAAAATTACAGCATGATACTTGTCTGAAGGAAACCTAAACTTTGATATGTTATTGGTGAGGGATTGGTCTTGTTTGATTGTTTTTGAAGTAAACTTTTAATTTTTTCCTGCAAAAACAAAGCTCAGATTACAAACTGTTAAGTCTGGAGGGACATCTGTAGTCCTAGGATGAGTCTTTCTAAACTCCCTCGAGATACTCCTTCACAGCTCATCTGCAACAAACACCTTCTCTCAGGACAGACGTCTTGGAGTGAACCCAGCAGAGTCATGCTGCTGCAGGCTCTGGGTAAGTGAGAGGCATGTGACTTGCATTTCTTTCTCTGACTCATAAGTCAATGGAAAAGATTTTGATGTGCTTGTAGCACATCACTTGCCCAAATGGAGTTGAATTACATTACTTTCTGTACGGCCACCCAACTGTGGAGCACTCTTCAAAGTGGCAATTAAAAATTCAAAATAAATGCATTTTTAGAGATGCTTCTCAGTTTGAAACATGGTAGCTTTTCTCGCTTTCCAGACTAGTACTAGAAACATGAACGAAGTAGGAACCATTCCTTGGTTCAGCTTTAGCATAGGCTGTAATGAATATGCTGTTCAGTATGGAAAAAAGTGTCTTCATTTTTATCATATGCAGTAACATGGAACAACATTATGTAGCGAGATCATTGCTTCTGACCTCATGCTTGCTAAATAGCATCCATAAATACTGAAGATGCCAGTGACATATTTTTGGTATCTCAGATTACACATTTCTAGGGTTTGGGAATGCCTGACCAGGGGTGAACTCCTCTGGCACATCATCTCCTTTCCAGAACATATTGTTCTTGGATCTATCCCAAAACATACACAGGGGTGGTTCAATGTTTCTGTGGACAATCTTTTTCTTTTCCTTGTGCCACTCAGCTTCTGCTTTGGATACAAACTAATCCTTACCGAGATGGTCATCTAAGCCTATTTATTGTTTAGTGTTCATCCCTCAAGAAAATAATGTTGTAGAAAAATCAAATCAGTTCTAGTACAACCAGCCAATGTTCTACCAATCCATTTACTTTGGATGCTTCTTAACCCTTTCTATTTATTGTTACTCAGATTTTTTCATGAAATGCCAAAACACACTGAGGAACACCCCTCCTCTGTGTCCCTTACTAATTTGTTACCATTTTCTGAAGGCACTGTCCTGTTATCCTTGAAGATAATTAGAAACTCCCTTCGGCTTCGATACTAGGAGAAAATTACTATAAATGAGCAATTTTGTCTGTTGGAAGTTCTATATATCTTATTAAAGGGCTTAGTTCTGTGAGTTACTGAATGTCTGTTAGCAAGGGCTGACGATGCTCAGCTTCCACTGATGTCTGTAGGGGCTGAGAGCACTCAGCAACTTGCAGTACTCCATCAAAATTAATGGAAGGAGGTAATCTCAAGTAAATTGTAAAATACAAAGTAGCACCTTCTCTGGCCTGTATTCTTTTAATCACAATGCATAACCTGAATGTTATGTGGAAATTATACCTTTTCAGCTGTAACAACTTTTTCCAAGTTTAGACCAAATCTTACACTGAGAAATGTTTGCCACATTCTGTTCATGCTCAAAAGGTCGTGACTAAGATAAATAGATTTTAGAGAAACACTAGAGTGGGAGTACGTGGGAGGAATTTCATATTACTAGCTCATTTTTTTAGCTGATAGAATTTTAAAAACTTGTTGAATGTTGTGCTTGATTCCATTAGAACAGAATGTGGAAATGGTTCCTATACAACACACATGCTAATAGAATAGCACAATTTAATTTGGTATGAAATTGACTATATCACGGAAAGCTACTGAATAACATTTGAGGAAAAAAACTTTAGATCCTGACATTTAGGGGCATGGCAAATGGATGTCGATGGCAACAAGACTGAAAATAACTTTGAAAAGGTGTGAGACTTAGCTCAGTTTCTCTCTGAGCTAGTGACAGGACTCCCAGTGCCTGTGGATGAGAACTGGATGAGGCATCAAATCCCAAAGTCTTTATTTGGCATATCATAAATCCCCAGTCTGGCACAGCTCTGACAGAACTGTGTCCTGGACTGTTTGTGCCTTTGCCAAGACTGCCAGTCCCACTGACCTCTGCCTGGTTGCTTCAGAGACTTGTGGCTGAGCCAAAGCAAGACTATTTCATGTGTATTTCAGCTGCTATAATAGATTCCTTTCAGGGAAAGTGAAGATCATATTTGGAAGCCGTGGGTCTTGTCCAGTAAGATTTTCATGGGAGGGAGAGTGGTAAATGACTGTAAATGAGAATAGACCAGGAAGAAACAGGACATCCAGCTGATGAGTTTAGCCTTTTCTCCAAGTTTTATCAGTCATATAGTTATAACCTGATCCATATAGAAGCATATATCTTGGTAACAGAGGAATAACTGCAGACATAGGAAAAAACAGTTGAAAGGGTGGGCTCTTGAGGAACAGCAAGAGATGTGTGACCTGCCCTGGGTGATCCTGCTTTAGCAGGGGGGTTGGACTCAGTGATCTTAAAGGTCCTTTCCAACCCCTAATATTCTGTGATTCTGTGATTCTATGAAATGACAGAAAGAGAAACAGGACAGCCTTAGTGAGGGAGCCAAGGAGAGGAGCCAAGGAGAAGTCCCAGGCTGAGGAAGGCTGGAAGTCTATTGACAGTCATGGAAATCAAAAAGATAAGAAAGAGCTTAGCAGAACAGACTAAGAGGCTTTATATGTCACCATCCGCTTTTGGTTTCATTCCACCTTCTCCTCTCATTGCATCCTGCTGGGAAAGGGTAAAGCTGAATTTGTGATATTCAGTAGGCCACGTGTTTCAGTCACAGGATGGTTGCTTTACTGGAGAATGAACTCAGGAAGAAAGCTGTTATTCTTGACTAAATATCTATCTAAATAACAAAAGCAATAGAAACAGACCTGAAAATAAATTATTATTATTTTAATATATTATCAGTTTTTCCAGGACAAGACCTTTTCTAACCCTTTAAATTGTATGAACTGATTTCTTTAGGAGCCTTGGGACAAAAAAATCAAATTCTAGGCACAGACTCAAAACTTGTACTTTTTCATTGCTGTTGATAGGGACCTTTACAAACCAAACCCCAAATGTATTTCACATTCATCTTTATTTCTCAGTTGGGCTGCCTCATTAACCCTGTGCTTCCCTCCTGTGTGCTTGGTAACACCTCCAGCCTTCCTCAGCCTTGACAACAGAAGCTGCAAAGGGGGCACTTGAGATGCTCCCTTGCAGCCATGTGGAGATGCTGGGGGTGCTCTTGGGATCAAGGCCCATTGTGCAATGCCCAAGGACTACCTGTGCAGAGCAGCCCATCCACCTGGCTGAAATGACTTGGGCACTGCTGTTTGAAGTGAGAAGCTGAAAAAAAGGAGGGTTTCCAAAGGTACAGTGACACTGAGGTGACTCTTCCAAACATGGTGCCTAGTCCCACTCTTCCCTTAAGCATGAGCAAGACAAGCAGGCTTGTAACACTGGTTTATAGACCCAAGGAATAAACACATTTAACAAATCAGAAATTTTCTGCTATCTAATGCTAGTTACATACCACTGCCAAGTCCTACTCAACAGCTGTGGTTAAAGGTTTGCCCAAACAATCTGTACGTACACCCAACCTGCATTTACTGAAGTACTTGAGGGTGTTGAA
Organism: Apus apus; assembly: GCF_020740795.1. Lineage (NCBI taxonomy): Eukaryota > Metazoa > Chordata > Aves > Apodiformes > Apodidae > Apus > Apus apus. The sequence goes on from NC_067312.1 coordinate 21,443,437, forward strand.
CCCACTTGTTCTGGTTCTGCTTTCAGTCTTCTGTGCCTTTAACTGGAACACTTGCATTCACTCTAAGATCATTAAGCAAGAACACCTGTCAAGAAGTAATGAATATTTGCCAAGCAACCATGTTAATCACCTCATTTCAGTCTGCTTATATACTTACAGAAACGTGACTGCACAATGTGCCTTGCTTGGTATGCATACTAAAAGTCACATGAACCACTGGGACAGTGGAAAAGCCACCCGGGAAGACTTAGGAAGCACTGCAACATGGAAAGTACAGCATGTCATGACACCCAGGAGTGGGTGGCAGGGACTACCAGGAAGTAGAGTTCCTCTCTGGAGGGGCTATGTTGGTGAGAATTGGCTTTGTTTTGTTAATTAGATATGTGTTGTGTTGGTCATGTTCATAGACTGTGGTGATTCACTTTAAAGGAAAGGCTGAGAGGTCAGGAAAGGGACAGAATAAAGAAAACCCACACAGGATGTTTGCTATGCTCCAGTTTGTCTGCGTTTAGCCAAAATATTTTAATCCTCCTGTTGAGCTTTTCCATGACACATTCATTTTAAATGCAGGCTCTGTGTTTTGAAGGGCACTTTGTAATGGCTTTATCCACATTCAGATTATTTGCTATCCAGAGGGAAAGCATGCATTCTTTGCAAGGCAAGTAGAAAACATATCTGAACACAAATCAAAAGAATGATAATGGCATGCACACTCTGTACCCATTACTAAATCCCCAAGGTTCTTTCTGTTTGTTTAGGTGATTTTTCTTCTGCTGCCTCTGATTGAACTGTGTGTAAACTCAACAATGAATAAGAATTGTTAAAATGGGTAACATAAAAAGATGTGACACTCTTGAAAGATCCCATGTTTCAAGCTTAGATTCAAGTGAAAGCTACCAAAGGAATACCTCCCAGTGGTCTTAAGTAGCTCTGTCTTCAGCACATCAGAGGTTTGCATATCTACCTGTCTTAGGGTGCTTTTCTGATCTCATTTTAATCACAGCCAAGCTTAGATTCACTGTGTAGTGAAAAACAGTATTTGCACAAAATGGAGAGAAAAAGCATTGTTTCTACAACACATGTTTTACACTGCTCATGAAAGAGTGTTTCATATCCCATTAAAAACCACTATCTGTAACTTACAGTGCATGGTAGGAAAAGCCAAATTTTGCCTTTAAAAGAGATGTCATTTCTGATAACACTGTATCTCTTACATTTTGCCACCCACAAAGTAATCTGTGTTTATAAGCAAATCCACTCAACCCCCTAATAATGACCTAGAGTAAACATCTGACAAGGACTGCTTTCAAGCTTCTCTTTGTTTAGGCATGAATTGTTCATTTTTATGTCTTTTGTATACTGCCTAAAGCAAAGACAAATGATACAAGGGATGTTTTACATTATCAATTGTGGCAGAGGTTATGCTTGTGTTTATCTGATCCTCTTTTATTGCATTACAAATGATAAGATAAACTGCAGGGCATACAATGGTCATTAATTTCAGGACACATTTTCACATTGGATTTTTAATTTAAAATGTATCAGATGCAAGATAGCTGGTTGTCAAGGTTCCTAGCCTTTTGCAAAACCTGTGGCAATCTCATGTAATGAAAAATTTCTTCCCAATATCAACACTCAACTCGTGTAAAAATATGAGCGCCTACTCTGCATTAGAAAACACCTGTTTTCTGGCCTGTCCCATTTCACAGCTCAATCAGCTGTGACAGTTTTTTGAGTATCCCTTCTTACTAAGCTGCCATCCATGAGTGCCTAACAGGAGACTATACAGTGTGAGAGAGGGGAGGGAAATAAGAAAAAAAAAGCGTGACAGATGCAGTCCTGTAAAATACCTGTGTGTTTGAGTACACACCCTGTGCTTGCTGCAATTTTCTGCTGTGGGAGAGCTTAATAAAATCAACACAGAACTTTGAAGAGGGAAAAAATAACAGATAACATGCACTTTTTTTTGTTATATATGCTGTCATATACACTACTTGCTTTATCTGAAAGTAGTTGAAGCTCCAAACATAAATCTATCAATGAACCAACTCTCTGCTTTGCTTTTCAGCTCTGGATCTTGCAACCAACAGCCAGTTCTCACATTTCTGAAGAAAAAAAACACACTAGAAAAATGTTTACAGCTGAGGCTGTGCCTCAGCATCGTGTCACTCCAAGAGCTGAAGCACTGGCACAGCTGTGGATGCTTAACACTTCCTGGCAAAGGTACCAGTTTTGAGCCTCTCACGGCTTTGCCATGGCTTGGTCTGACATTTATGTGCTTCCTTCTTCAGAAAGAAATAAATATTTTTTGAACTTTCAACAAAAAATATTAGTGAACTCCAAGAGTGAAGCTAACAAATAAGGGGCAGTTTTGTTAACAGCTCAGGGTTTTGTTTATTTTGTATATTTGACAGCCACTTATAGTCTGTCCATTGACAAAGCCAGTGTCTTTTTCTGTCAATATGAGCGACCAGTAGAATGTGGCTACAATATAAGACTGGAGGCTGATCTGCTGCGTGCTGAAAGAATTGAGTGGTGTCTAGTACAAACTTTTCTACTCACAGTAGTTTTTTGACAGCAGGTTTATGTATAATTGTGAGGGTGATAATGCAGGTAAATACCATCCTACTGATCTAACACAGAGAGGTTAAGAATGGATCTGTGGGATGCCTTTGTGTCCTCTGTTGCTGGCAGGTGAAGAACAATCTTTGAAGAAGATGCCTTTTTCCAATCATGTATTTGAGATAACCTTGACCTCTAAATTTCAAACCTAGTGAAACCATGTGTCATCTCCAGGGAAACACTTACAAAGCTCTTCTGTGGGATCACCTCACTCCTGCCCACCAAGAGCAGGAGAGGCATTACCTCATTTCTGACGCTACAGAAATGATCAGTATTTTCTTTTCCATGGAAACTGTGTTTTCACTGCAAATGCTCTGGGCATCTCTTCTCCCAGTCTCCCAAAGGCCACTTCATCTGATCATCAGGGAGGTGAAGGGTGAGTGGTGCCAAAGACCCTGGGTGCTGCACAGCCAGTCTCCGCATGGGAGGGAGGACAAACCCAAGGTCATCTAGAGCAGCTGCGAGATGGGGTTGGAATTGTTGTTTTCTTGCTCCTTGTAACTTGTGCACTGCAGCTGGGCTGCTTCACAATAGATGTAACGTCTGCTAGTTCCAACCTGGGAGCATAGCAGGATGCTGGAGTTAAATGCTGTGCAGGACACTGTAATCAAGGGAGGTGTAGACTCTAGGTCATTGCAAGATACTGTGCATTTAGCTTTTTTGGCTCTTTCTGAGGCTACACACATCCTCAGCAGCCCAGCTGCAGAGCTCTGTAGGAAGGGAAATGACAACAGGCTGTTGGCAAGGCTGTATAGTCATATCCTCAGCTCCACTTCTGAATTACACTTCCCTGAGGATTATATCCCACTATTGATTTACTCTAAATAGCAGTAGCCGAGCTCATGGTCTTTGATAAAATAAATCCTACTTAAGGGCTAGTAAAAAAATAAAAGAAACCACATAGCTGCATACAGGACACAAAAGAGTTAGCAGGTGGACTGGGGAAAAGAAGACTGAAGTAATTTTGTTTAATATTACCAAAAGTGCAAGCAGGTGAAAACAAAGTCAGTTATACAGTTTTACTTGCCATTATTTCCTTGCTTCCGGTGAGTTCATGGTCAGGATGCTGTGCAGAAAGAGGATGACTGTGGGTAGGCAAGAAGCCATGAAGAGGCTCAGGGCTATATATAGAAGAGAAAGGGGATGATGTGAAGAAGCTGGAAGAGCAGAAATCTCATTTCCAAGTCCCTCTCTGCCTTTTCTCACATCCCTGCTACTGTTGGTAGGAGTTTGTCAGCAACTTGCTGCTATGAGGCGTCTACATTACAACACAGTATTTCTGTACCCCTCTGTCTGTCTGAGCATCACAACAGGAGAAGCCCCTGGTATAGCCACAGCACACCACACTTGCCTCTAAAGAAAAACCTATGTCAAAACTAAAGAATAAAAATGTCTACAATAAGGTTGCTACTGTATCCATTTCCTTCCAGCCCTCAACCACCTTACTGTTCCTCAGGCTCCAAGGGTTTGCTTGTGAACTGAAGGATCCCTGTGACTGTTTACCCTCTTCAAAAAAAGTTTTCTGTCTGGGATGTGGGTTCTCCCAAATTTGGTTACCAGCATTACCTTTTTGTTCTCCCTCAGCTGATGTTCAGACAACATAATGACAGCTGGGCTGGTATTATTTCCTTTGGGTATCTAGAAAGCAGCAATTTTCCATCTGGAAAAAAACACTCTTTCCCTGAACATTAAGGTGAAGCTTCTTCAGTTTAGGATGCCAGCTCACACTAAACAACTGCTCTTCTTTCCCAATTAAAAGTGAGCAAATATTTGGTGGTGAATGATTAATTTGAACAGTGTTGTTTCTTTCCTTCTCCTCCCTTCCAGGATGTTAAAATGATTCCTGTTGTTTCTACAGTTGTGCCCCAGATGAACTCAATGTCCCACAGTGGGAGGCACACAGACAAGCCCTCAAGTGGCAGAGACATATCCTGTGTCCCCTTCCAGAGGTGGGTCTCACCATGCTTATTTGCAAACTCATGCTGGTTTGTTTGAGATTGAATCTGAGTCTTCTTGGTACCACTAGGTATTCTTCCCTTGCTTATCTTCCCCATATCACCTTCCCCATCTCCTGCTACCCTGTTGCTGATTCTAGCTGATCCGGGTGGGCTGTCTTTTCTGTCCTAGAGGGCTGGGATGAGATGCTTCAAGTCCCTGCTACATTTATTGCAAAGATGACTGTACTTCAACAGGAGAGAAAGCCATCCCTGTGTTGTGGTTGGTGTGAGTTTATAAAGCAAAGTGAATTCCTTTGTGGGTAGAGGCACCATGGAAATATAATGTCATAATCATTATCACCATTAAACACACAGAGTGAGAAAGTTAATATTTTCCTCCATATAATAACATCACTGCTGCACATCTTACAAAAAACACTACACTAGTCAGGTTATTAGAGAATTGCAGGACCAATCAGGTACCAAGGGGGCAGAGAGGGAGAGTTTCTTTTGCACTGCTGGGAGGAGGGAAAAGTGGAGGGGAGAAAAGGGGCGGGGAGAAAAGGGGAGATAAGAGAAAGCTGTCCTCTTACTGAAGTAGCTCTTCATTTATTCAAAAGAAAACACCTGGAATTTGTAGTGAAAACGTGCCGGTGTCTACAGAAAGGTTGACTGTGGCTGTCTTCTGTGTTTCCCCAGGGCAATAAAAGACAGCAAGGTTCCTCCTATCTGCCTGCATTGACTGGCAAAGCACAGGACAGGTGGGAGCTCAGAGGTGAGGAGTGGCACCTTCCCAAGCTGGTGCCTCCACAGCCCCTCACAAAGCAGTGCAGAGCTGGGGGAACTGGCTCTTCCTGTCGATAAAATAGCATTCTAAAAATATGTTTTTTTCATGTATATGGATTAGCACCCTACAGAAATGGCAGATATTAGCTGATGACAAATGTGTACGAACGTACACATGTATACATTTGGTGGCTGTTGAGTTACATCTGAAGGGATTGTTCACTGCTAATGTGGAAAAAAGACTGAAAATTTTTCTGGTGATCTCTCACATAAATAAAAGGTATGTAACTGAAAGCTGTCCATTGCTGGTTTGAACATATATTCCCCAATTTTTACATTTCATGTTTTTTCTAACAGTATTCAGCACCCAGAACAATTTTAAGTTGGGCAAGTTATTCCCTAGATAAATGGTGCTTCAGTAACTCTTGATGAGTTGAAATAAATTCTAAACATTCCCTGTGAAGACAAGATAAATAGGCTTCATGCCTTGAAATAGTGTTTTGACAAACAGATTTGGCTTTTCATTTCTCCATCATTTTTCTACCAGTTTCTTTCCTGTGGTGTGTGAAATGCAAAGTGATTGGTCCAGCCAAACATGTCGTCATGTGCTCAAACACCTCGTCAGATACATGTCAAATGCCTTACCAAGACTGGTGAAGATCCCACTGAGAAGAAGTGGTTTCACTGGTGGCTGCATAGGAGACAGAGGATTTGTTCTGCACAATGAACAACTGTAACGTCAGATATACCTAACTTGAACATATTCCTTTAGTATTGTCAAGTGTTGCTATTCACAGCCTTTCTTGCTAAGCTTGTTTGCATTGCTTCTTTATGAAGAGGTTGTCATGATATGAGAGATACAAATTTGCAGTCACGCTTCTCCTCTCAGTCTGTGCATTGGATGGGTGAACAGAAGCAAATCTTCCAGGTGAGAGTGTGTGGACCCCAAACTCTGCCAGTCTCCTTGGTATCACATCTATGCTTTCACCAAAGCAATTACCCTGTGATGTGGCCAATGTCCAGAAAAACCTCCCTGCCAGAAATACCAAAAGACCTATCACTAAAATGAATGAGACCCAGTCATGTCTTTCCTTTCACTCACTAGTTTCAGTATTTGTGATTCCCAACAAAGCAGCATAGATGGATAACAGGACTAGAATAAAATGCTCTTTTTGGAAGAAAGCAAAGGAGTGATATGTCAGAGTGAGAATGGATCCTAATTTGCTGCTCCTGAAGAGGCCAGGACTCCAATCTGCTTCTCATCAGCCAGTGGCAGACTTTGTTGCTTGGAGATTGCCAAAACTTAGCCCCAGTGGTCCTCATATGCATCTGGATAGGGTGGCAATTAATATGCTTCTGCTCCTGCCCTTGAAATGTACGGTCTTACTTACTGCGTAATTGGTTTTCACCTGTGATTGGAATGTTCTCTGGTGGTTTACCTTATCTCTGAAGCCTTTATGGGGGTTATAGCAATATGGATATTAGACATTTCAAAGTGATGTCTTTTCCTGCTTACGTACATACCCTTGTATGAGATACCTGGTTTCAGATTTTAAGTCCTTAAGTCCCTCTCATTGTATGACAGATTTGTCTGTCATATTTTGTTACAAATGTTCAATTTATGCAAATTCTTTTTAACTCAGTTGCTGCTGAAGGGAGAAATGGTGGGCTCATGTAGCTTTGCAAAACCTGGGGCTTATGGCCATGTCCTGTATTTTAAGCACTTGGTGATTCAGAAAGAGGCCGGATGTGCAGAGAGACCTGAATTTCATGTGATTTTTTCTTGTTTTTCAGGCTGCAGGCACTATGGAATTACGAAACTGGATCAGTCCTTGAAATAAAGTTGATTCAAGCCACTTTTGAGTTTGCCTACAGAACAAGAAATCATAAAAACAGTTTTGTTCGAAATCTGCATGACAAAGGTTTTATCTTCAGCTGGGGACATCCTGGGTGTTAATCTCCCCTCAAGTACTCTGGTGCTCCAAACCAAACATGTAAACATAGGTGGACCTCACCCCAACCCCATGTTGTATTTGGACAGACACAATTGGTCTGCAGTATCTTGTACTCAGTGCCCAGTGCTGAATTTGTTCCTGGGATATAAGAGGTGATGCCACCTCTTCTAAGTGTTACCTTCATCCAGGTGTTCCTGTCTGCTTTCAGCTCCCTCCTTGAGCCAACCTGGTGGGCCTCTGCTTCTTGTCAAAGGATGCTTCTTCCAAGGAAGCTAAGTTGGCTCTCAAAGAAATGTTAACAAATAGGTAGGAATGTGCATATTTTTAAAGTTACAAAATAATCAAATAATAAACCCTTACATTTGTAGTGTGCCTGCAATTGCTTCTGCCACCTCCCTGTGTGATCCCTGTGATTGCCCAGGCACTTACACAGGCACAAAATAAGACAAGTTGTCAGGCTGCTGCACTGGTTTTGGAAGTTACTGGACTAGATTATTTCCTATCTTAACTAATTTAAATTCTGTGCTATTAATCCTATTTGCTAGTTAGTATAATGTTTTGTTTTGTTTTGTTTTTCTCGGCAGGGTTTCCTATAACATTTAAGGAAACTCCATGTAAACTTCAGCGAGACACTCTTATTAGTATCCTCATATATCCCCTTTCCTCTTCCTTATTGTGTATAAAAGCCCAGAAATGCTCAGTCTGCTTATTTGTTATGAGTGTTCTTACCTTGCTGAAAAATAGGACTTGGACAAGATTATAGCAGACCTCAGTCTTTGTACGGGTAAAAGCTGGTGAGTGGTATCTGAAATCCAGAGAGGCAAAATTGTTCTACCAAATTTTCTTTATTCCAGCATTCACAAAGGATAACAATAAAAAAAAATAAATCATGGTTTTCTTGCTCAAAAGTTATATTTGATTTTAAGAATGAGGGTTGGAGGTAGAGATTTCCCAGAAAACAAGATACTGAAGTAAAGGGATAAACTGTAAAGGAGTAAGCCACTTGGTTCAGTGCAAGGCACCCAGCAGGACCAAAAGGCTCAAAAGAGAAAATGGCTGAGATGAAGCAAACACAACTTCACAGAAACTTGAAAAATTACTTGAAAATTTATGCATGGAAAATATGGTATTTACCTTCAAAAGTGAATGACCTGAAAAATCCGGCATGCTAGTTTTTGAATTGTTGAAATTAAAATTAGAACAACAAAAAAAGCATTAAAAATCACAATGGACTCCAATTAGCACAGTTTCTTTCAAGTAAAATAGTGACTCCCTAATCTCCTAGAATGCACTAATAAATTAATAGGAGATAAAAATTATTTGGACTTTTGATAGCTTTTAGCATACTCTTCCAAGAGCAGACACAAGAGAAAAAATGGTCAAGTACCCAGAGAAAAATCTCCTCTGCTTTAGAAACTGGCTAAGGGACACAGAAGAAGAAGAACAGGCTGTAAATTACAGAAATGGCAAAAGTTAACAGTGGAACTTTTGAATGCATTTTTAGGAGAACAGGTTTCTGTTTCGAGAAAGAAGCAAATTTATTTAAATCACTTTGTCTCATAGGAACACGCTAATTTCAAGGAAATTCGCTATGGAAAAGGTCAAAATTAGTAATCTCAACATTACAATTTTAATTATGTTGAAACATTTAATTATAACTAGAATTTCATTTCATGACATGAGTATTTAAGGTCACTGCTTTACTTATATTTACAATCTGTTATAGAAGTTAAAATACTGAAGCCACAATATGCAGGCAAAGTTGAAATTAAACATGTCAAAACTACACAGAAAAATAAAACACAGCTACCTAAATTGTCTTAAATATTTTTTTCCCCAGAACTTTTGTTGTTCTGCATGAAATTAAAATCTTGGGTTTGGACAAGAAGGAAGGAAAACAACAACAAAAAGACAAAAATCACAAAAAACCCCAGCTTTCAAAAATACTGTAATTTTCTTTAGGATAGTGTTTTGATTAATTTAATAATTTTTTAAAAAGTCCCTCTCTAGAATGAACATCCCCTAACCTATTTGTTAAAATAAAAAAAGAAGCTGAGTAGTTGAGTTAGAGCTTGAACCCTTGTATTAATGTTAATGAAATACACAAGAATTAGTGGAATTTCCCAGTTTGAGACAAGCTAGATGAACACAAGGCAGCAGTTTGGCAGGTGAGGCTCAGTGTTGCTACCTAAGCTGTAACAGGGGACTGGTCAGGACATGTCTACAGAGAACATCCACAGTGAGTTTACTGATTCAGGACACATCAGAACTCTTTCGTTGTGCTCACAGATAGTGCTGTGTGGAGATACCAGCAATGAAATGCAGATATTAAAAAAACAGACCCACAGTAAAAGTCACCTGGGAATCATTGCTGTGGACCAACAGTTGAAGGCTCAGTAACAGCAACAGTCAGCACCCTTACCTGGGCTATCATGAATAACTTCAGGAGTAACACACAAGAAAGCACAGGATCTCACCTGGAGGGCTGCGTTCAATTCTCAGTGCTCTATCCCACAGGTGTAACACAAACGATAAAAACTCAGGGACAACTTCAAAGACAAGAAAGAGAGAAACATCTGGAAAACTCTTGAGCTGTAAGGTGTGGAAAAAAACAGCAGCACTGATGTAAGTGTTTGGCTCTGCAAAGAACATTCCCAAGGTCAGTAGGATGGGGGTTTGTGAGTGAGCACCAGCATTAAGGTAGATGTGAATGTGAGCCTGTGCAGAGAACAAGCATGGCTTCAGCCTCAGGAGACAGCTTCACTGGAGCTTTCCAGCACAAGCTGAACCTGCAGGCAGAGCACCAAAGAGAAGACGACTCAACGAAAGTGCATAAAATAATAAACCGTACAGAAATGGCATGTGAAGGATTAAGAAAGCTCTGTTTGTTTAAAATAAAGGTGTAATGTTAAAAATCAAATAATTGCTTTATCACATAGCACATAAGTCAGGTTACAGAACTTGTTGCCACCATGCAGAGCTGAATTAGCAGAATTCAGAATTAGGAGCAGAGGCAGAGTGCAGGAACACCCAATGATAATGTAGTAAATAGTGTTCATCAGTGCTGTGTAATCATAGCTGGTCTTTCATTTGGGTGTAGTCTTCCTGAAGTGGGGTTTGGACAGAAAAATCAAGTTAAATATCTTTAAGATAGAGTTTTATTTCTTTACATACACTGAAAGTCTTTGTACTTTGTGAAATTCTGTATATGCTGTCACCTAGTGCAAAGCACCTAGCTCATAGGCAGTATTATACTCGCTGTATAATTCTTAGCTCAATTTAAGGAGTGCCCTGGAGAGAATGATACCATCTGAAGAATTCTGCAAACAGACTTTCAATTATATAATAAAGTTTTGTTTTGTTTTGTTTTGTTTTCATTTGAGCCCAGTAAGTGTTTTCTGTACAGTTAATAAATAAAGATCAATAGCTCTTCCCTCAAACTAGTTTGACTGATGCAAACACTCCACAGAGAGAGCTTCATGCCATCCACAGGTTCTGTGGGCAAGTCCCCAGTCCTGACTGTAACAGAAAGGGCTCGTACAGCCTTGGGGCTTTGCCAAGGGCATTTTCCCCACAGAAGTGCAAGTGAATTGCCTTTGAGCACAGCTGTCAAGGTCAGGAGTAGGTGGTAGCCCTTGGAGATCTGGGCTTCTCTGGGTGACTCTGGGTGAGAGAAGAGGTGATACTCCAGAAAAAGCATGCCTGGCAAGGTGCAAGGCTTCCCCACTCCTGCTGGCTCCAGTCTGCACCATGAAACATCATCCTCTAGTGTTTTTGGGGTGACTTCAGTTTGAAATTCTTTGGTGTAAGGGTGGTGAGACACTGGAACAGGTTTCCCAGAGATGTTGTGGGGGCTCCATCCCTGGAAGTGTTCAAGGGCAAGTTGGATGAGGCTCTGAGCAGCCTGTTCTAGTGGGAGGTGTCCCTGCCCATGCACGGGAGTAGGAACTCGATGACCTTCAAGGTCCCTTTCAACTCCAAACATTCTGTGACTGTGATTCTGTGACTTCTAGACAAGCTTTGTTCTTCCACCCCTGTTAAACACATCTTACTTTCTTCTCTTTTAAGTGTGCATTTAAAAAAACCTTTTGCATGACTTGCAATAACCACCAAAACCACTGTAGTTTTCTGCAACTAAACCAATGGACTCAAAGCCAAGTTGAAAAAATAAAAAAATTATGCCCATGGGCAGCTGAGAGATTCCTTGTCTGCTTTAGTAACACTGATTTTAGATTCCACTTTGAGCTAATGCCTGAACAGCTCTAGCTCTTTCTAAAAAAACCCCTTCAATTTCATGCAAATTTAGACACTGCTTTCTGACCTACCAATGTCCCAAGCCACTGCTTAACCATTTTGTTTTTTGCTTATGGATTAGAAGAACTCCATAGCCTTTTGCTATGAAGAAAAATAATAAAAAAAAATATTTAAAAATCATTTATTCTGCGCCGCTGCATACGGAAAGTTTTTTTGAGCATATAGTAGATACCCATGTGATGTAAGTGAAGCTGCCTGTTTTTACCACAGTATGAAATCTGTCTGAATATAAACACATTCCATGTGGCACCTTGTGGTAGTGTCTTGAAAATATTGTAATAATTAGTGGGCAGCCACAACAGAAAAACCTTTTAATTATGTGCCACTAGCCTCCCATTCCTTGGTACCACAGATGGAACAGAATAGATCACATCTGCAGTATTATGTAGGGGTTTGCTTGATACACAGTACTGCATTATACACGTATTAAAAACTATAATAACACCAAAGCGTGAAATAGCTTACTCCTGAACATATTCATGGCAGGATGTAGATGCAGCCTTTTGCTCCTGAGCCAGCATATACATCTGGATCAATGACCAGAACTGGCAGGGGTCTGCTGGAAGGAATCCATTACCAGGCTCCGTCACACTGCAGTTTTGTTCAGAGAAGCTGAACAGTGGGATAGGAGCAATCCAAATACATATACAGTAAATCACTGGCAAAATTTTGCTATATTCAGTTTTCATAAAATTTTCTCTCCATTGTCACCTTCTATTAGGACTGATTTTTTTATATAGCAGAACAATGATAAGGAAAATGTTTTGCTGGAGCCTAGGCCTTTTGCATCGTGCCTCTGCCCTTGGAATCAATTTATTTGTTCTTAGCCTCACCTTGGTATCTGTTTTCCTCAGTATTCAATTCAGCTGTAAAATCTGGAGCTTCTTTAGACCTTCCCCCAACCGTCAGATACCCAGTGCAAGAGACATTTGTACAAGAAAACTAGAGACAGAAAGGCTCTTAGAAAGAAAAATTGTAGCTAGATAAACAGAACCTGAACACATTCAATCTAACGTGCCTCATTTACACAAAACACGGTTAGCCCAATCCTGTGTGCTCAGAGTATAGCAGAGGCAACTTAGCTTGCTCATATGAATAGGGTGCTTTAGATAATACTGTGAGTCCCCAGACATGCAAGAACTATTTCCATAATATATAAGGAAAAATGTTGTATTTAATCCATCACTAGTGGGTTCACAGTTCATAAGGATTGAATTTCTTCTTTCACATTCTTACATCGCTGTCTGCATTGATATTAGGCTAGGATTGAAGTGAAAATGAAGTGCCAATTTCAGCATACAAGCTAAGGCAGACAGCAGCAAATAAAACAGAAAAGAAACCACCTTACCCTCCAAAGAAATAAAAACACATTTAAAACTAATAATTTTCATTGCCTGCTGCACCTCAGGGCACTGATCATTGGCAGACATGAGTGAGGAGGGTTAGGGTAGGCTGCTGTGGGGTGGCCAATATGCCCCATCAGAGGGGTGCACAGCAAATGTGTGACAGGCAGCAGAGCAGACATAGCCCATGAGTTGGAAGCAGTCCTTCACCAGAGGGTCTTCATGATGTCAAATAGTGTGGTTACCAGAATAGCCAAATGTAGCAGGAACTGAGCAAAACGAGGAAAAAAACTCAGGCATAGAAGACATCCAGAGAAGGTGCTGGTTGTCCCCTGCTGGCTCTGCCGTGTCACCACAGAAAGCCTGGCTGCCAGTTTCCCAGCAAATGCCTCAACCAATCTAGTCCCGACAGAAGCCATTTAAGGAGGACTGTGAGACCGTGTTCAGGGCACTTGGTTTACAGAGCACCATGTACCAGCATGAGAGGCTCTGCCACTGTGCTAGCCTTCAGCTTTCCTTCTGGGCAGGGAGGACCAGGTGCAGAAGTCACCTGAGGTCCCTGTCTGGAAAGATGAGTAAGTGAGGTCTAGTTGTAGGACTGAAAATTTGTTAAGCTTCTTTTATCATCTTGGTAATAACTGCACTCAGTCTTGGCCCAGAATGTCTTCTCTCCACAACTCCAAGTGAGATTGGCTACACCAACACAGATGACCTCGTAATCCCTGGAGCAACTGTGGTGGGAAAGAATAAGGAAAAACCTGTAGAAGCATTGCCAACTGAATTAGCATGACACTGTAATAAAAGAAATATCCCTGATGTGACACTGAGCACAGCTGTACTGGTGATGTAGGGAAGCCCCATGTCTGGCCATGGTTTGTGGATGTCAGGACATCAAGACATGTCACTCTTGTTTCCACAGCCAAGCAAGCTGTTAATAAAGTCTTCATGCTTTTGCTAATGACTAAGACAAATTTTGCAGAGGGGACGTTTTCACTTATGAGCTGCTCTAGTCCATTTTGTGTGGCACAGAGGCTGCTGCTCAGACAGCCCTGGCCCCTCAGGGGATGCTTTGTGCCCTAGGGAGGGGGTTGCTTTCCTCAAGGGGACAATGATTTGGGGGGGCAAGGACAGAGAGCAGGCACCTTGGGGCTGCCAGGCTGCTCTCGCCCACTATGGCTGCCTGGGTCTCCCTGCCATCTCTGTTCAAAGAGTGAATTAATAACCAGAAAATGAGACAGAAATGGGTCCTGGAGGGGTCTCAGCATTGGAATGTCACCATGAGCATGTGGCATGGCAGAGCAAAGGTTTCCTTCCATCTCTGTGTTTACTGTTGTCTGAGTATTGACTTTTTTCCTGACACATGAGCCATGACTTGAAAGGAATTCTGGCTCCAGAAAATTTTGTGCCGTGCTTCAGTGTGGCTTCCGGGATTGGATAAGGGCAAATTTATTACACTGTTGCCAGGCGACTCTGGCACAGCCACGATGAGGAGGCTGATGCCGGTGGGCAGGTGTGGGGCAGTGGCACAGGTGGCTCGGTGGCATGTGGGGACACCCCAAGTGGTGCAGTGCCCGTGTGCCCCGCCTCACCCACAGACCCCTCCTCGCCCATGCACCCAGAGAGGCTACCTCTCAGACCCGACTGCACCAGGTGGATGGGGCAGCAGAAGACACCCAGTCCTCTCCTGGGGTCCAATAAAATTAGTCCTTAATTTTCTTTGAGGACAACCAGTCTCTTACAGTGAAACTTGGGAAGGATGTCCTTTGCCTCCCTGGGCAGGTACAGACAGTGAGAATCCCTGTGTCTGGCTATTTAGGGATCTGCCTGTAAGGACAGCCTGTGCTTACTAAGAAGGGCAATCATGCAGTGATGGATTTTAATCATTTTGATTTTATAACAAAGAAACAAAGGAAGCTGATTTATTTTTCCTTCTTCTTGTGAGCAATCTGAGCTTTGCAGATACTGATTCTTCTTGCTTGGATGGACTTTATTTTCTATCATGGACATGAATGTTTCATTCTAAACATTCTATTTTAGCCTTTTTGCCCTTATTTTTTTTCTCTTTTGAATGTTCAGCAATGAAAGTTCATATGCACCCTTTTTGCTCAAGCAGTAATGGTACAGTTCGTCATGAGCTGCAATCATTACAATAGTTTGATTCAAAGCCTCTCAGCTTCAGCATACAGTAACTAAGTCCAGGATTGAAAAGGACTAACAACGGGAGACTAAAACCTGCCTCTGACACTTGATAAGATTATTGCTATAGAGCGCAAAAAGCTTTTGCTTTCTTTTCCGTTGCTTTGCAGACCTCATAAGGCCCCGCTCAGATTTCTGCATAGTTAATTAGTCAGTTTATAAATTGCCACATTATGTTAACGCTGAATGCTTCAAAACACAAATATATGCACAGAGGGCTTGAATATTTGAGGTGTTTTAGTGCTATAGGGAAATAATTTTGTTGTCAAGCTGTGGCAGATATAGAAGTGCTAGGGGATACATGACCGTTTCATCAGGACGGTGTAGATGATGGCCTATGAACATCCAAGGGGGAAAATGATCCTTTATCACTATTGTGTACCATGCAGGTCCAGATGGAGGATAAAACATGCATGAGTTGCCCGCAGCTCTGAAAATAATTATACTCATTTGCCAGAAATGTAGAAAGTGCATCCAACCAAGTTACCACCCATCATAGTGACACTCCGTTTGCATACTGATGAAGTTTAAAGCCAGAGACAATGGTGTTGGTTTCAAGAGCAGAGGGGGCTGGGAATTGGGAATCACCAGTGCTATAGGATTAATAGTGCCATCATTCTATATTATGCACCATTTTGCTTATGCTGCATATAAAAAAAAGACCTGATGCTTACCTATCAGTTCACTAGAATGGTTTGGTTTAAGACTCCAAACATTACAAGAGATTCTGGGAGAGTGTGGAATGAACACTATTATATCCACCCTCTGTGAAGGGCTTCTCAACAATTATGTGCACTGTGCTATGAGTGTATGCACAGATCTATGTGTGTGTGTGAGTGAATGTGTATGGCAGGAGAGCCACACATATTACCACACTGGCAACCTCTCTCTCCCTCTCCAGCAGACAGCACTGGAATATGAGCAAAAAATTATATGCCCATGCTAAGCTCTGATGCCACTACAGAGTAACTGATGAATGTTATTTTTAAGTGTAGAATGAAAATGAATACACGTAGGGCCCAGGAGAATAATTCTTTATATTGCAATCAGCACTGCTTATATTTATTTAGTTTAATAGTAGGAATCAGCAATAAGGAATACAGCCTTTGTTATTTAATCCTTACCAACTGAAAAAGAAAATTATTTTAGAATATGTCTTCCATTATTAGACATATTGCTTTAAAACTGAATTATTTGGGGTATTGTTCATGACCATTAAGTAAAATAGCCAATCAGTAAAATAAGTAAAGTAAGATGGTTTCTCAAGCTTCTTTAAATAATTAATTCAGGTTATATATACATTTGTAGACACTATGGTATATGCATAATATGCATACGTGCCATTCTGGCTACTCCAGGACTTGTTGCATTCCTTAAAATATTCATGGTAAAGTACTATTTCAATATGCTTTTGCACATGTGCTTGTTATCACTTTTCCAGCTTAAAGTATGCTTTCAAAAATAAATTAAATAAATCCTGAAGTAGTTGTTCTATTCACTGATTTATATATAATTTTTCTGATTCTAATGAAGAACCTGCTGCAAATATGTCGGCAAATATTAAGAGTGTTAACATAGCATGTACCCAAGCTTAGGCAGGATAACATCTTGCATAACTATAAAATGAATACTCTGTAGTATACTGAAAGCTAGAGGACAAATCTAATAACAATGGGTAAAGCAGTTATGTTTTGTAAAACATAGCTTAGGCTTGCAATTATGTGCTAGTTCTTGTAAAACTAGCATGTAAGCACCATAATGACATAAAGGCCCATGATGATCTCTGGTGTAACTGCATAGATCATTTATGAATCACCAGCAATGAATCAGGCCCACGTCCTATATAATTTGATAGATTCTGTACAGTTTGATGCTTTATGCTTTCAAGGTTTTAAAAAAATGTCTTTGGAAAAAAAACGAAGTAATGGAAGTGTGGTTGCTCATCACTGTAGCAGGTTGATCTGGATCTAGGTATACCAGTAGGCAAAGTTAATTCTTGTCTAGTGTAAACAAGAAATAGCAGAGGAAATATTGGGTTTGTGATCTCACTTCTTATCGGCCCATTTTTGTTTCTTGGTGACATTCCACTAAAAATACTGCAGCTTTTACAAAGTCCAACTCTTATCAGAGTCTGCAGGACATCCTACACTAATGGCAGAACTTACTAACTTTCACTGCATGCTAGTTACAGGGAGACTCCTGCCATTCCACTGAGTGATGTATCAGAAGAAATATCTTGCAGCCAGCAAAAAGTAAAGCTGGTGATTTGAATATGGAAAAATCTGGAAACTGAAGTGTACCAAGAACAGATCTATTGAGTGAATTCCAGGGCCAAAAAAAAAACTTGATTGAACAAATGATACCATAAAGCAATTACAACTTCATTATATTTCTACCAGAAAAGCCAAATGAGGACACGAGATTAGTCTCAGGCCTAATTTGACAAAAGAATCCAACATCCAGAAGGAAATAAACAACTAACCCTGCAACAAAAGAAGTAAGTTTAAATCACCTCAAACATAAAACATGATTTTACACAGTATTTCTGCAGCCATAAAAATGGAGATACATGGATGAGGCAGGCAGATGTAGTTGAAATCATGTTTCCTCAGGAGACATTGTGAAGCATAGGGGATATGCAAGTCTCATCTCTCCAGGTTTCCTTCTTGCCTCAGGAGCCTGGCTGTCTGGGGACCTTGACAGTTTTCAGTTTGTTCCTAACCTCCTTTACTTGAGAAAATCCATTGCGAAGCTGGCAAAAGAGAAAGCTCAGCTATCATTTGAGTGGCTGGGGTATTCTCCAGGGGAAACAGGACCTCCAAGGGACTCTGAAGTGCACTAGTGGGACCAGCTCCTGCATTGTGCACTGGTCCAAATGAAGCAGAAGTCTGCAGATGCCTTAATTCTGGCCAGTTGCTGTGCAATACCTGCCACTGCCTATAAAATAAACCTCAGAAAAATTCCCAAGTGTCAGAAAGGAAAAGTTAAAAATGGCATCATGAAATTGCTGGATGTGGCAAGGGCAACTAGAGGTGGTTTAAACAGGACTTTCCCCTCTCCCTGCAAGTTGTAATCACCAGCAAGGAGGCATATAAACACAAAGCAGCTTTATTTCTGGCAATCCTTGTTCTTAGGCTCTTGATGTTCTTAATACTTTTCTGTTAATGCATGCAAAGGAAACTAACTATGAAACTGTCATACATAAATTTAAGGAATCCTGCACTCTATACCAAAGTGTCTGCTTTCATAAGACACTTTAGGATATGGTTTGTATTTTTTAAATAGAAACAAGACAAAGACAAGAAGGAAATAGAAGTCTTCCAAATGATTGAATCCCGAGGGGACAATCTTGCTGTTGGGCTGGATAGATTTACCATGCCTCTGATTAGGGATGAGATCCTTGTGCCAGGTAATCTGGGAAACAATCATAGGATCCAGAAAAAATTTTTGAAAAGACAGGCAAATGTATTCAGTTGTTTCCACCTGAAGGCGAGGGAAAACAAAGAGTCCTGTACACTGTGAGCACTGGAAGATCCAAACCAACATGAAAATAGACAAGTGGCACAAAGAGTCACCAAGATCAAAACTGGAATCAATAAAAACTGACACTGAGCTGAATATACTAGGTCGAAGTACACAAGTCAAGACAGTGCCCAACATTCAAAAAGCAGAGGCATTGTAATAGATTATACAACTTCAAAAATTTTCCAAGGATTTGCATAGTGCTTGACTTAAGGAGGATCACAACAGCACCACTGGCTCACAGAAAATCCTCTGCAAAGCATTTGCCATTATCATGGCTTAGGCTGAATGAACCATTAAGTTATATTAGATATACAGAAATGCTGGCTGGCAGGAAACATCTAGTTCAGCTTTCTGCTCACAGCAGAATTTCACCAGCACCAAATCAGGTCTGCCATGGCTTTTTCTGTTCCAGTCTTGAAAATTTGCAAGGATGGAGATTCACCAGTATCTTTCAGTAACCTACCCCAGGTCTGTGCTGACTGCCTTGTCAAGATGATCTCAAGTGGATCCTTCAGTAATAAAATGGTGGGAATGTGTCCACAGGGCTAGAAACTGTGATGTGAGCATGGCAAGGAAAGCACAGATGCAAAGGTGACTGATGCAACTGAAAACTTACAGAGTTCTGTGAAGGTGTCTCTGAAAATGGACACAAATTAATACCTATAGCTGAGCCAATTCTCCCTATCCCAGAAGTCACAGAGAGATGGGATATAGAATTCAGTGTTTTGTTAAGAAAAGGTGTCACACAAACTTCAGTTGTTCTTATTTGATACAATTAACAACAGAAGAATGCCATACCAGCTTTTCAAATCACAAATCAAACGAATCATTAAGAGGTCGATCAAAAAGATCACAGGATGGCTCAGGTGGTCCATGGCTTTGTGGGGGTCTTTGCTAATTTGAACAGTCATCACTTGCTGTGTGTAGTGCTGTACAGTCATAAAGACAATTCCTTGCTAAGAGTTTACAGTCTATAAACACGGGGACCAGATAAAGGTGTAAGGGGAAAAAGAGATGTGAGGTGTCACCCAAAGTGACATGCTTTGTTATTGGCTGATCTAGAATAAAAGCCCAGATTTCCTGCTGCTCATTCTCCATATTACTGATCACACTAAGCCTTTTGTATTTGTACATGACTGCTTGTGTCTGACCCAGGGAGTTACAGAGGAAACCTCCCCCTCATGTCAGTTAGACTCTCAATCATGTTTTTCCTTAGTGAGATTGCACCACTCTAAGTGAAACTTCAGCTGCAACAGAGCAGATAGGAACTCTGCTGGTTGTTCCATAGATGGTGTTTAATTTGTAAGAAGTTTTTCTTTGGAGCCTTTTTTCTGTTTCTGTCACAGTCTTAGCCCAGCCAGGCTCAAAGCCAGCCTTATGTGCTGAGCCCACTTGTTCTAAGCTCTACGTGAACACAGAATGAAAAGGCACTCCTTGTACCCATCAAAGCCAAACATATAAGCAAGTAGAGATGGTGGATAAGGACAGGCAAGTAAGGAAATATGAAGGAACCACTACTGAGGGCAGATCAAGCCCTGATTTGGTCTGGAGAGAATGAGGAACTATGGAGCATTATATCATAAAATCAGAGAATCATAGAATAATCAAGGTTGGAAAAGACCTTCAAGGTCATCAAGTCCAACTGTCCACCCTATAATCCCTAACCAGTAAACCATCTGCTTAAACACCACATCTGCCTGTTTTTTTAACACCTCCAAGGATGGTGCCTCTACCACCTCCCTGGGCAGCCTGTTCCAATGCCTCACCACTCTTTCTGTGAAGAATTTTTTCCTAATATCTAATCTGAACCTCTCCTGGCACAACTTGACCACATTTCCTCTTGTCCTATCACTGGTCACTAGGGAGAAGTGCACTTCTCTTCTTCAGGCTGAGCAGCCCCAGCTCTCTCAGTATCTCCTCATAAGACCTGTTCTCCAGACCCCTAATCAACCTAGTTGCCCTCTCTGCACCCTCTCCAGCACCTCAGTGTCCTTCCTATATGGTGATGCCCAAAACTACACACAGTGCTCGAGGTGCTGCCTCACGAAGGCCGAGATGAGGGGCAGGATCACCTCCCTGGTCCTGCTGGTCACATTATTCCTGATGCAGGCCAGGATGGTGCTGGCCTTTTTGGCCACCTTGAAGAGAGTCCAGTCTTCCTGGACTCTAATATCCTTCAGAACAGACTCCTAAGGGATTCTGGCAATCAGGCTACTGAACAAGTTAAAGTTTGCCCTTCAGAAGTCTAGGGTGGCAGTTTTGCTGCCCCACTTCCTGGCATCTCTAAGAATAGAGAACTCTAAAAATTTGTGGTCTCTGTACACTAGAAGGCCTTCAACCGCCACATCTCCTACCATCCCTTCCTTGTTCACAAAGAAGTTAAGATAACTTCTAGCAGAGCACCTTTCCTGGTTGGTTCACTCACCAGTTGTGTCAGAAGTTATCTTTGACACATTCTAGGAACCTTCAGGGCTGTTCCTTCTCTGTTGTGTTGTAGTTCCAGCAGACATCAGGAAAGTTGAAGTCACCCACAAGAACAAGGGCAAAAGACCATGAGATTTCACCCAGGAATTTATAGAAGAGTTCATCCACCTCAATGTCCTGGTTGGAAGGTCTATAGCAGACTCCCACAGAAGTATGAGCCTTGTTGGCCTTGCCCCTAATCCTGATACAAATGCACTCAACCTTGTCATCATTATAGTCTAGTTCTAGACATTAATAACAATTCCTAATACATGGGGCCACCCCATCACCTCTCCTTCTTTGTATGTCTCTCCTGAAGAGCTGATAGATATCAACTGTAGCACTACAGTTGTGTGAGGTATTCCACTACATTTCTGTGACAATCACTATGTTGTGGTTTTCCTGCCTCATCATGGCTGCCAGCTCTCCTTGTTTGTTGCCCATGCTGTGTTTGTTGGTATAGACGCACTTCAGATGAGTTAATGATCTCAACATCTTTTTGTGGGCACAGGCCCTAATTCCTGCCTGACTCTTCTCAGGTATT
This sequence comes from Apus apus, assembly GCF_020740795.1. Classification (NCBI taxonomy): domain Eukaryota; kingdom Metazoa; phylum Chordata; class Aves; order Apodiformes; family Apodidae; genus Apus; species Apus apus. The sequence goes on from NC_067312.1 coordinate 21,465,122, forward strand.
TCCATGGCTTCTAAACCATCAGTAACCCCAGCTGCCTCACAGGGAATGGGTATACACAGAGCCAAGGGCAGTAACAAGGGAAGGTGTCAGCTCTGGGCTCTCACCAGTACCTTTACGCTCAGTCAGCTAACATGGCTCTTCACAGACATTCGTAGTGTGACCTTCAGCAAGTACACGTTATGGCAAAGGGGAGTAGGGAGACATGACTCCAAGGACAAAGATGACATTCAAGGGCAGTGTCTTGCTAGCAACAGCAGGGGCAAAATGAAAGGAAATACCTGGTTGTTTGCTTTAAAATAGAAAGTTATTGCAGTAGGCATGTCTAGCAGAGACAAGGTCAACACCACTACCTTTGTAGAGGAGGCAAGGAGGAAAAGGAAGGTCTGATACAGTGAAGAAAGGTCAGGCAGTGGATGCACACAAAGTGTCTCTGCAAGGTAGTACCTTGACTGTATAATACATGCCAGAAGAAACCTCAGTGGAATCTCTGTTGTCCACACTGAGCCTGGGATTTCAACAAGACCAAAACAAAATGGATTTTTGAGCTTGGTTGTCTGGCTAGCACAAACTGCAAAACAACAGCCAGCTTTGGTAATGTGCCTTCAAGACCACTGAAAATCTCTGATGGTGGGAGTGCTCAAAAGACTTGGGGTTTCTTAAATGAGAAATGGGACTAAGAAGGAGCAAGGTAAGAGTATGGGAATCAGAGACTGGTTTTCTCAAGTGCAAAATGAGCACCTGTGTTCTCTGCAGCCCCTGCAGAGAAAAAAGACATATTCAACTAGAGTAAAAGTGGAAATGGGACTAAGGAAACCTCTGAGGACAGTACTTTTAAAAGGACAAGTTCTCTGTGGATATGAAGCATTTCCTTGCATAGTAGCTATCTAAAATAATACCAGCAAGTAAGTTGGAAGAGATGCCTAATCCAAGAGAACTGTGCTTATAATGTTACTTTTAGAGACATCATTCTACCAGAGGAAGAGTGGTAGGCTAAATGAACTTCTGCTCTACCCTGCATGGCAGCCTCAGGTTCCCAGGGTGACAGAACTTTCTTGGCTTTCTTTGAGCTCTGGGCCCTGTTGCTTTCCATACTTTATTGACTTCCCACAGCCCACCGATGCTTTCCATGGATAATTTCTGTCATCCTTTCCCAACATCAGAATTTGTACAGTGTCACATTTATTTAATTATTTTTTTTAAAAAAAACAGACATTCTTTCATGTTTCTTTTTGTACTTTATAACTTTATGTCCTGGTTTAAATATTAGGCTGAACCACAAACCAAAAGGCAGAATTGCTCCCTATTACCCCTTCTCCACTCTCCCAAGAGAAGACAGAAGGGGAATAAGGAAGGGAGACTTAAGGATTAGAAATTGAAACAGGAACAAATTTACTATAACCAGTAAGGAAGTAACACGTGGGGGAAAGAAAAAATATATACACTTATATACAAACATAGACAAAACCAGTCTTGCTGATGGCAGGAATAGGTTCTTCTGGCTTTTATAGACTATGGCAGGCAGTGAGGAGAATACTGATACCTCCCTGTTCCGATCCTCCCAGGTCTTTCAGGATCTTAAGGACTCTCTGTCTAGTTGTTCTTATAGATGTTCAACACCATCCCAGGGTCACTCCAACCATAACACTTCACTGTTGTTTTTTTTCTGGAGTACCTCTCCACCAAACCAATCACTGCAGCGACAGATCCCACTTTCTAGTAATTGTTTTCCAGTATTAAAGAAACATGAATATTAGTAGTAGTAGTAGTAGCATAAACAATAGTAATAACAACAACAATAATAATTAAACCCTTGAACTCTGAAACTAAAACCAAGCATTTAATTGCAATGCAAAATGGTTTAAGTACATTTACAGTGTCTGATGAACTGTCACAGAGCTGGATGATATGACCAGTACTGAAGAATTCACATGGGTTTTAAATCAGCTTATGTTCAGAGGACTGTAGATCACTCAGGATCAACAATTGCAATGAAATATTTAAATTGGCATTTTGAAATGATGTCCATCAGTGGGCCAGAGCAGTTAAACAAAATTTAAAGAATGAGAAATCTGCCGAGGTATAAAGATTCAAATTTGTAGATATAGTATATAAGGTTGGACTGAATATAATAATTTTCTCTCAACAGTATATAAAGATACACACTTCCTATATTCATTTCTGAAGATGTCTTTCAAATGTATTAATTGAAGCTAATTATAGAAGTCTAACACTTTCTCCACTTAATGCTTTAAAATTAATAGCCCTTCATTTTTGCCTCCAATGCAAATGATCCTGTCATCTCCAGCTGCATGCAGTTCTTTTTCTCATATGCTGAATATGGTTAGTTTTCATGAGCAGAATAAAAGAACATGACTCTCTGAAGTTAGGTGAGCACAATGGTTCCTGGTGTTATCTCAAAGCTTTTGTTGTGATGTATTATTCTTAACGAACAGGATGTCAGAAGTATGTCCTGCAAAAATGTTAGATAAGTGAGTGCTAAAGGTTATGCCTTTCGGAAAGCACAACAGTAACAACTCATAAATCTCCATCATCTTCAGGTGAGATTAGCCAGATATTGCAAGAGACACTTACAATAAAAGAGGCATATAACTGATTCTGAAAGAGTATGCCGTGTAGTTTGAAAATACTTCCATAGAGCTCCATTCAGCTTCCAATAAAACAATCTGTGAGTGATTTTAATGGGAGCCAAATAAAACCTGCAACAGTCTTTTTTTTTTTTTTGTCTTTTTTTTTTTTTTTTTTTTAACCAGTATTCTATAGTTGTTTATGATACAATTTCTCAAAAACCAGACAGGTGTAATCTAATTTGCTAGATGTTAAATATCTAAGCTCACAGCACAAAGATGTGCATGCTCCATGCTCACAGCATAAATTCATTTTCCTGCATTTTGGTTGTCAACCAACTGCTTACACATGAGGATGACAGAGCAAACATCCAACATTCATGAGTGAAAACTACACAACTTTTAACATGTGCTTCTAGCTGTCAGATCTTCTGCTTGCAAACATGGTTGACAAGTGCTGCAGTCACAGAAAAATAATTCGTGATTGAATAATTTTAAGGTATATACTCTGCAGGAGTGAGCTCAGTATAACTATCTCCTTTAGTTAGAAGAGATACTGATGGAAGGAATCTTGCACCAGAGGGTCCCAAACCAAAGAAAAGTAGAGTTAAAATAATAAAAAGGGGTTATTTTACTCTTTAAAACATTTTGTTATTTATGTTTTTTTCTTCCTCAATATTTTATCATGGAGCTTTTACTAGACACTGGCTATGATAACCTGGGAGAGACGGCGTGCAAGCAAGAAGGACCTGGTCCCACAGCCTGGAGCTGCACCCAGGTACAGACAAGAGCATGAGTCTCAAGTAAGCAGGAGAGGATCTGCTGTTAGGTGGTTGGGGTGGTTGGAGCACTTGGCTGGCAGGGGAGAACTGGGACACTGTTTCTAGCTCTCTGGAAGAGAATTAAAACCTATGTCAGACTTTTACAGAGATTTCACAAACAGCTCCTAACCATCTCTGTAAGAGTATGAGAATGTGAGCAAAATATCCTAGGGAAGTATCCCAAATTTTCTGCCATGTTGTGGCTAATAGATTGAATAGCTACTGTCAACAGTGTTTCCACAGAGTTCAAAGTACAGTGAGGTAAAACTGGACTGCAAAATAATTTGTGACCAACTTGTGTATGTGTGCCAGCTGCCCTAGCAAGGTTTGTAGTCAGCTGTCATCCTCAGAAATTCACGATATCTTCCTAATGCAGAGTGAAAGCAGAGGCCTTTGGCTGTGCTCAGTGAAAGACTCTAAGCAATGATGGGAGAATTATAAGCACAAATTCCCACAAACAAGTGTTTTGTATAAGCAGTGGAAGTCACAAAGCTTATTCTTTCCTTATTCAAGCAAGACAGGAGAACTTGAGAGTACCCATTTCAAACATAATAAAATGAAAGAAACAACAATCCTTCTAAATTGTGCCTTGAAGGTATCACCTAACAATTTTTGGCTTCTTTATCAAGCTGAGATTTTGCACAGAAGTAGTTTGGGAACAGTGTGTGCCCATTTACTAGTGATGGAGCAGTGGTTTCTGCCTGAAGCATTTTGCAAGGGAAGTTGATATTCTTTGCTTACTTCCTAGTATACCTGAAGTTGGATGTTGAAACTGACTCTGAGCCAGGCAGTGACTGTCCCCAAACCTGAAGCACTGAAAACCCCAATGAAAAGTTCCCATCACAGCTCTGTAGATAGGTATATTTCTTGTGGAGGGTAGGCATCTGGCTGGAAGTGCCAGGCAGCTACACATCCCTGAGTGCAGAGGACAACCTTTCTGAGTAAGATGGGGCTCTTAAACTTCATCTCTCCATGTTATCTCTGTGGCATGGTGTCATGAACTGTCACAGAGCCTATGGGCTGTTTCCCACACATGGTCCACAAGCAATCAAATTAATTATTTTTTTCCCCTTATCTTAAGGGAAAGATGCTACAACTTCCACTTGCATCCAATCATTTCAGGCACCACCATAGTGCATGTCAGAGATTTCTGGTTAATGTGCAGGGAATATTTCTGCCACTTCAAAATAGGTGTTTCTTCTCACTCTGTGTTCCATGGAAAGCTGGACTTGAGGTCCAAGATCTTCTCCCCAGGACAGTTGAAATTTTGCACTCATGTCTGAACAGACTGTAGTCCTTCTCCTAACAGGTCAGCTCCTATCTTAAGCACTGCCAGGCATTCATGTCTCGTTCACAGTAAAGTTTTTGTTGATGTTTAGTAAAAGAAAATCTGTAGGATCTGATGACTTTTCCCAGTTGTTTAAATAGTTGCTGAGATGTCTTCATTTACGGCCCTTTCTTTAGGAATTCACAACTCAAAGTTTTCTCAGGTAATCTCTTAGGTAGATCCTAGAAATTGAAGTAAGTAATTCTAACTAGCTGTCGTGTGGATAAATGACACAATTCTTCTCTTTTCCTTTCTACTTTTCAGATGTGTTTTGAAATACACACATACATGTACATATCTATGGCATTCCCACCAACATTTATTATTCCCTTAGTGCCTAAATTAATACAGTAAATATCTAGGTAGAAGCAGAAGTCAGTTCTTTATGATTTATATTAGGAGTGAAAAAGTCTGCTAAATCAGAAGTCCACCAGAGCTGAGAGGTACTCCAAGGCTAGGTACCTACTTTGAATGTGGTTTTAATTATTATAAAGAAACAAACCTTTGAAGCTCTGTACTTTTTGGAAGACAAGATCCAGATCTGTCGTCTGTAAAGCCCTCTGCAATGCCACACCATTGGCAAGGAAAATGTATTTTTCTGTGGTACTCACATCTTGTACTAACTACCTCTGCATTTTCAGTCTGTGTGGTGTGTTCTCAAGAGTTCTGAACTTCACCATAAGTTGCAGATTTTAAAAAGTTGAAAAACTAAAATACTAATTAAAACTGTTGAGACCAGGTGATTTCATTTAAGCCATGCAAAACTGAGAGTTTTGCCTGGTTTTTACTGAGGCACTCAGATCTGCTGTGTTCACTTGGGAAGGCTGCAGACCACAGGTGAAACAGAGAACTCCATGCACTGTGTGCAGTATGTACCAAACTTGAGTTCAGCAGAGCAGGAGAATGGAAATGGAAATGCTGCTGCACATGAACCATACTTCTTGTTAAACAGGATGCAGAGGAATGTTGCAGGTGCTGTACCAGGGTGCTTAACTGAAAAGATCTTATTAAAAAAGTCTGATGCTGCTAGTGACAGTAACATCCTGTGTACGATGGCTCCAGGTGTAAAGCTCCGGGTCACAGATCTGCTTAGGATGTTCCGTAAGGAAAGCATTGAGGATTAATTCCAAATCTCTTTGTAGACCTTGGAATGGGAGAAAGGATATCCAAGTAAACAGAAAGGCAGAAAAAAATGTGGCGGTGAGAGAGGAGCTAAAAAGCAATTAACCCTTTCCAGCTTGATTTTAAAATCAACTGGGAGCTGCCATTTTGCATTAACATTAGGCAAATCCACCTCCCTGATGCCTTTGTCTTTTATGCTCCCCCTGGAACTGTCTCTAGTAAATTGCTAGGATTCGAGTTCCTTGTGAACCCATTCTTATTCTTATTCTTATTTGACTATGCTGAGTGTTCAATAGAAAAAAAATAAAAATATATATTTTTAATCCTCTTTGACTGTCTCAGTTCTCTTGCTGTCTGCCTACTTCTTGGTTGTTGCTGCTTTCTCTACTAGAGACAAACAGTGATTCCCATGGACTTGGAAACATTACGGCAGCAACAGTAAGGTATTACCTAGAGTAAGTCTCTATGCAGTAGCCTGTAATGCTGCAAGTTGCACCCTTTGGAAGAGAAAAGATATCCCAGAAGATGGAGTAGCAATCTCATTTTTGTTATCACTGGTGGGTGCTGTCTTTGGAACAGCATCCATCCAACAACATGATCAAGTATTTAGCATATGACAGATTATTTTATTTTATCTTGTTCCAAAGCTGTGATAGAGGGAACCCCAGTCTGCAGAGTAAATTTCTATAGTCTTGCAGCTGTATTGCGAGAGCATCTCCAGCCCCTGTCTCAGTGCTGCTCTCTGGGTAGTCCTAATGAAGCCTGGGAGAGTCACACCGTGACCTGATGAGCTTCAAGTTACAGTGGTGATGGGCTTACTTACATCTTCCCTTCTTTCTTGAGCCTTTGGTGGAGGAATTGACTAAAGCAAGGCTGTTATGGCTGAGGTTACTTTGTGTAGCTGTGTGTGCTCATCTGCATTTTTTTGGAGAACATAAATCTCTAATAAAAAAAAAATCCTCTGCTTACCAGCTCATGTGTTTGGTGTCCCAAAGAGCTCACACCATGCATGGTCAATAAGTGCCAGGAGGCAAAGTGGGACAGCAGAGCCTTGTCAGGTAACACACCAGCAGACTTAGACAGGTTTGTAAATGAAGCCCTGTTTGGCTCCATGTCAGAGCGGCCCGTGCGAACAGCCCCTTGCTATATGTAGTTCTCCCAGGGCTCCCTACTGAATTTATATGAAAAGTGTTGTCTTTGTTGGTTTGTTTTTGGCTGTTTTTCTGAAAAGGCTGCAAAGCAGATCTCAGCTCCCAGATATCCCACATCTACTTGAACATCTGTACTAGCGCAGTGCTGATCAGTAGTTGTATTCCTTAATCCTGAGTGTTGCTGAGCTAGGAAAATATTTAACTGAATCCCTGAATTCTGAGCACATACAGCAAATATACTGTATAGCTACATATTTCCCAAAAAGACCTTTCTTATTTCCTAAACAGATCATTACTCAACAAAATAAGGTTTAAGTTTATTGAAACTGTTCACTTGAACTCAGGACCAAAAAACACAATTTGAAAAATAAAATTTTTTCCTTCTTTTCTAACTTTAAAAAAAAACCTCATATGTTAACAACTTAAGAAAAGTCATGCATTGCAGACTTGGACATATTCTTTATATTATACTGGAAAAAAATGTAACACTATCTCTCTTGCTTTGATCAACATTTCAGCCAATAAATGTAGGGAGGTAATAAAAGGAGATGTCTTTCAACGTAAGGGGAAAGCAAGTGAAGAGTCTTGCAACTGTTACCTTTAAGAATTTTATGCATTTATAGTGGTAAATGTTACACTATTTCCTTGGCTTATATCCATGGCATTGTATCCTTGAGGACAAAGAATTGCAGATAATTTTGCTGGGTTCAGTTATTACTTCATGCTGCTACCCTAATAGTAGATGGCTGCCAATTTCTTAGTGCATGTATTTTTTTTTTGCCTGGTTACTAATTGGAGGTCTTTCTAGAAAGTCTTTGGTTTTGGTTTTGGTTTTTTGTTGTGGGGTTTTTTTTCTGCTTAAACAGCTGTTTTAAAAGCTTGATATTTGTTTATACTTTAAAATTTGTAAGCATTTCAGTGAGCATAAAGGTATACGTCTGTGTAATGTAATCTATATTTATCTCCTACCTAAGGCTCTGCATACATTTTTTTTACTCAACTGTTCTTCTGGTCCTTCCCAGTCCCTTACCTATTCCAGGAGAAGGACTGTGATACCTTTCAGATCTAACTCCCCAGCTAGACAACAAAGCAACACAGAGTGGTTTTTTTTTTGTCTATATGGGGTTCTCAGGAGGGGAGGAAAGACAGGAAGTGTGTTCAACAAGCAACCCAAGCAGGGGTGCTGGCTGGGGAAATTCACAGGAGAGACATAGCAGGCATAGGTCCTTTACTGCACCCACTTGCCCTCCAACTTCCCCCCAGTTCTAGGTCTAACCAGACACTGACTGTCCCTGTGGTTTACCTTGGAGAAGCATGTATTTTAAGCAACATGGGTAAAAACAGACTCTCTTGTTTCACATTATAGTGTTTATGTTCTGAATTGGTCTGTAACTGACCAGCTGCAGGTACTGCAGTCCAAAAAGTGCATGAGTTTGAAATTAGAGCAAAATGATGATATAAAAGAAATTTCCTATAATTTCAGCATAAAAAGTTACTAGAACAAGTTAAAAAGGTAGAAAAGAAACACCACCTCAAGATCAGTTTACAACTTCATTTACACCATCAACACCCCACCACTGGTGTCAGCTTTCTGGCATTTGCACCATTACCAGGAGACCTCACTCTTCCACATGTGTGTTGAGCAGCTGATTGTGAGGTCCCTCAACAGCAACAGTGGCCTGGTCCTGGCCCTGGGGTTCACAGCTGGACCACACAGGGACCTGTGCACCTCTGTGTGCCTCTCAGCTTCCACTCCTCAGTGCTGGCTGCTTGTTGCTGTCTGGACTGATAGCTTTGCCAGATCCATCACTCCTCAAACTGCTTAAAGACCAGGTGCTCCAATTCTTGTGTGGTATTTTAGAAGTAGGGAAATCAGAAGGAGACTCAGGCCTGAGGGATATAGTTGCTTTGATGGGCCTGAAGCTGTGGGAAAGTTGAGCCACATGGTTTGTTCTGGGTGTTGGCCAACAACACAGATATCTTTATGCCAGAGGCTGCAAGTTAAGCAACACATGGCTTTTGATGGGACCAATCTAGCCATGCACATGCCAAAAGACCCACTTGCAATGTGCTTTTCTATCTCATTTTTCTCAGTGCCAACCTTAATTTTCTGCAATCTCCTTTCCCTGCTGTCAGCCAGATTCCCCTGGTGCCATCTACCATTACCCTTGCTTGTCCAATGGGCTGCTCAGCCAGGATTTCTTTCAAATCACCTTACACAGTATTGCTTTAAAAGGTGACACTGTTGTCACTAGAGATGGATTTTCACTGTGAAATTCTGACTTCCAAATTAGTTTAAATTTCCTTCTTTCTCTGCTGCTGTCTCAGTAACTATGCAAGTTGTGACTGAAGCAGTAATTGACAAGCTAGGGAAAGTGAAGCTTTTAAATAATTGTTGAGTATGCTGATGCCCAGAATAACTATACAAAACAGTATATATAAAATACTTTAAAGAGGAATTGAGTGAGTCACTTAGCTTTTACATGAAGAGACAGAAAAAGTTCATTTTTACAGACTTTTTCCATCTTGCAGAGAAGGAACATGCAGATGCTTGCATGTCATATTCTGCCATCAGCTAGTGGGGAAAACAACTGTCTTCAGTGGGGATATGTGGGTTTAACTGAGGGCAGTATTTAGATTTGTGTCTCCAACCTCATTGAAAAATGTGTTAATTTAAAAATAAAACAAGGCTCTGGGAATTTTTCAGGATCCCATTAATTAATTTCAAAAGTTCCATTAGTTTCATGGAAGAAAGGCCATACACTATAACCATCTGCCAGCTGGTGACTTGTGATTTTGAAACAGATTTAGAGACACAGTGTCAGCCTCTGGCTTCTTTGTTTTACAGAGCAATCAGAGAATCTCAAGTGACATCCAAAGACTCTCACACATATCAGCTGGGAGGTTCTCCACCAGTTATGTTCTATCCTCTCAAAAGAAAGGGCACACCAGATCTCCCTGGTAGGTACTCCAGCACTGAGTCAGTACAGCAAAACACATCTTTTAGGACAGTCCATAGTCTGCTGTAAACTACATCATCTTGCTTTGACTCCAGGAAAGATCAATCATGGGGAAAGAGGACAACACATTCTTCTGTGTCTGCTCAGCTGCCCAGAGCACCACTGTCATCTGGCTGCAGACCCAATACCACAAGGAATTATTCCAAAGTGGCACCCTAGGAATAGCATTGCTGTCTGCCAGGTGTGTCAAGTCCCACTTGCTCCCAGATGCAATTTGTTCAATGTACAAATAAAACCTTGTCTTCCCTCAGCCCTGGCCTTGAAGATTTAAGTGAACTTGACAGCCATTATGGGTTCTGTTTTGTTTGCTTTGGTAATGCTATGTGAAAGTGGAAGTTCAGAAGTTTCCAGAGAACTGCTGTCTTACATATTTTACTTTTCCTCATTATTTAGTAGCATAGGCAGACATAGGAATTTACTGAGAATTCAGTTGTACACAGGGAGTCATAAGCACCAAGGACCAGGACTTTGTAGATGCCTGAACAAGAGAGGGGAGATCTGTTTCTGATGCTGTTCGCAGTCCTACTCCTACTGAAACCAAGGACCAAAAACTACTGCTGTGTGGGGAACAGCACTGGAGGGAGAGTGGGACAGTTGGGATGGGCAGATGAGATTCACTGACAGCAGTGGTAGGACATGAAACGTGAAGTAACAAAAGGTGGTAGCAGAAGAGGACAGGGTCTTCTCACAGCTACAGACAAGGGGGTTCTACAGCTGTGTGGGACCTTAGAACCATAGCATAGTTTGGCTTGGAAAGGACCTCTAAAGTTCATCTAGTCTAACCCCCCTGCGATGACCAGGGACATCTTCAACTAGATCCGGTTACTAAGAGCTCAACCCAACAGCAAATGTTTCAGGGGTGTGGCATCTACCAATTCATTGGACAACTTGATGCAGTTTTTCACTACACTTATTATAAAAAATTTCTCCATTTTATGTAGTCTGAATGTACACTCTTTTAGTTTAGAACTGTTACCCCTTGTGTTATCACACCAGGCCCTACTAGAAAGTTCACTCCCATCTTTCTTATAAGCCTCATTTATATATTGAAAGGCCATAGTAAGGTCTCCCCAGAGCCTTCTCTTCTCCAGGCAGAACAATCCCAGCTCTCTTAGCCTGTCCTCACACAAGAGGTGCCCTACCCCTCTGATAATTTTTGTGTCCTTCCTCTGGACTCACTCCAACAGCTCCATGTCTGTCCTGTGCCAAGAACTCCGGAGCCAGACAGAGTAGAGAGGAAGAATCACCTACCTTGACCTGCTGGCAATTTTGAGGCAATTTTTGGCTTTCTGGACTGTGAGTGTACTTTGCTGGCTCACGTCCAGCTTTTCATCCACCAGTACCCAAAAGCCACTCTCCACAGGACTGCTCGCAATCGCTTCATCCCCCAGTCTCTATTGATACTGGGGTTTGCCCTGACCCAAGTGCAAGAACTTGCGCTTGCCCTTGTTGAACCTCCTGAGGTTCATTGGGGCTCATTTCTTGGGCTTGTCCGGGTCCCTCTGGATGGCATCCCATTCCTCAGACAGGTCAACCACACCCCTCAGCTTGGTGTCATCTGCAGACTTGCTGAGGGTGCACTTAATCCCACTGTCTATGTCACTGATGAAGATATTAAACAGTATTTGTCCCCATTTAGACCCCTGAGGGATACCACTTGTCACCCCTCTGCACCTGGACATTGAGCAGTTGACCACTAGTCCCTGGATATGACCATTCAGCCAATTCCTTATCCATCAAACAGTCCCTCCATCAAAACTGTAGATATCCAGTGTAGAGAAGGATACTGTGGGGGATTATGTCAAAGGCCATACAGATGTCCAGATAGAACATAGAATCATGGAATAATGGAATCATAGAATGGCTTGGCTTGGAAAGGACCTTAAAGATCATCTGGATCCAAACCCCCTGGAAGGGTCAGGGACACCTTCCACTAGACCAGGTTGGTTAGAGCCCCATCAAACCTGGCCTGGAATACTGTCAGTGATGGGACTTCCACAGCCTCTCTGGGCAACCTGTTCCAGTTCCTCACCATCCTCATAGTAATGAATTTCCTCCTAATATCTAATCTAAATCTCCCCTTTTCAAGTTTTAAACCATTGCCTCTTGTTCTCTCACTACATGCCCATGCAAAAAGTCCTGCCCCATCTATCTTGTAGGCCCCCTTCAGGTATTGGAAAGCTGCTATAAGGTCACCTCAGAGCCTCCTCTTCTCCAGGCTGAACAACTCCAACTTCCTCAGCCTGTCTTCATAGCTGAGGTGCTCCAGTCCTCTGATCATTTTTGTTGCCCTCCCCTGGACTCACTCAAAGAGCTCTATGTCCTTCTTATGTTGGGGCCTCCAGTACTGGACACAGCACTCCAGGTGGGGTCTCCCAAGAGCAGAGTAGAGGGGGAGAATCACCTCCCTTGACCAGCTGGCCAAAATTCTTTTGCTGCAGCCCAGGACAGAGTTGGCTTTCTGGGCTGTGAACTCACATTGCCAGCTCACGTTGATCTTCTCATCCACCATCACCCCCAAGTCCTTCTCCACAGGGCTGCCCTCAATCCTTTCTCCTCCCAACCTGTATTCGTGCATGAGATTGCCTACACCCAGGTGCAGAGCCTTGCACTTGGCCTTGCTGAACTTCATGCAGTTAGCATGACCCCACTTCTCGAGCCTGTCAAGGTCCCTCTGGATGGCATCCCTTCCCTTCTGCATGTCGACTTTACCGCACAGTTTGGTGTGTTAGCAAACTTGCTGATGGTGCCACTCAATCCCACTGTCCATGTCAGTGACAAAGATGTTAAACAGCACTGGTCCAAGTACCCACCCTTGAGGAACATCATTCATCATCGTCTCCATTTGGACATCAAGCCATTGATCACAATTCTGTGAGTGCGACCATCCAGCCAGTTCCTTATCCAATGAGTGGTCCATCCATCTAAAACCATAACAATCCAGTTCTGAGACCAGAATATCTTGTGGGACACTGTTGAAGGCTTTGCACAGGTCCAGGTAGATGTTGGATGTTGCTCTGCCTTTGTCCCATCGAGGCCGTGACCCCATCATAAAAGGCCACCAAATTAGGCAGGCAGGACTTGCCCTTAATGAAGCTGTGTTCACTGTCACCAATCACCTCTTCATTATCTGTTTGCCTTAGCAGAGCCTTCAGGAGGACCTGCTCCATGATCTTGCCAGGAATAGAGGTGAGACTGACTGGCCTGGAGTTCCCTGGGTCTTGTTTTTTTTCCCTTCTTGAAACTGGGGCTTATGTTTCCCCTTTTCCAGTCAGCAGGAACTTCATGACTTGAAATACGATGGACAGTGGCTTTGCAACTTCATCCACCAGTTCTTTGAGGAGATGTGGGTGAATCCCATCAGATCTCACAGACTTGGTCACCTTCAGGTGGTTGTAAACCTGCTCTTCGTCTACAGTGGTGGGATCTTCCTTTTTCCAGTCCCTGCCTTTATCTTCCATAACTTGGTGGGTGTGACCAGAGTCTGCTCTTGAAGACTAAAGCTATGTAGTCATTGAGTACCTCAGCCTTATCTACGTCTTGGATGACCAGCTCTCCAGTTTCCCTCTGGAGTGGGCCCACATTTTCCTTAGTCTTTCTCTTATCATTGATGTACTTACAGAAACCTTTCTTATTGCCCTTAACCTTCCTGGCCAGATTCAATTCTCCTTGTGCATTTGCTTTCTTAACCTGATCTCTTGCTTCTCTGACTACTTCCCTGTACTTCTCCCAGGGTATCTGTCCTTGCTTTCACCCTCTGTAAGCTTAATCTTGGCAGATCCCATGTACTTACATATGTTGAGTTTCCTCAGGTGGTCACAAAACTGATCTTCTCTTACAGTGTGAGGAACTTTGCTCCCCTATCTCCGTTTTGCAATCCATCCACTCAAGACGTGTGGGAAGGGAGACTGCTCGTTAGGACTGAGGCAAAAAAAGTTTTTAAGTACTTGAGCCTTCTCCTTGTCCTTTGTTACCAGTCGTTAGGGACAACCCCTCTTTTATTAAACATGCCTCTTTAGGGTCCAGAGTAAAGTGACAGTATGTCAGGGTACCAGGATGAAAACCTCCCAATCAGGGACCTTGGTTTAAACCTCAAATATGGATAAAAAGAGAACTGCAAAGCAGCTGGCATGGAGCAGACTTAGGAACAAAGCAGGAACAGAGAGCTGTGAAACAGAGCGCGACTGCCAAGCAGTGGTGAGCAAAGCCTATTATCAAGCTTTATGAGTGGCCAGAAGAAAAGAGTTATATCACTTTACTTGACCCAAAAAAGAGCCTTGCCTCTCAGGCAAGTCACCTTAATAAAACCATGGGCCACTGAAGACAGACCCTCAAAGCATTCCTGCAAGTCCCACCTCGCTGCAGTCAAGCCACGTCTGTCAGAAGGTGACACTCCTCTCTCGTCTCTGTCTTACACCGAGACACGGAGGGTGATGTGAACTGTCTTTCTTGTCTTTTTTCTTCTCTGCAGTTTTATTGCTGAGAAAGTAAAAGTCCCTCACTCGCATAAACACAGCTGACCTCAATAGAGGAGAATGCAACATTGAGCTTAGTTAAACACCTTCCTTTATCTTTACCTTTGTTTGCCTCTCTTTGTGATACTTATCTTCCCAGGCAATAGGAGTCTAAACAAGAACACATACAAATGTATTCATTTCCCTTTTAAAGTCCTTGCTTTTCCTGAACCTTGTACTCCCATCCATAAGTCCTCATTAAATTCACCTTTTTTTATAACACACCTTGAGTATTTTGTGGGCATGGCACGGTTTAAATTGGGGTTTGTCACTCTCTAAGATTCCATCCAGCAGTTGGAGGATCCCCTGTGAGGGGTGTTCACCATGTGAACTGCTCAGATAAGCAAACTAATTATCTCCAGCAGAGAGTGGTCACAGTAACCCATCTTGTAATTTCCTGTTAGGAGGCCATGGAGAGATCCACTAAGCCCACCGAATTGAGACACAGTTTGCCAGTCTTGTTCATCAATGGGGGTACACTTCATAGGACCTTCCCGTTCTGGCTGACATATTTGTAAAAGCCCTCATCATTCTTTGTGTTCCTTGCTAAATTCAGCTCCAGCTGCACCTTGGCCTTCCTGACACTGTCCCTACACAACCAGGCAGCATTCCTATACTTTTCCCAGGACACCTATCCCTGATTCCTTTACCTGAGCATTTTCTTCTTGCCCTTTAATTTGACCAGCAGGTCTTGATTCAGTCATACTGTTCTCCTTCCTTTACTGACTTTTTACACCTGGAGATTCAGATCTGTTGCATTCTGTGGAATGTGTCCTTAAAGATCTGCCAGCTCTGTTCATTCCTTTGTCCCTGAGAGCAGTTTTCCAGGGGATCCAATTGACTAACTCCTTAAACAGCTGGAACTTTGCTTTCCTAAAATTCGGGGTCCTGACTTTACCCTTTTCCTGACCCAGATCCCTCAGGACTGCCAGCTCCACTAGTGTGTGATCACTGCAGCCAATGCTGCCTCCCATCTTCATGTCACAGATTAGATAATTTGTTTTGGTGACCAACAAGTATTGTATCTCCTCTGGTAGGGCTGTCTGTTACCTGGTCCAAGAATTTAATAACAGCACACTCCAGGAGTCTCCTGGATTGCCTACATCTTGCAATTATACTTTTCCAGCAGATGTCAGAGTGGTTGAAGTCTTCCAGCAGGACAAGAGCCTGTGAGAATGATGCCTCCTATAACTGGACCAAGGAGGCTTTTTCCACATGCTCCCTTTGATCAGATGGCCTGGAACAGACACGTTTCCTTTTTGCCTTGGTCTCTGATTCTTACCCAGAAGCTTTCAGCTTGCCAATAGCTATTCTTCAGTGACAGCTCTTCACACTCTATCCATTTCTTTGCATAGGTAGCTACACTCCAGTCATGGGTTTCATCTAACCAAGTTTCTGTAATAGCAGCTAAGTTGTAGTTTTCTAGCAACATGATGGCTTCCAGCTCCTGTTTGTGCCCATGCTGCATGCATTGGTGTAGAGGTACTTCAGCTGGGCTGCTGGCTGTGTCACCTTCTTAGAGCAACACACCTTAAGTCCTTTGAGATGGTCCAGTGGTGTTCACTTCTTGGTTATTACTACTTCAGAAGCCCTTGGTTCATCTCCATAAGACTGGTTTCTTCAAAAATAAAGCATCTTTACTGAAGTGTCACTGTTATCTGTGGTATGTCAGGCACACCTTGGCAAATCTTTGTAATTAAAGGTTAAGATGAGTTGTATCATTAAAAATCAAGAATGACTTAGCTGTTCCTCAGCTTTCCAGACAAGGAAGACTTCTGGCTGCCAGCCATGAAATATCTAGCAACTCTAGATTCAGGAGTTTTCAACTCCTATCATTTCAACCTATGGAGTGCCCCACTTAGTTTAATGAGTTATACAGAGGGCACAAAGCCAGTTTAGTGACATGTCACCACAGCTCCATAAATAAAATAAATAAAATAAAATAAAAAAATAATAAAAAATATTTTCTTCACATTTATATTTTGAATATCTGCTTAATCAATAACAGTGAACATAGTGAGCACCTAAGGAATTACTTTGGAGTCCATTTAACACTTGTCAGCTAACTCTGAAACAATATCACGGAAGCTAATTCATCAATATATGGGTATACATTGCTTAGGCAACTTGATAAGACAATAGCCAGGGCAGAAAGAAGTGCACCAATTTCACTAAGTAAGATCCATTAAATAATGAAGGTATTTGCCACAATGTCATACTGCTTTTCTTCTCTTGGAGACTTCAGAGAAGGTATGTCACTGCCTTCCAAGATAACACTGCACCAGTAAAATCAATATGTCCTTGTCTCCTACACCAGGTAACAGATATAGGCACTTTAAGTTAATGTAGCTCTTGAAATCAGTGAAGATACAAGGACACTGGATTGGGAAGAATCAGCCCCCTAAAGTGGTTGTGGCTGTAGAAAACATAAGGGAAATACTGGTGTGGGAAGAAAAATTCAAGAAAAAGACTTTGGCTTGCCCCAGTCTGAACCAAGCCCATTGTTTATTCTCATCTGTATGGCATTCACCCACCCAGAAATCCCTTGGAGCCACAGGCTGAGCATCAGAGTTAAAACTGATCAGCACAGGGGACATGGGGCTCCTGAACAAGATAATCAGCTCCATCTGGCTGAGACCAAAGCCTCTTAGAAGTATAGCTCCCCACATCTACCTTCTTCAGCTACAACTAACAGTAATAATTAATAGCAAAACTTACAGGCAACGCTTTATTTCAGATCCTTCCCAGCCACATTAATCTGATTTGCAGTGTTTCCTGCACTGCTGTATTTGTCTGCAATGGTCAGATGTTGGTTGCAGTCACTTGCTCCGTCATTGCAGCTGCCTGCCCAAGGCCTTGGTGTGATGTATTTCTTTTGGGTGACAAACTCATGTCAAGGCTACATCTTGTGATACTGCTGCTGTGTGCAAACATTTTTCCTCGTACTGCATGCTGGCAGAGTAATTTTGTAAAGTGGAGAGAAATACTGGGTTCTCAACATATATGTTGGGGGTTTTAATGTTACCTAATCTATTTACTAGTTCCCATGGACTCTCTCACACAAGTTTCAAAGCATGCCAGCACTCCAGTTTTGCATACTCAGTGAGATAAAATGTTAGCATGTGACATCCTTACTTCATTACTCACATCCAAGCAATGCTACATGCAGTCAAGAATCCAGCTCCTCAGCCTGATGAGGTCCACTGGAGAGCCTTGCACTCCCAGAGCTGAAGTTATTGTAGAGTTCTCCCAAAGGCTTCCCTGTGCCCTGAATTCACCTCATCTCCTAAGCACTGCTGGGTGCTTAGAAGGATTTCCTCCCCCTGGGACAGAGCTGAGAACCATAAACAGAAAGTATAGGAAAGCTTCTGCTGCACTCAGCTAAACTGGAAAATTAAAGTACGAAAGGAAGGTCTTGATTACTTGGTTAATTCAAAGGTCTGTGTATTTGAGGATTTTCTTATCCAGAAAAAATATCGTCTATTTTAAAATATTTCTCTTCCTTTGTGCTTTTAAGCAAGCAGTATCTATACTGCTTAGACACACTGTTGTTAAAAAAATTCTCCTGCACTCTTGGAGACACAAGAGTTATTAGGAAAAGATAATTGTCCCTCTTAACTATCACTAGTAATAAGGCAAGAGTAAGCTTCATCCATCAGTTGATGTAGATTGGTCTCTTAATTTAAGTATTATTAATTACATGAATTACTGTATACCAGTTTAGTGGCAGTTTTTGCTACTTGATTCTTTGGGTTAACTCTTTCATTTGCAATTTCCTGCTGGAGATCTGAAGTCAAGTCACTGACTTTGGATGCAAATAATCACTATGGGAAGTTTCTACAAACCAGAATAAAGATATTAAAAAGAACTAACTAGTGGCTTAATTTTGATCTACTTGTGTATATCTTCCCTGGAAGGAAATCATAAGACACTTAAGATTCAATTTACATTATAGTGCCCAAAGATAGGGTTCTGACTTAGGCATATTGCACGGAAAATAAAGGGGTTAATCTAGTCCTCTAATCTATTGTTATAGGCCTAATTATTTTATATGTCTTAATTTCATTAATGAATTGCTGCTTTTTACATTCATCTCCTTCCCCATTGCTTTTGTTTAAACCTCCTGGTGGGAAGGGAGAGATTAATTTTGTTGTGCCTTAATGAAACTGTATGCTACATTAGATTTAACCATTTGGCATGCACTGCCAACATCACCATTATGCATAATGAATCACTTTTTGTGAGCTCTAAACTAACACAGACCTTCAATGTTCCTCTGTAGATACTGCAACAATGCAGCTGGCAGACATACTGAGTTCAATCATTACCTTGAACTTACCTGGAAACCTATTTTGACACTAAAACATGGCTTTTGAGAATTTTTCTTAAATAAATGGGAAGATTACTAAAGAATTTCAAATTCTTTCAAGAGAAGATGTGGAAACTTATTAAGCTTTGCTGTTATCTACCATTGCACATGTTTTATATGGATATGCATGTGGGTGGATGTATATGTTGGGTATGCAGCCACACACAAAACGCCCAGTGAGGCAACATATGCTCTATTTGAACCAAACAACAATAATGACATACTGCAGCAGGTGTCTGATAATTACTAATTGGCTGATCTGTGCTGAGGAGCCTCTACTTGTGATACTGGTGCTTCTGTCTAGTCAGTCTCCACCACCAGCCACCTTCAGCCTCCATGTCCCCAGCTCTGAATACCTAGCTTTGTCTCTCACATGTTTTCTCACTGAGCTCTGCTCACCACCCTGTCCTTGTTGAACAGAATAAAATCAACCCAAAACAACACTAAACTGTCAGGGAGAGAGCAGCAATTCTGTGGGGACTGTTTCATTGATTGTATTATCATTTAACTTGTAAAGAACTTAATGTGCCTATTAGAGGAATTCATATGACTGAGCAAAATAAGCAGCAGTTGGACCAATGTTTCTGAAGTGGATTGAATGCAATTATAACACAAAGAGATTTTTTTTTCTCCCAGTAAGTCTACATGCTTTCAGATTCACCTCAGTTTTCCAACCTATCTTTAATCTTTTTAACCTTAACCCTCCTAGAAGATCTGCATTAGCAGAAAACTATTGTGACAGAGTGCAGTTATTTGGATCTAACTTTGATATTTATCCTGCTCTGAGCAGGGCCACAGTGGTTTCTAGTGAGTCCTTGCAGTTACGCAGCCCCCGTGACCTCCAGGGACAACATCCAGCAGATTTTCTGAAACCTTCTGACCCAAACTTATAGATGTGGTTTTTCACATACACATGAAGGCAGTTTCTACTTCATGCAACATCTGTAGGAAGGAGTTGCTACCTTATCTTGCCAGGTATGCTAAACCTCACCTGAGCCGCCTGCTTCTCCCCATCCCCTGGTTTAGACAGACTGGGGGCCTCTTCCAGTTGCTGTATGTCTAAAATGTGTCAAAAAAAGTCTTTCTTGAACTTACAACTTTATATATTTAAAGATATGAACACATGCACAGAAACACATATATGTGTATGTGTGTGCATATATATCTATTTCCAAATATATGTGAGCAGGGCTATACATATACTTCGCATTTTTTTTCCCTTGTATCAATGTTGGTACCCTTCTAATTGAGGGATATTTTTCTCCTGTCTGAGCAGGCATGTGTTGGTTTAGTCTTGCAGGTGTCATCCATTGCTTCTGGACGTGTATGTGGAAGACAGCCTTTTTTATCTTCTCCTGTAATCAACCCTCAGGAGCCCAGACTCTGAATTTGTGAGAGGTACAAGTATTGTACCAGCACTGACAGAAGACTATGAAATCTTGCCTGTATCTTGTCTGTGCCAATATAGCTGTTACAAGCAGCAACATGTGTGATAAGCTGGACAAGGTTCTCAGACAAAATCACACACCAGGCAAAATAAAGCATAGGGAAAGCCAGTTCTGTGAACTCTACATTGATCAGTATTTAAAACTCATCAAAAGAAAATTAGAAGCTGTTAATCCTACACATTTTTCTATTTTTTCAATCACCAACATTTTCAATTACAGACACACCGAAACGGATGGGTACAGCACAAGACTGCAAACAGGGACACTGGTTATAAAATTACATTTGCAGACATATACTTTTGTTTTTTTCAAATGTCCTTGAAAAATGCAAACAAAACTGCTTTGCAACACCAAGGCAAGTCAAAGATTTTCCTCAGTTGGCAGAGGTTCTCTTATAAGAAATCCTGTTTGTTTGTCAATAGACAATGTAATGAAAAGGAGTGGACACGGCGGAAATTTAATGTACAAAACTGGTATTAAAATTACAATAGGCAGTACATTGTAAAGTCTGGTTTATTTTAGACCCATGAAAGCAAGGAAATTTATAGTAAAAACTGAGTCTTCCAGGTGACACTTTCTAACTCACACCGAACTGCCCTGTCACTGGAAATGTAACTTCAGGCCCTTTCCTCAGCACCTTATGGTGCTCAGGTCCAAACAAGCAGTTGTCTGCTGCCTTCACTGGTGTTAAGGAAGGTCTGCCAGCCTTTCTGCAGCTCCACATGTGGTATGTGGTGTAAATTACTCCAGAAGCTAACTTCTGTATTTGCAGAAACTTTGCACCACAGAAAGATCTGCTGTATTTATTTATTTTTACCTTTGACTTTAGGAAACATTTGGTGCCAACTGAAGAACAGTAAAGAATACGAACCTCTGTGATCCCAGTGGCAACAGAGAGGCTCAGCAGAGCATCCTGCTTACCACCTCTGATCCTGTGAATCACTGAATCATCAAGTCACAGTATAGTTCTGGTTGGAAAAGACCTTTCAGATCATCAAGTCCAACCATTAACCTAACTCTACTGAATCCAAAGCTTAGTCATATTCCTAAGCACCACATCTATTTGTCTTTTAAACACCTTCAGGGATGGCAATTCATCCACCAACCCTGGGCAGCTTATTCCAGTGTTTATTAACCATTTCAATGAAAATGTTTCTTCTAATCTCCAATCTGGACCTTCCCAGACACAATTTAAGACCATTTTTCTTATCCTTTTTTTTGTTGCTAGGAAAAAGACACAAACCCCCACCTCTCTAGAGCCTCCTTTCAGGTAGCTGTAGAAAGCCATAAGGGCTTTCTTTTCTCCAGGCTAAGCAAGCCCAATTTCCTCAGCTGCTCCTCATAAGACTCATCCTCCAGACCCTTCACCAGCTTTGTTACCCTTCTTTAGAAGTGCTTCAGCACTTCAATATTCTTCCTGTAGTGAGGGGCCCAAACCTGAACACAATACTTGAGGAGCAGCCTCATCAGTGCTGGGTCCAGTGGGACAATCACTTCCCTAGCCCTGCTGGCCACTCTATTTCTGATACAAGCCAGGATGCCATTGGACTTCTCAGCCACCTGAGCACACTGCTGGCTCATGTTCAGCTGCTGTCAATCAACACCCCCAGGGCCTTTTCTACTGGGCAGCTTTCCAGCCACTCTTCGCTAAGCCTGTACTGTTGCATGGGGTTGTTGTGACCCAGGGGCAGAACCCGTCACTTGGCCTTGTTGAGCCTCATGCAGTTGGATCTGGCACACTGGTCCTGCTTATCCAGGTCCCTCTGTAGAGCCTCCCTAACCTCAGGCAGATCAACACCCCCTCCCAACATAGCGTCATCTGCAAGCTTACTGGGGTGCACTCGATCTCCTTGTCCAGGTGAATGATGAAGATATTAAAAAGAACTGGTCCCAGCACTGATCCCTGAAGACCAACCACCAGCTGAATTTAATTCCATTCACCACAAATCTTTGGACTCAGCCCTTCAGCCAGGTTTTACCCCTCAGAGTACACCAGTCTAGGCCATAAGTTGCTAGTTTGTTCAGGAAAATGCTGTGAAAAGCTGCAAAGGGAATTTGTGAGCAGCCAGTGAGTGCAGACTGGCTGTGTACATGTGCCAGGACAAGGAGATTTGAGTCAAAGCTGTTCATGTAACAGCCCTGCTGAATGAAGTTCTGAGTCTAAACACAGAGATGAAGAGGTTTTTCTTCAAGTTAGGGACTATTTGTCTGCAGAAAAAGTAATAGCTTAATTTCCAAGGCCCATGCAGTTCTGCTCCATCTGATGAAAGTAATGGACTTGGAGTCTTCAGAAGCACTGTCGATACCACACGGAGGAGCACGTGGGTGGTTATGTAGTGCATAGAGCAATCCTTAGAGACCCACAGAACATATGTTGCATCCTAGAGGTATATCAGCTGTGAGGAAGTCATGTGTAATGCTGAGTGTCAGTATACCTTGGTTATAGTCCCAGTCCAAGCATTAGAGTTGGGGCTGCAGATTGTGTAATCAGGAATTTCTGTTTGACATACCAAGGGAATTGACTTAGATGTGTCACTTCAGAGATCTGGGTTCTGTTCCCTGGTACAAGAATGTAAAGCCTAGTTTAGTAATGACAGTGGTACCTTGTGGAAATATTAGTAACAGTATTTGGAAGAGATAGTCTTAGAAATTCTGGCTTTCAGCCTAATACAACTTTCATTCAGTTACAGAGTGTCCTAAACAGGGAAGTTTTGCTCTCACATTTGCCTTAACTGCAACAGGCACAAGAGGTGGTGTGATGTTTGGCTATTTATAAAGCTAAGGGCTTGCACTGTAGGAGATTAAATGCAAATTGTAGCCCACTGTCTTGCAGTAAGATTGCCATTTTACAGTTTTCAGACCCCTTACAGCCCTCACATCACTCAGGACAACATTTGGCATCATGCAATGCCTGTGATGAAGCAGCAAGTCCCACACTCCAGCCCTTGAGGAAGTTTTGGAGGGGCTGACTGTTTGCCTGCCTCACTGGTTTCTACAAAACAGGGCCAGGAAGATTCACTGTAAGGTCCCACATTTCTAGGCAAATGCTTGTCACAAAGCATCACCTTTATGTTCTTGCAGAGAGGTGAAGTGAGAGCTGCTGGAAACTGGGATAATCCAAATTAAAATCTTGGTAGGAAGTGATGCTGAGGTTGAGGGAGCTGGGTCTCTTTAGCTTAGAGAAGAGGAGACTGAGGGGCAACCTCATCAATGTTTGCAAATATGTTAAGGGAGAGTGTCTGGAGGACAGAGCCAGGCTTTTTTTAGTGATGTCCAGTGATATGACAAGGGGCAATGGGTGCAAACTGGAACACAGGTGGTTCCACACAAACATCAGAAAAAACTTCTTTACTGTGAGAGTGACAGAGCACTGGAACAGGCTGCCCAGAGAGGTTGTGGATTCTCCTTCACTGGAGACATTCAAAACCCACCTGGACGTGTTCCTGTGTGATGTGCTCTAGGTGACCCTGTTCTGGCAGGGGGGTTGGACTAGATGATCTTTTGAGGTCCTTTCCAACCCCTAAGATTCTGTGATTCAGTGACGTCATGGAAAGGGCCCTTGTAGATCGCACACAGAGACATTTTGCAACAGTGCTACTCAGTTGTCAGTATCTAAATGAACAGATGGGCACAAACAAGTGCCCAGGTAGTACAGTGCCCCTGAGCCACCTTCCCATGGAACACTACCTCTCAGCTTTATCATGCACCTGAAAATCAATGTGCAGGGTGAGCTGGAGATAGAGCAAGTTTATGTCATTAAAGCAGGCTCATTTGAGTCACTGTGTTACCCACACAGTGGGTCTGGCTGATCCCAAGCTGCTTCTTTTTCAGCCCCAAATTTGCCGTTTCAAGGCTCTGTTGCTTCCCTTTTGCTGTATCTCAGTCACACCAAATTTGTTATTGCACAGAACTGTGAATCACCTTCATGTTTGGCTTCAATCAAAATCCAGTGAGTGGAATGAACATAGTCCATCTAGTAGTTCGTGTTAGGCTGCTAATTTAGAGTTGATACTGAAATAAAGTTTCAGTGGACAAAGAGAGTTGTTAGTGCAATGTAGATGTTGAATCAACAGTGTTGAAGGGATGTTTGGCCCTTGCTTTCAGGTCACCTAAGGAAGAACATCAACTGCCTCCCACATAGTTATATTAAATGAGACACCTGAGCTTTGATCTTCGGGATATGGAAACTAGAGGTAGTTTTATTTAGTTTCTCCAGCACCATCTTTTTTTAAACTCATGCTGACTGTTTTGGAAATTAGAAATAAAAGCTTTTATTTTAAATTTACATGAGTTCACTTGAGTTAGCATGACTTCTACACGGATGGTAAAAATCAAACTATTGCTCCTGCCAACAAATGTGGCACATGTAAAAGCAGGAGACTGGGACATCTTAAAAGTGCTCTGGTGTTCTAAATGCATGCAGTAAGTGAAGGAATTAGTCTCTCTTGCCTTCTCTGTCTCTGACATGTGTTTCCACTACCTCTCTTGCATCATAATTTGCAATCAAATTGTTGAGAAGTGAGTCAGACCAGCTTGCCAACTGAGTGGAGAGTCAGATAAAATAAAAATGCCTGAGTTTTCCTCTAAATGTGCTACCCTGTGTAAAAAGCAATCAGACTTACACAGGTGTAGAAAAGTTGCACTAGGGGCCTAAGGATTTTTGGGGTAGCAAAGAAACAAGGACCACATAAGCATCCTGGCCACATCCAAAAGCAGAAGCTTCAGAATTGACCAACTCCCAGAATTTTGCTCAGACCTCCAAGCTACAACAAAATTTTTAAGTTTTCTAATTTAATGGCAGGAACACCTTCTGAAATATCATCTATGCTCATATTTTAAAGATATGGAAGACTTTTCTTGTGGTGCAATACTCCTCATAACTAGGACAAAAATTAGCAGAGGGACAAAGTAAATATCTTTTAAAAACATGCACATCATTTTGAAGCAGGAGCTGATGTACACCTATTTCTAACAGCTTCTTACAGTGGGAAAGAGTGAAAAGAAAATGAAACCTTGAGCCCATTGTTTGCTCACTGATGGCATTCAGTATTTTTACCTCCAGTATATTGACCACATTACACAGCTTGGTGATGATACCACACAGCTTGATGACACCAACCTGTGTGGTGTGCTAAACACAGTGGAGGAAAAAGATGCCATCCAGAGTGATTTGACAGGCTTGAGAAGTGGGTCCATGCCAACCTCATGAAGTTCAATAAGACCAAGTGCAAGGTCCTGCACTCTGTCCTCCAATGCTGTGACCCAATTATAGAAGGCCATCAAATCAGTCAGGAAGGATTTGCCCTTGGTGAGGCAATGTTGGCTTTCACCAATCACCCCTTTGCTTTCCACATGCCTGAGCAAAGGCTTCAGAGGGATCACTCCAAGATCTTGCCGGGCACAGAGGTTAGACTGTCTGGTCTGTAGTTTCCTGTGTCTTCCTTTTTTCCCTTCTTGAAAATGGGAGCTATGTTTCCTCTTTTCCAGTCAGTGGGGGTTTCTCCGGACTGCCAAGACTTTTCAAATATGATGGGCAGAGGCTTTGCAAATTCATCATCCAGTTCCTTCAGGAACTGTGGATGAATCCCTTCAGGTCCCATGGACCTGTGCACCTTCAGGTCCTTCAGATGGTCATGAACATGCTCTTCTCCTACAGTGGGCACATCTTCCTCTTCACAGTCCATGCCTTCCCTTCTCTAACTTGGATGGTGTGACCAGAGCCTTTGCTGATGAAGACAGAGGCAAAGTAATCATTGGGTACCACAGCCTCCTCTATGTCCTGCATGGCCAGGTCTCCAGCTTCCTTCTGACATAGGCTCACAGTTTCCCACACCTTCTTATTGTTGATGTACCTGTAGAAAGGCTTCTTGTTGTTCTTAACATCCCTGGCCAGGTCCAACTCTATCTGTGCATTGGCCTTCCTTGCCCTTGCTTCTCTGACAAGTTGTCTCTTCTCCCCCAGGATGCCTGTCCTTGCTTCCGCTCTCTGTATGCCTTGTTTTTACATTTACCTGTGCACAGAAGCTCTTTGCTCATCCAAATAGGCTTTGTGTCTCTCCTGCCTGCCTTCCTCTTTGATGGGTCACATAGCTCCTAGGCATGGAGGAAGTCATCCTTCAATACGGACCAGTTTTCCTGGGCTCCCCTTCCCACCAGGGCTTTGTCCCACAGCACCCAAGCAGATCCTTGAAGAGACCAAAATCTGCTCCTTGACACTGAAGATAGTGAGCTTTCTTAACTCCTTCTTCTCTGCCCTAAGGATCCTGAATTCAACCATGTCATAGTCACTGCAGCCTAGTCTCCCATTAAGTCTTAGATCATCAACCAGCCCGTCCCTGTTGGTGACAACAAGGTCCAGCATAGCACCTTTTCTTGGTGGTTCCTCTACCATTTGGAGGAGGAAGCTGTCACCAATGCACTTGAGGAATTCCCTGGATTGCTGGTGCTTTGATGTGTTGTCCCTCCAGCATATTCACCAGGTGGTTGAAATCCTCCATGAGGACCAGGGCCTGAGAGCACCAGGCTGCTCCTATATGCCTATAGAGGGCCCCATCTGCTCCATCATCCTGATCTGGTGGCCTGTAGCAGACCCCTGCTATGATGTCTCCTGTGCCTGTCTTCCCTTTAACCCTGATCCATAAGGTTCCAGTTGACTCTTCCTCTATCCCCAGGTGGAGTTCCACAGACTCCCTCTGGTCACTGTTGTAGAGGACGACCTCCTCACCCCCTTCTGCCCTGCTTGTCCGTCCTAAAGAGCTTATACCCAGCCATCCCCACACTCCAGTCATAAGAGTCATCCCACCATATCTCAGTGATAACAATAACACCATAGCTCTGCAGGCATGCACACATCTGCAGTTCCTCTGGTTTATGCCCCATGTTCCGTGTGTTTGCATAGAAGCATCTAAGATGGTCCCCCTTTGAAGCAGCCATGCTGGTAGGGATAACATTTTGCAGGTCAGATGCTTTCCTGTGGGCCTGCAACCCTCCTGCGGACCCAGGGCATATGTTACTGGCTCTGTCCTCAACGTGGTGGGTGTGGGATCAGCTAAGGGTCCCCTCCCCCAGCATCACTAGTTTACAGCCCTCCTAACTAAACTGGTCAGGCTCTGGCCAAAGATTCTTTCCCCTTTCTCTGACAAGTGAACCCATCAGCCCTCAAGAGATCAGGTTTTTCAGAGTCCTGTGGTCTGTGTAGCTGAAGCCCTCGCTCTGGCACCACTCCTGGAACCACAGAATTTTCTGATTTTTCCTAGGTATGTGCTGGCAAGCCAAATAACAAGTAAACCTCAACAAATCCCACCATATTTTAAATATCAAGGAAAATACTATCAAAAGAAAATGAGAAATAAGTATTTTGTTAGATTGGAAATGTTTGCTAATGAAAGTATTTAGTTTGTGTGGCAAAATTTTGGTAGTAGGGATCTAGAGGGGTGGCTTCTGTGAAAAGAGGCCAGAAGCTTCCTTTGTGTCCAACACGGCCAATGCCAGACAGCGCCAAGACAGACCCACCCCTGGCCATAGCCAAGCCCACCAGCAACAGGAGTAGCACCTCTGGGTTAACATAAAATCACAGAATCATAGAATGCCAGGTTGGAAGGGACGTCAAGGATTGTCTGGTCCAGAGTCTTTAGGTAATTCTATAGTTTTCTCTGAGGTAGTTCAGCACCCTGTCAAGCTGAGACATCTAGACCAAGAGGTGGGGAATCTTCATGGTGAAAAATTTACCTCTTGTGTCCAATCAGAATCTCCCCAAGAGCAGCTTGTGCCCATTACCCCTTGTCTTTTCTATGTGACTTCTTGGTAGCCACCCTTTAAGTACTGGATGATAGTAACAAGCTCTCCCTGAAGCCTTCTTTTCTTAAGGCTGAACAAACCCAGTTTTCTCAGCCTCTCCTCATATGGCAGGTCCTCTAGTCCTCTGAACATCCTTGTGGCCCCTCTCTTGACTCTCACCAGCCTGTCCAAACCTTTTTGTAGAGCAGGGACCAAAACTGAACACAATACTCCAGGTACAGTCTAACAAGCACCAAGTAAAGCAGGATGATAACTTCTTTATCTCTGCTGGTGTTGCCCTTGTAAATGCAACCCAACATCCTGATGGTTTTTTTTGCTGCTGCAGCACACTGCTCACTTGTGTTGAGCCTGTTGTCCACCAAGACCCCCAGGTCCCTTTCTAGACGGTTGCTCTCCAGCCAAGTGGATCCTAGTTTTTAAGATTCCCTTTAAGAAAGGGAAAAAATCCCCATGCAACAGCAATTGCGGAAGGAGAGAGGTGTGAAAATATGTGGGAGAAACAGCTCTGCAGACACCAAGTTCAGTAGAGTTGGATGGGGAGGAGGTGTTCCAGGCACTGGAGCAGAGTTGCCTCTGCAGCCTGTGGTGAAGGCCATGGTGAGGCAAAAAATCCCCTGCAGCCCATGGAGATTGATGCTGGAGCAGACATCCACCTGCAGCCTGTGGAGGACCTCATGTCAGAGCAGGTGGATGCCCCTTTAAAGGAGGCTCTGATCCCATGCAAAGCCCAAGCTGGAGCAGACTCCTGGCAGGACCTGTGACCCTGTGGCAGGCACACACTGGAGCAGTCTGTCACTGAAGGACTGAAACCCATGGAAAGGATCCACTCTCAAGAGGTCCATGAAGAACTGCAGCCCATTGGAAAGGCTCACATTTGAGAAGTTTATGGAGGACTGTCCCCCATCAGTGGGACCCCATACTGGAGCAGGGGAAAAGAGCAAGGAGGAAGGAACAGCAGATACAAATTGTGATGGACTGACTACAGCCTCTGTTTCCTGTCCCCCTGCACTGCTGCTTAGGAGGAAGCAGAGAAATCCGGAGTGAGGTTGAGCCTGCGAAGAAGGGAAGGGTGAGGAGGTGTTACAAGATTTAATTTTTATTTTCTCATTATCCTACTCTGATTTTATTAGTAATAAATAGAGCTAATTTCCCCAAGTTGAGTCTGTTTTGTCCATCATGGCAACTGCTGAGTGATCTCCTGTCCTTGCCTTGACCCACAAGCTTTTCATTATATTTCCTCTCCTCTGTCCAGCTGAGAAGGGGAGTGATGAAGTGGCTTGGTAGGCACCTGATGTTCAGCTAGGGTTAACATACAACTGGACAGTTTTTCCTGTAGCTCAAATTATTTAGTATTATTTTTCAAATTACTGGCTTCACTTTGTGACAAATACGCTTATTTTCTATATTTGCTCTGAATGCATTATTACAAGAAATTTCTGTTATTTCACTGCTAAATTACAGATAACAGAGCAGAGAAATTTAGGGCTGTATTTCTCTGGGCATGTAGATAACTTTTAGAAAGCCATTTCAAAATTTTCTTCACAAGAAATGGAATTTTTTTAATGCATGCTCATTATTCAGAGTTGATGAAATATGTGATCCCTGATGACTTAAGTGTTTTGGAGTATCCTATTCAAGAATAAATTTAGGAAATTTTTAAGAGTCACATTTTCTTAGGGTATTAGAATCATTGAACTTCTATTTACTCTACGCAGTATGTGAAAGGATTTGTATAAAGTTTATACACATTGAAACATTTTTAAAATATTAAATTAAAAAGTTAATATTAACAACTGTTTATGAAATATTTAGCCAACAATTAAAGCATATGTATGAGATTAAGAATG
Organism: Apus apus; assembly: GCF_020740795.1. Lineage (NCBI taxonomy): Eukaryota > Metazoa > Chordata > Aves > Apodiformes > Apodidae > Apus > Apus apus. The sequence goes on from NC_067312.1 coordinate 21,495,123, forward strand.
GAAATGTGTATGAATCTCAAGCTCTTCTGCTGTGGAGAAGAACAGCAGTTATTTATATGACACCTCTTGAGTGGATAAAAAAATAATTCCATTAGCTTTAATTTGGAACTGACCCAACTGACTTAAAATATATTTTGTTTTCCTATGATTCTGTGGTTTTACTAATTCTGCTTCTATTCCATTGTAAGACAATTTTTAAACCCCAACCAAATTATTTATCTACAACAGTGCAATGCCATTGATGCCAACCTTCACAGGTGAAAGGATAATGGGACCCATTAACTTAATATTTAAATGGTTTTCAAAGTTTTTTAGACATTTTGAATTTTTGCCTCACACTGAGCGATGCAGTGAAAGCAGCAGGAAGTGCAATAGTAACAGGAGCCTAATTCCTCAGGGTTTTTGGAGGGGAACTGGTGGCATCGAGGGAAGTAACAGTCCAGCATCCCACCACCAGATTTCTGGGAGAACCTGAGGCAGAGTTAGGCTGTGACCCTGCAGGCAGCTGCAAAGAAAGCTATTAACTTATTAAAATGGTTTGTGGCACCTTCAGGAGCAGACAGAAAGTTATGAGGTGGTGCAGGGTGGGAGAAGGAGAGAGCTAGGAATAAAAAGAGAGAGAGGCGGGAGAGGACGTAACAAAAGAGAGCTTCAGAATCAGGATAAAGGACTCTCTTCCTTTAAAACATGTTTGAAAGAAACATAGATTGCGTCTTTTTCCCAGAGAGAAATTGGAACATTAAACCCTATGGAGACCAAACAAGTATCTGGTGAGTGCTGCAGCTTGTCAGAATCAGCTCAAGGGAGGGTACAATATCACCACAGATAGATACTTGGACATAAGTCCACACTATGAAAAATAAGGTCTTTTTACCATCAGATTCCTCTTCAGGTCAAATAATCTCATCTGAAATTACCTTTATCAGCAAATGCAGAGGCAGCTTAACGTGGCATTGGTTAACCAGAATGTCATTCCCTCATTTATAGCCTCTTCAAGTTGTTGCACAAGAACTGGGAAGAAATTCAGTGAGCAGACTTCTGTTCTCTGATCTTTCGTTTTCCTCCTTTATATAATCCCTAAGCAACGTGTTTCAGTGTTTTCAGCTACAAATTCTGAAGACAGATACTATGGGAAATCTGTGTAATGAGAGGATGCCTTCCCTTTTTCACTCTTCAAAGTTAGGAAAAACCCAAATGAACAAACCTGACAATTGTTTCACTGTGAAGGAACAAACACCATGAAGTAAATTACTTTTACAGCACCTTCTTAAACTGTTAAATTATTAACAGGAACAGAAACTGGAAAGTAACACCTTTGAAAAAATAAATAAATTGTGTTGAAATAATAGAAACTATGCTTTTCAGAGCTGTGTAGAGTACACTATGTATAGAAAAATAATAGTTCTTTCAATTAATTTTTAAATCATTTTCCTTCCTTAGGGCGATGTGAGGCGAGGTGAGGCAAGGCAAGGCAAGGAAAGGAAAAGAGGTGAGAAATGAGAAATAAAGTCAGTAGGGGCCAAATCATTACACAAATCTTTTTGTAAGACAAAATTAATTTAATTTGTTGTCTTAAATGGAAAAAAACAGTGAAACATAAACTCAATAATTCTACTTTACGCAGAAGTTGAGAAAACCAAACATGACACACAGTATGGGGATGGAAGGCTGCTTGTTTTTATGTCCCTATTTGTGTGACATATTTTCTCTCATTTAAAAATAAAAAAGCATTTCAAATTAGTAGATCATTTCCCCTCCTGTCTGTGATGGTATTCTCTGGCCAAAAAAAGAACTGATTGTAGTAAGTTCCTGGCTAAATATATTTGCAAAATAAGAGAGAGCAGGAATCTTTTAACTGACTCTGGTGGCCTTTGTAACACGTATCAGACTAAAACTATGAAGTCCCAACTCCAAGAAAACTCCTCTCCACATTGCAGTGGCTTAGATGGGATCACTCTTATACCTGAAGCTCAGGGCTTCTCCTGCCTAGAGCTGCTGCAGAGGCATGTTGCAGTGAGGATTGCCCAGGACTGCTTCCTCTCCCAGCCTAGGCCCTCAATGGATGGGCTATGAGTCTCTGCAAAAGCACCATCCACACACGCTTCACACCATGATTTTAATCCAAGCAAGTTAGAGTGGGGTTACAGAGTCAACCAGCTTTGCTGCTATAGTTACAACCTGTCAACAAGGGAAGTTGCCCCAGTTGCATTTCAAAAACATCAGTGCTATAGCAGACATCACAGCAGCTGGTAGTCAAAGTCTCAGTGATTAGAGAGAATCAGGAGAAGTTAAATGAAATTATAATTTCATTATATCAACCTAACACTAAATGATCATATTTTGTGACTCACCTGGAAAATCCAGGCAAAAGTGCTGACTCACATTTGCAAACACCTTCTGTAAACTGGAGTGATTATTTTTTCCCTCAGTTAGCATTCCTTACATAAGCAGACTGAAAGGATATTTGAATAACATACAGAAGCCAAGCAAACCTTAGATAAGGTCATAAAATATGTGTGGAAGCAGCAGTGGTAGCAGAAAAATACTCAGTGGCGCCACTGACATTCAAGTGTCTTTTTGGTTTCAAATTAGAGAGGTTTAAAACTTAAATTTGTTAACCACAGATGCCTTTGATCATTGAGCGAGCATCCTACACAGCAGGGATATTCAGAGCTCTGTCTCTGACATAAGGCTCCTTAGCAGCCATCCCTCGGAGAGACGGAATCTCCCCAACACTTGAAGAAACAGCAAAAGGTCTGCATGGGTTTTGGAAAGTTTGTTTGAATACAACATGGCTTCACTAAAAGCAAATTGTGCCTGACAAATTTGGTGGCCTTCTATGATAGGGTTACAGCATGGGTCAATAAGCAAAAAGAACTGTGCAAAGTGTTTCACACTGTCCCACATGACATCCTTGTCTCTAAATGGGAGAGACATGAACCTGATGGATGGACGACTTGGTGGATAAGGAATTGTCCAGACTGTTGCACTCAAAGACATATAGTCAATGGTTTGATGTTCAAGTGGAGATCAAAGACAAATGGGATTCCTCAAGGGTCAGTACTGGGGCAAGTGCTGTTCAACATATTCATTGGTGACATGGACAGTGGGATCAAGTGCACCCTCAACAAGTTAACTGATGACATCAAGCTGTGTAGTGTGGCCAACACACTGGAAGGAAGGGAGGCCATCCAGAGGGGACTTGGCAGGCTTGAGAGGTAGGCCCATGCCAACCTCATGAAAATTAGTAATGCCAAGTGCAAGTCAATCACAAGCACAGCTAAAGGTTGGGTGGAGAATTAATAAAAAATAGCTCTGAGGAGAAGGACTTGGGGGTGACAGTGGACAAGAAGCTCAACATGAGCCAGCTACGTATGCTTGCAGCCCAGAAAGCCAACCATGCCCTGGGCTGCATCAAAAGAAGCATGGCCAGCAGGTCAAGGGAGGTGTTTCTCCCTCTTTACTTGGCTCTCGTAAGGCCTCACCTGGAGTACTGTGTCCAGTTCTGGAGCCTCCAATGTAAGAAGGACAAGAAGCTGTTAGAGATAGTCCAGAGGAAGGCCATGAAGAAGATCAGAGGGCTGGAGCACCTCTGCTATGAAGACAGGCTGAGAAAGCTGGGGTTGTTCAGCCCAAAGAAGAGAAGGCTACAGGGAGATGTTAGAGCACTTTCTGAGATCCAAAGAGGACCCACAAGTCCTGAGGTAGGACTTTTTACAAGGGCTTGTAGGAATAGGATGAGGGGGGATGGTTTTAAGATGAAAGAGGGTAGATTCAGATGAGATATTAGGAATAAATCCTTTACTATGAGGATGGGGAGACACTGAGACAAGCTGCCCAGAGAAACTGTGGGAGCGGTATCCCTCGAAATGTTCAAGACCAAGCTGGATGGGGCTTTGAGCAACCTTGTCTAGCATGACGTGTCTCTACCCATGGCTGTGGGGGTGTAACTAGATGGTTTTTATGGTTTCTTCCAACCCAGACCATTCGATGATACAGCCATGGAATATATATCTTTCTAATTTAGAGACCTCTGATTCTGTGAATATAGATTATAAGTCAATTCTACTTTGTTCCTCCTAAAAGCTTTTGGAAAGGCTAATATTATTCTTCTATACATACTAGACAAGTTCTATAATTTCAGCAAAAATCTCTGGCAGGTGTAAAGGGAGAGCTGAATATATTGTAGTAACTGGGAATATGGATAACCAAGTAACCGTCCTCCAAATGAAGATGTTTTTCATATCACAACCGTCAGAGCTGAGTAACTCATGTTTCATTGTAGCAGCATGCCACAGATTAAAGCAGAAACTGGTTTAATAGGACATGTGAACATTACTTTCTCTCTCTCTTTTTTTTTTTAACTGATAAAATTGTATGTTTGCAAACAGGCTGTGATTAACTAGACTTGATTGAGCCTGACAAACATAGTGGTATTTTAGGAATTTTTGTTAGGTTCTTGGGAATTTCAATGTATTTTTGATGGTCAATTATCTGTGGTGAGGTTCAGCTGAAGGTGATGACAACATCTTTCCAGGGCAGGAGTTTGGCCTTAATCTGTTTACTATCTGGACTAAACGTAACTACCAATAAAGTCAGTGTTGGATGTCAGTGTATATATCTAAGTTAGCTTCAAAAAACCTTATAAATAAAATAGCAAGCATAAATATCAACAGGCTATTTTTGGGAGCAGAATACATTTGACAAGATCTCCTTGATGTCAGGAAGGAGCTCTCTGGGGTGGCAATGTCTTCTTCACTGCCCTAATTTATCCCTCTCAGAAATGCTGCATCTCCACTTGGGCATTTGCATCTTTCCTGGAGTGCCTAGGATAAATATACCTGTGGAAAGAAGATAAGAAGTTACTGAGTGGATAACAGATGAAGTTTTAAAGAAAATCCAGCAATGGAACAATCTGGAAATAAAACCCCCAAAGTCTGCACAAGCATTGTACCCTCCATTTGAGTTATGAGTCGTATCCATAGCACCAAGTTATTTAAGAAGCCTGCTCCAACAAATGCTTGTATCTGAACCCTTTCTAAGTAGTTTAATGGGCTGTGTGTGGGAGACAGATCTTATGTCCAGACTACAGATTGAATTCAAATCAGGTCAAGTAGCTGACAGCATAATGCATATGGCATAATGCATATGGCATATGAGACACGAGACACCAAACATTTAACAGCAGTGCTGTGTTTGCTCTAAAGATAGAATACAGACACTTTTGAAGGGAGAAGTAGCATCTTTTCTTAAGCAAGCTGATGGAGTTACCATTCCTTCACCTTTTGACCTAGCAGTAACAAAACACAAGACAAAACAAGTCAGAGGGAGTGATTTGATTTAAAAGAGACACTGGTCTAAATTCCATTAAATTGGCCTCATTCCCCATCTTCTCCTAAACCTCCTCTGCTCTACACATACAAAAAAAAGGGGGAAAAACAAACAAACAAAAAAGTATTTCACACTCTGCTCTTAGGAACTATAATGTGTCTCTGCCCTGACTAGTAGCTCTCCTCTCCTCCTTTTATTTTATTCATTCAGCCACCTCTGCCCAGCTTCCCAGGTGAAAGAAGAGTGAGAGAAGATAGTACTGACCATCCTGTTGCTTTTTCCTTCCATCCCACCCTCCACCCCAGTGCCTCTAGGGCCTTCATCTCTGAATGTCCTTCCCCTCCAGCCAGGTGAAGTGGAAAATGGTCTATGAGTTGAGAAATTACTGAGGAGAAGGAAAGAGACAGTCATACCCAGAGCAGGTCCCCAGATCACACCAGATAGTCTTTAGGAAAACTTGATAAAAATTAAGTACTTTATGTTTTTTCAAGTACTTTGTATTCATCTTGTCTTATACTAATGGTAATTATTGTAGCACAGCTTAAGCTGATGTATCCACTATCTTTCTGAAGAACTGGAGTTTGCCTTTTCCTTTTTTACACTACTCTTATATATGTAATAAATAATAGAGCACTGTGCTACCTGAGCCTCTGACTAAGCATGTCAAAGAATTTATGGATGTATCTTGGACTTTTCTTAAATGGCATTTGCCAAGGTTGCACTGAGCTGACTTAACTGGTATAAACCTCTCCACAGGCACTGCACCTTGAGTCACATGCTTCCATTTAAGCTAGATATAAGAAGAAGTTAGGACTTAACTCCCATAAACCCTCATGGAGCAGCTTAAGTACCTCCAGGTGTCTCTTACTCCCCTGCAGTATAAAAACTTCATTCCTAAGCTGCTGCAGGTGTTGAACTGAAATAAGCACCTCCATGCAGAGGGACACTCCACCAGATGAACAACCATATTTTAAATAAATTATTACTGATGTCGTTATGAAGTTGTAGGTGGGCAAGACTTGATGAACACACTGGCAAAATCTAAACTATTAATGTTTAGAAACTGTCCACCTGTGCCAAGCTCAGCTAAGAGTATTTAAGTGTATTCTTGCTGGGTGGTGAAGGACAGCTTTGTGGATTGAACAATCCTTTAGTATTGGTTTTCTCAGAAGCTGTATATAGCATAGCATTGTTTTATAATATCTTTTACACAAATTAAATAATCTTTCATTTGTTGCATTTTTTTTGCTCTGAGGGTACTGGGAGTTACCTGTGTTGTGCTCTATTGCTGTGCAAAACCAGTCACTTGGCTGCCCCAGCTGGGACCTCAGCAAAGCCCATGTCTGCTTCTCTAGGCCAAGGAGCTACATACCTCCACAGAGAAGAACAGCACCTTCTCTGCCATCCCATTGTCTCAGGGAACCTGCAAGTGAATGGCTCAGTGAACCTCCAGAAGGAACTCTCCAAAGCCCAGTCTGCAAAACAGAAGGAAGGAGTAATGTCTGAAGTCCAGTTGCCCACTACATAGGCTGTTTGGAGGGATTTGCAAGGAAGCTAGCTGTTGTCCCAAGGAAAAGGATACCAGAGCATCCTCTTTGTCCTTGGTTCCTGTTACAACTGGAGATCTGAGGTACATCTGTAAAGCTTTTGTTCTGCTGGAGAGGCTGCATGAAGGCTGACAGTGTGTTATAGGGTAGACTTCCATTTATTATGGTATAGAAGGATATGTACATGTGGAAGGTACTACATATATTTTGAGAAGGTGACTCTCCCCACATTCCTAGTGCTGCTGAAACAGTTGAAGCCCCAAATTCAAATGTTACCTGAGAGTAAGCAACTGTGTATTTCCTCTTTCCTTGCAGGAACCAAATACATGGCAGGGCTGGCTGGATAGAGATATGGTAAGATGGTTCTCATGGAAACCAGATGAAAATAAACACAGAAAAAAGCTGAAGGGGACACTGGAGGAAGCTGAATAATAGTGACAAGTAGATGTTAATTACCAATCAAAATTTAATTGAGATAAACAGCTGTTTTTCCACCACAGTTACTAGGAATGAGTCAGGACAAGTATGAAGATCAAGCAGGATGCACAACAGATTTTCCAACAGAGGCAAAGTGAGACAGTGTTAGTGTAGCAGATACAGACAGCAAAATAAGAAAAGCATCAGGCAAGCTGGAAGCAAGAAGAGAAGAGGCTAACTGGCATGCTGAAGAAATCAACTGCGGAAAACATGGGGGACCAAAGACAAAAAGGCAGAGTAACTGGAGAGACATAAAGGGAAGGCAGAAGTGCAAAAAGGTTTGATACAGTGATTAGAAAACCAGCTTAGACCACTAAAAATTTTGTACCCTCAGATGATATCTGAAACTCACCTGGGACAGTACTTGTGTTAAAGATCAGTTAGGGTTAAGAGATTCTTAGCTATTCTCTTTAAGATTTACCTGCACTCAGCACTTAGCAGTAATGAGAAATGCATGGCAAATAGCAAGGACTGAGTGAAGGAGGTCTCTAAGTGGACTTCAGAGCCTTTTGCAACAAGTGGTCACAGGAGTAGGTGCAAGCCAAGCATGCCAGCATAAATTAGTGGGGATCAGGGTGGAGGAGCTGGAAGGAGAGAAGTACACAACCAGTCAGAGGCTTCTTGAACAACCACACCTACGTGTAAGCAAATTAGACCCCTGGGCATGACCTTAGGTATGAAGAGGCAGTATGGCAGAGCATTTGGCAGGGTGAAAATGGCCTTGAAGACAAGTCAAAGCTGGATGCTGTTCAGAAGAACCCCTATCCCATGCTTTAACAGATAAGTTTGCCAGTGCTTCTGAGATGGGATGGGACTATGGTTAAAGCCACCGTTGTTTTGAAGCTTATGCTCAGGCTGTATTCCTATTTCTGCTACAAGGTGCCTTCCAGCCCTTCACATTCACTCTAAGTTTATTTCTGATTTACCCATGGGCAGATTTTCTCAGACTGCTCAGCCTCTGCTCATGGAATCATAGAATCATAAAATCATTCAGGTTGAAAAGGACCTATAAGGTCATCAAGTCCAACCACTGACCTAACAATGCCAAGTCCGACACTAAACCATGTCACTCAGCAGTACAAATCTTATACAAACCTCCAGGAATGGTGACTCAGACACTTCCTGTTCCTGTTAGGCCTGTTCCAGTGCCTAACAACCCTTTCAGTGAAGAAATATTTCCAAATATTCAATATAAACCTCCTCTGGTGTGACTTGAGATAATTTCCTCACATCCCACCACTTGTTATGAGGGAGAAGAGACAAACCCCCACCTCTCTAGAGCCTCCTTTCAGGTAGCTGTAGAAAGCCATAAGGGCTTTCTTTTCTCCAGGCTAAGCAAGCCCAATTTCCTCAGCTGCTCCTCATAAGACTCATCCTCCAGACCCTTCACCAGCTTTGTTGCCCTTCTTTAGAAGTGCTTCAGCACTTCAATATTCTTCCTGTAGTGAGGGGCCCAAACCTGAACACAATACTTGAGGAGCAGCCTCATCAGTGCTGGGTCCAGTGGGACAATCACTTCCCTAGCCCTGCTGGCCACTCTATTTCTGATACAAGCCAGGATGCCATTGGCCTTCTCAGCCACCTGAGCACACTGCTGGCTCATGTTCAGCTGCTGTCAATCAACACCCCCAGGGCCTTTTCTACTGGGCAGCTTTCCAGCCACTCTTCGCTAAGCCTGTACTGTTGCATGGGGTTGTTGTGACCCAGGGGCAGAACCCGTCACTTGGCCTTGTTGAGCCTCATGCAGTTGGATCTGGCACACTGGTCCTGCTTATCCAGGTCCCTCTGTAGAGCCTCCCTAACCTCAGGCAGATCAACACCCCCTCCCAACATAGTGTCATCTGCAAGCTTACTGGGGTGCATTCGATCTCTTTGTCCAGATGAATGATAAAGATATTAAAGAGAACTGGCCCCAGTACTGGTGACTGGTCACTGACTGATTTTAACTCTCTTCATGACATCTTCTTGGGCCCAGTCACACAGCCAGTTTTTAACCCTACAGAGTATACGCTGGATATCATAGTTTTACTGCTGCACAATTACTTCCAGCTCCTCCTGTTTGTTTCCTGTGCTGCATGCATTGCTGTAGATACACTTCATTTGGGCTATTGATCCCACCACCTCTCTGAGGGAATAAGCCCTAATTCCTACCTGATCATTGTCTGGTAGTAATAAACAACAATAACCCTCATGTCCTTTTTGTCACATGCATCATCTTCTTCCTTCATTGAGATGGCAGACCAAAGAGCCTTGCTAGCAGACTGTGCCACAAACATATTTGTGTTGCCTCCTGGGTTACTTCTAGACAGCTTGGTTTTATCCCTTTCCCCTTTCAATTCTTGTTTAAAGGTCCTTCAATGAGTCCTGCTAACTCCTACACAAATATCCTTTTCCCCATGTGAGGCAGGGGCACCCTGTCTGTTGCCAGCACACCTGGTATCATGTAGACTGACCTATAATCGAAAAACCCTTCTGCTGGTGACATGAGATTCACAGCCTGGTGTCAGAGCCAGGTACTGATCTGCTGAGTCTTCCTGTTTCTTCCTTCATCATTCTCCACAACTGAAATGATACAGGAGAACACTGTTACACTACTTGCGCTCCTGAACCCTTAACCAGTTGTCCCAAGGCTCTAAAGCGTCTCTTTATTGCCCTCAGACATCTGGTTGCAACTTTATTTCTGCCTGTATGAAAAAAATAATAATGGATGGTAATCTGAGAGCCATACCTTGGTGGGAAGCTTTCTGTTCACATCTTTAACATGGGCCTCAGGGGGCAAGCAGCAGACTTCCCAGAGAAGTGGGTCCAGTCTACATATTGGGCCTTCTGTTCCCTCTAGAAGAGTCTTGCATGACAATATCCTACCTTGTTTGGTTTTTTTTTTATGGAAATGGTTTTGATTCAAGGCATAGGCCAACTTAACCCTGGTGACAAGTGGATGAACCACCATCCTTAACACTGTTCAGTTCCACTTTTAGAGCCTCAAAACTATTTCCTCAAGAGAAGAGGTCTGTTAATGAGGTTAAGCCAGGCAAAATGGAAGTGCCTTTGCTGGCACAAATAATTTATTCCTGCAAGGCCTTATTGTTAAGATCTAGCCACCTATAAGACAGAGCTTTGCAGTCATAGCAATGTCATTTTAAGAAACCACCTCCCTAACCCAATCAGTGATACAAGCCAGTGTCTAGGATCAACTAGGGCTTGGTAATATGTTTGCCATGTTTCTGGCTTCCCTTAGAGGGACTAACACAAAGGGTATGACGGTGCCTGAAGCTTCCTGGGTTCCTGCAGCAGCTGAAGCAGTCTGTGAGTCTGTCTGGGCTTGCAAAGAGAGGAAAAAAAAGTCAGGACTTTGGGACTCTGCACAAGTACACCGTATAAATGGGAAGAACAGATATGTCACATCCCTCTTTTTGTTCATTTATGTCCAGGCAGAGCTAACCACAGTCCATCCCCAGGGTATAAAATATTACTAAGGCAAAAGTGAATCACATTTATTGGCCAATATAATTAGGTATCAGCAGCCTCACCCCAAAGAACAGTACTGTCTACTCTGCAGAATAAGTCAAATAACTGGAATCAACAAACAACATTGGAAAAATACTTTCTTGAAATAATATAAATTAATGCAGTAGCATAATAAATAATAAATACTGTTAATATTGCTGTAAATAATGTATCATGCTAGATTTGTGTAATAAATAATACATAAATATGTAATCATCTTTTGAAATAGTATAAAATTAGCAATTGTGAAGTTAACTTATTAACATGCTTAAGCAGAAGAAACCTGCAAGTTATTTAGTCTGAATCACTGCAGCACCATGTAGCTTAGCAGAGAGTAACACTAGCAGCACCACATGAGGAGGCAAAGGAGCAGAGAGCTGCTTGTTGTGTCCCAAAGCAAATAGTAATGCACTTCTCAATTTTATGTTCAGGGCTAAAGGTCAGTTGATCTACTGGGTGTACCATGCTTTTTTTGTTTAAAATAGTTAATTTATTGCTGAGTCAAGGCCTTGTGCAAGTTGTTTTCCGACAACTAAGATGAAATAGAGCAACAGAGGCAGCCAGCAGATTTGAAAGAATATAAAGATCATTCCTGTGGTAGAACAACACAGAAATACTCCAGGCTCCAGCAGAGAGTCGTGTTTTGGCTGCATTCCCAGAGTCCTCATAACGCTCTTTATCTCCAAGCACCTTACAAGCCTGGGCCAATTAATATACATACAGCCCCTCTGAGGTCAGCCTGCTTTATTGGCGGTGGTTTCCAGGGGGAAAAACTGATATGCAGATTTTTGGAGAAGATTGCTAAAGTTTTCCACTCTGCTTTAGAGTGTGTTAGTACAGACTATTTAGTGAAGCCATCATATCTGTGGCCAGATTTTCTGAAGATTGGCATCAAAACACTTTGTACTTTTCTGCAAGTTGTGCCACACATTTCAGGGCTAAATGACAGGGGAGTACTAATGAGAATAGACTCTGAATGATTTCACTCAAAACCACAGCAAGACATTGGTTACTGTAAGAAAAGTATTTATACAGTTTAAAGTAACCATGGGTAGCTTTTAAAACTGACCTATGATTTTCAAAGGCATTTGGGCTCCAAAAACTGCAGATGTGTACCTGGCAGTATTTTTGCAAGCATGTAAGCTAGGGAAGTAGCTAATTCCTATCCCTCAGCCACAGCTCTAAATTTTGGAAAGTACCTGTGAAAGCTTCTGAAAATATCACTCACCATCAGAAGCTGGGACTAAAACATGCTACTCTCTTAAAGGAGCACTGGAGTCTGCCACTTCCAGCTCTCCTAAGCAACAAAACTAATGGAAATCTCTAATATTGCTTTGGGATGTTTATTTTGCAGTCATGGAAAGAAGCAGTGCAGAAAATAATAAAGTGGGTTCAGAACTGTTACTAAATCACATAGCACTAGAACCAGGGAGCACTAGACAGACACCAGTTCCAAGCAGATTAAAGAAAATATGTTTCTGCACAGTGTACAGTGGGATTTGTTGCTACAAGAGGTGACAGAGGTGAAGCGTGCTGGCAGGCCCCATATGGATTTGGGCACATTAGTGGACAACAGATCCTTAAAGAGGTGCTAGAAGATCTGTGCAGGGAGGTACTCTCTTGTTGCCCTACCTCTACAGCTGTGATTGCTGGGGCAGTGTGTCGAAACGTGCACAAAAATATAGATGCTGGCCAGGCAGGTCACAGCCAGGCTCACAAGTGCTCCCAGCATAGCACCTGTCTTTGCACCACAAAAGAGATAACACAGGGAGGTATGAAATACCTCTTGGACCCTTGGACCCAGGAGGACATTTCTTACATCTTTTTATCATGATGCAAGGGAGACCAGATGAGGGAAGCAGCTATGGCTGGGTACAAGTGATACAGTTCCTCATTCAGTAGAGTGGCAGCATTTGATGTTGAAATACAGATCCGGAATGTAGCACTACTGGAGAGGACTGCAGGGTACTGAGGCAGTCCTTGCTGGCTGGGGAGGGAGCACAAGCCCTGTCCTGGTTGGGGTGACCAGTTGAGCCAACACCAGCTGCTGGAACGGCTCACCACCCCGCAGGTCTTCTGGGAAGCCCTCATTACAAGGTAGCCTCTCTGCTCCAGCCCAAATTCCTGCATCCAAGCAGAAAGGGCAGCACTGCTCTGCTGCACCCAAGCATGCATTTCAGCTCACTCACTAGGAGTTTAGCTAGTTCAGGCACAATGAGGATTCCCTGTGAAGGGAGCCAGGCTCAAACTCTCCTCAAAAAAAGACTCAGCTCTGACTTTTGTGAGCTGAAAGCTTTTAGTTAGCTAAGAAAGAGTCAGCTGTGGTTGGTTCTAATCAGCCTCCACTGCCTGATGCCAACCAGTGAATTACCAAATGAAGAGTATTACTCATATTTCTTCGCTTTCCTATAGGTCACACTCAATTAAAACTGGTGTTTTTATCCCATATGAGGCAAAACCAGGTTCCCAATTCCAAAGTTCAGTGACAATTATATAGGTTGTCAAGGATGTCCCGTTCGATGAAACACATGACTTGTAGATTGCTTTCTTGGAAGCTCCTATTAGATATGACTCAGGCAGCTATTCCTGCAGGGCAATAAAATGGCATTTTTCTCTCTGAAACTTTTCCAAGTAGGATTTGAGATTGCTGACTCTGTCACTACTGGGTTTTGTAATTCATGCCTAGTCACTTACCATTTCATCAGCCCCAGAAAGCCAAAACCAAACCAAATAATTTATCCTCCTCTGATTCTTGTGTCTGAAGCAGCACAGCATCTCAGAATACTGTAGTAAGCAGGGGAAGGCTCATTGTGATCACCTCTGCTGCTGTGTCAGCAGGCACCCACTTTCTCACCGCAGCTCCAAACATTCTGATAGTCAGGAGATAAATTGTGTCCTGGAAAGACTTTCAGAGCAGGCAGAAATGTGAACAGCCCTGAAAAAGGATGAAACTCTGCCTGCCAGGAGATTTTGTGGAGTTGGGAAAGAAACAATAGGAAGAGAAGACTCTTCAGTCAAAAAATCTCTCCAACATGACCCTGAAAAGAGGGAATGAGGCGTGGGGTTTTGCAAAGAGATGCCAGAAGAATTGAAGTTTGTAAGTGTACAGTCAAACCTTGAGGAGCTCCACCTGATTCAGCTTTGCTAAGTCTGGCAAATAGTTCCCAAGGAAAACAGTCAATAATCCACCAATACTCAGTGGCTCCTGCTCCTCTCTCAGATCTCATGCCCCATGAAGCAGGTCAGATGGGGATTTGTATGGTCATCACAAGTAAAAAAAACACTGAATTTGCCTTTCTGCCACTGCCTGCCATCCACAAGCATGATCACTGACACTGTCCCCATGAAAAGCAGGGGCTGCGGCCCTGGGCTGCCACTGAAGGTTATTGCAACCAAACACCAAGAACACGCATGCCTCAGCTGTCATGCCTCAACAGGTATAACTATGACTTCCCCAAGGGTTAGTACAAAAACTTAACAAGGCCCAGAACTCTTTCTTTTCAGGCTGTCAGATTTCAGCAATAAATTATCTCAGCTGCTTAAGGTAATCCCTAGCCCTACTGAAGTCACCAAGAGCTTTGCCACTGAATGAACAAAGCTCAAATACTACCTAATGAGTGTATGTATTTTGCAAAATAAATTGATCCTCTTTTCTCTGAGCTGAAGAGTTCTGAATGTATTTTGAAAGGGAATCATCCTTGAAGAAAGAAGGCAAGAAAATAAAAGGAAGTATTGATATTTGTTTCATTCACTTACCTGTGCAAGCTTTTAAGATCTCCATAGCACATAGCACACTAGAGAAACACCATGGGAGACACATTAATATCCCGTTCAGATTTTCACTTTCAGTGACTATTGAACTTTCTGGGGTTTTTAAACTCACTTCCACAGGGTTGGCAAAAACTTGGGAGCAAAAACATTATAGTATTGTTCTTGCATCTCAGTTTTGCTCCCTTGATAATTTTGGACTGAGTCTTGCAATGTAACAAAATTATTGAACTTGGTATTGCTTAGGTCTCTAATTCCTCTAGCTCCTTTATTACCATGAGGCAGGGCACCATATAGGCACCATAAATAAATAACACTGCACTGAGAATTGTAACAAATCACAAAATACATTATTAAAAAATTAAGAAATAAATATCCCTCTCTTACTTAAATAGAGATTGATTTTATAATGTGGAATGCTGAGGAGAGCTGCTAGAAAATATATGTGGGTCTGGGGACACGAGGAATACACTGTAATGGGTGATTTGCTCCCCTGATTATAAAAATAAAAAACCCAGAGTGAATGGCTGTATTTGTCAAATGGAAACTGAAACTGAGCTCCTCTGTTTGTTCACAGCCTGTGTAGAATGCAGTTCTTGCTTCAGACCCTTGCCTCAGTCGGGTGCTGTGCTGAGCAGCAAAAACCCTAAAAAGACAAGAGTTGGCACCCAAAGGTTACCCTTTATGTCTTAAACTGTGTGGCAGGATGTGAGAAGAAGTTTTGGAAATGAGGAGTAAGGGATGCCATCCCTGGATCACTGAGATATCTTTCATCGATGCTCCTCAAACTGTGGGAGAAGGTCCATGAGCGAGATGCTTACCTGTCTGGGATATAACGCCCTGTGGACCTGCTGTGGGTCCTTGGCCCTGCTGCTTTGCTCATCCCAGGCAAAGGGTTGATGGCTGAGGGACACAAGGAGGAGCCAGTGAACTGAAGCCCAAGTTGCAGCAAGGTAATGAGAATGTGGAGCACTGCTGAATGGCCAAGAAGTCTTTCTTGTTTCTCAATGGAAGGAGGGAACCAACCATATGCTCAGTGCCTCATTAAAAGGCTTGCAGTCAAGTCTAGCCCTAATCTCATTAAAGATGGCTCCTTGCCTCAGGCACCTTTTTACCCTTCCCCATGAGCAGGAGGAGAAGCGATATGCAGGGAGCAGAAAATTCACTTCTGCACAGCGCAAGGACCTGCAACAGGCTCCCATCTTGCTTGATGTGGCATTTATCACTATGCACATGCCTTTCCTAGAGCACAGCATCTCTGCTGTGCATTCGTGGAGCTATGCAAAATTGTTCCAAGTACAGCTGTTCTCCATAGCATAATGCTAATACCTTACTTTTATACATTTTTTTTTTTGTCAGTAAACCTGCTTTTAAAGGCATTTTTCCCACACATTATCTCTGACTCCTTCCATTACTGAACACCTCCAAAGAAGATTTCAAGCCTCCCTGGATAGCCTGCTCCTGTTTTGAGCTCTTCATCTAGCAAATAAATTTTCCTAATGTTCACTCCAAACTGCCCAAGGTGCAGTTTGCAGCCATTACCCGTTTCTGTTTTATCTTCTGTATTATTTTGTAGGAAAGTTTGGCTGTCTTTGAAAGTCTAGTCTCCTCTGGGTAGTTGCAGGTGATCACGCCTTGGCTCCCCTTTTCCTGTGATTAAACATCAGCTCCTCAGTCCTCTCCTTGGTGGTCATGTCCATCCTCGCAGTCTTCTTCAGGACCACATTTCTAAATTCTTCTATCCTGGCTGAGACCTCACTAGTGCTGAGTAGAGGGGAATAAATGCATCCCTTGATCAAAAGCCCTGCTCCTTCTTATGCAGATCAGTGGGCATTTGGCCTTGTTCACAGTGAGTGTGCCTGGCTGCCTAAGCCTGCAGTCCACTGCAAGTCCCACCCTCTTCAGCAGGGTGGTGACCCAGCCTGCCACTCTCTGGCTGGGCGGTGCTTCTGGTTGTCCTACCCAGTGGCCAAACCCTGTGTGCCTTCTGGCTAAGCCTCATGGGTCAACTAGTGGCTTGAGCCTCTGCTGTCTTCTGGATTGACACCCTCAGGTGTCTGAACCTCAAGATGCTTCTGGACTGAAGTGCTGCCATTCCATGTGTAGTCCATTCTTCCTCATTTAGTGTCACTTGCAACTTTTCTGGGACGGGGGCTTTCTTTGTCATCATCCAGGTCACTGATGAATATACTGACCAGCTTCAGACCAGTATCAAAGAAACTAGATCTTTCTCTTGCCTGGGCTTTGACAGGCCACATTTCACCCTGTTGCTCCCATCAGAGGTTGCAGAACAGCAACATAGCCTCATTATTCGCACCAGAGCAGGGCCCAGTTTTACCAAACACAGCCCTTTCTTTCCCCGTTTCCTTGCTGCTCCTTCTTGGCTCTTACCTTTTGCACAGTCTCTCTCACTGGAAATCAAGGTTGGATTTTGCATACAGCCTTACCAACTTCTCTGAGACTGCCATGGAGAGAGCATAGCATGATGGTGAAGATGGTCTTTTGTGAGAGGGACTAGCTTCTCAAGAAAAAGACAGACACTATTTGCCCCTAGGCAGTAAGGGTTCCTGAGCTGCATAGCCTGTCCATTCAAAAGACAGAAATCACCTCTCTGACATAAAACTACTATAGGCTTGTACCTGTGTTTGGTCTTCCTGTCAAAGTTGGGCTCTTCGGTTTACATTTTAATGAATGTAACTGAAATGGGGGGCAGTGAGGTGGAGGACCATTTAGCCAACCCAGCAGACCTGCTATTCACTCTGTTATATCATTATGAGCTGGAGAACAGCGACAGATAAATACCTTAAAGTAGAGCTGCCTGCAGGCTATTTCTGTTCTGCAGTTCATACAGACAGGCCTGAGGTAGCTTTAGAATAGCCATCTTGGCTACTGCAAACATTTCAGTTCTGGGTGGATGCAGCTTGACACAGATTAGTCCCACAGGTACTCCCTCATCTCCTGCATGAGTCTCACAAGCCACACCAACTCCTCCCTTTTCCCTGCTACACTGCCAGCAGTGCCTTAAGCAAAGGTGACTGGTGGCTCTGAGGCTCCACAGCATGGAGATGCCTCCTGCTTCCAAAGGGGAAGGATATGATGTCCCCGAAGTGCAATTCTGCTTCTATTGTTGCCTAGAAGAGTAGAGGCTGTGTAGAGGAGGCCATGAGGCAGTAGCTTGAGCTGTGGGGGTTACGAACCCTACTGACTTAACAAAAATTGTTGGAAATGTGGATAGCTGGTCTGACCAACCCCTTCCTGTTCCCTCCTTTTTGCAGTTCCTTTTTTATCCTTTCTTGCAAACATCCCTGAGGTGAAGCTATGTTTCTTCCTGGTGCCATAAACATTTTAAACATTGCTTATGTGTACTGGGTTTCTGCATTACTTATCTAGGAAGCAGAAGAATTAAATGGACCACTTTATTTACTGCTGCCCAAATACTCTGCATCAGTGACAGCATCTTTATATATTCATATAAGATTAATATAAGATATATTCATATATAAGCAACTGTTTAACGGCTCACAGATAGTTCTGATGCTCACTAGAACTGGAATGTATTTTATAAGATGACTGCCACTGACAGGACACTAATCCTGCCAAACCTTATAGTAACACATTATGGCAACAGTTCATCACAAATATCCCTTTGTTTTGAATCCATTTTGCTTTGAACTCAGTATGTCATGATGCTGAAACACTGCATGCACCTGCTTCTCAGGAGCTGTAACGTGACATGCATTTCCCCTCTTTTCACCCTCTGTTGTCTTGCAGGAAAACACACAGACAACAGAATCTGAAGGGGTGGCCATAGCTATTTTTGATGTTGCAAAAGAACAGAAGAGAACATTGTACCCTTTATGATGTGAATAATACTTAGACAAGATATATGAAGGGTATTTATTCAACCCATGAATTAAATTTCAAGGCTTCAAAAATAAACATCAGTGGAAGTTTAAAAAGATACTTTCCTAAATACTGTTTTTACAGGATTTTATTTGCTGAAATGCGTTTGTTTTTACAGGAAAATACATTTATCTGTGATGGGAATACATTATATACTCTTTAATAGGTTATTCTAAAATTAATTAACTGCTTTGGTATAAAGCATTTATCTAAGGGGCTGTCATGAAGGACCAGACTCTCTTAGAACAGTGTGTCTGTTTCATCTCATCAACAGAAGAGCATAGTCAGGACAATTCTCCATTCAGCGGGAGCCTGCAGTCCTCAGCGGCCAAGGGCAGAGGTTGCCATTGCAGGGGCAATGATGTGCCAGCATGTTCCAAGCTTTTTTGGCCACTTGAGCTTTGGGGCCTTGGCAGCAGCATGCACTGAGCTGCCTCGATTAACCACCCCAGTAAGCATCCTCCTGGGGCACAGGGGATCTGTAGATACCATAAATGTCACTCACTCACCCTGTCCTGACATTACAAGCAAGAAGGGGCATGACTGGTGGAGAGGAAGATCCTTGCCTTCTCCTGGTCCCTACTGTGGTCTCTGGCTGACGAGTCCAGCCAGCACAGGAAGGCCAGGCCAAGGCCATGGCAGGGGTCCAGAGGTGTAAAGAGGGACAGACCTTGTCACACCCTAACTTCTGCTCTATAACAGTAATCTGCACCCCAGGACATAGCCTTTGAACCTCTCTCTTGCACTGCAGGCACAGTTGTGCATGGGCATGAAGCTGGAAGAATTCAGCTGGGAGTGGGGGTTGAGCCCTCTCTGAGGAGAGCTGCAGGGGTCTAGGAGCAAGAACAGGACACTGTCTTCTTGCACTGGCTTCTGCTGCAGAAGACTATGTAGACTAATATAAATCCTTAAGCAGCTTTCAATTTCAAGCTCATGGCTAGAATCGCTCAAAAGAACCCTCACAGCTGCTGGTTTTTTTACTGTTTGGGTCCTGCACCTTAGTTTGTAGCCTGAAAACAGACCTGGACTTCATGCACCCCTTTCCTTTCACCCTCTCTGGTGTTCTGCATGCTAGGGCAGTTGTCTGGCAGCTTCTCACCTACTGCTTGCATGTGAGTCCATTAAGTCCTGCCTTCCAGCCTCAAGGTGTGTGCAACACACAGATGTATCAAGGGGTCTCTGGTAGCAAAATCAATGTCCAGCTCTTCTCTGCCTGCACCACATTCCTTTTCCCTTTTTAGACACACCTCCCTGTCTAGAACTATGATTTCCCTCTCCCTCAGTAGCTCTGAAGCTAGTAGCAAGACTTACATTCAAGTGTAAGTGGCAGGGCAGATCTTTTCAGCCTAGATGGAAAATCACAGCAGCAGCAAGCAAACAACAATTTGTAGGATGTAAGTTTTCTTGAGGGCAGCTTGAAATTCACCTGTCTGCTTGCCTGGTCCTGTTGGCTGGGGGTGGGGGAGCTCAGACTAGCATGAAGTGAAGAGACCAGGAAGACAAGACAGCAGATTCTGTCCTTTGTTTTCCGTCCTGCGAGATGGCTAAATGCCAACTCTTAATTACGTTTCAGTATTTTCCCTTTTAATGTTAACACCAATGTTAATTAAAGTACTACTCAATTTATCTGAGCTGAGATGGCCAGTCAATCTGGAGATAAATAAGAACAATGAGCTTCATTTTACCTGATTTGCATTCACTTACACACTCTATTTATTTGGCCCTCTGACTCTTAAAAATACTCTGTGAGGAAAGAAGAAAATTTTGTTTAGCAAATTATGTTTGAGTCACCCTTTTTTCAGAGAAGCCAGGCATATGGGCATCCTTTGTCATGGAATGATGCACAAAATAATACACTAAGTAATTTGATTCAGCAATTAAAACCAAGGCATATATTACACTAACAACTATCATAGAGAGAAAATTAGTTCTCTCATAGCTACACTGGTATTGTAAATGAAGTATCACAGGTGATTAAAACCCAATTGTGACGAGCCAAACTGTCTCAGAAAAATGTGAGAACCTTATAAACATGCTGACATGCACAGATCCACACCCCAGGTGTGGTGGGCTTGAGACCTTGTGTCACAATTTAATCTGCAACTACTGGGAGCATCAGCAGGGGATCCTAGAACACCTCTGTGAGTCTGTTGCATCAGTATTCAGGTTTGTATATCACTGGCAATTTCCTGTTAGCTTTTATTAGCCTCCTAAAATGTGATGTTGGGTGGCATTAATTAATGTTCCCCATAGCTTCTGAAGACAATGATGAGGAGGAACTTCTTGACTTAGCAAGCTCAAGAACTCATTTCTGATGTTTTGACCCATGTTCACACTTGACAGCCTTTATGTCAATTCTGACATTCTGTGACCAATAAAAAATATAGTGAAAAACAGATTATAAGTTTTGCCCTGAGTGATTCCAAAATTAAATTTCTTAGTGGGCTGTAACAGAGTAGTCTGAATTTTTACTCTGACCTAAGAGCAGTGAATAGGAGAGGACAGTATCACACCCTGTGGACAACCTGATGCAGTCACAGGCAGTCATGTATATCATCAAATCCATTTCATTGACTCACAGTACAGAGAGTACAAGATCTTCATTGACTGGGAAAACTTACTGGAGGATGGTGAATGAAGATATAATGAAGGAAAAAAAAAAAAATTCATATATGTACAATGGAGCAGAAACAGGGCAGCCTTTATGGTCATGGTCTAGTCATACAATGAGTCAGTCCAACACCTCTATCAAGAATTATCACACGTCACTGCCATAAAATTGTGTTTCAGAGGCAGACAATAAGCACTGTCCTAAGAAAGTTGTCTTGTGAGTCATGATATCAATATGCCATACAGAAGGACCTTGACAGGCTGGAGAGATGGGCCAATGCCAACCTCATGATGTTAAACAAGGTCAAATGCAGAGTTCTGCACCTGGGTCAGCTCAACATGAGCCACCAGTGTGTGCTGGAGCCCAGACATCCAAACACATCCTGGACTGCATCGAAAGAAGTGTGGCCAGCAGGGCCAGGGAGGTGATTCTGCCTCTTTGTGTACCCACCGAGCAGAAGCACTGTAGCACTGTGTACAGTTCTGGAGCCCTCAGCACAGGAAAGACATGGAGCTGTTGGAGAAGGTCCAGAGAAGAGCCACAAAGATGATCAAAGGTCTGGAGAACCTCTGCTATGAAGACAGGCTGAGAGAGTTGGGGCTGTTCAGTCTGGGAAAGAGAAGGCTCTGGGGAGACCATGTAGTGGCCTTCCAGGGGCCTACAGGAAAGATGGGGAGGGGCTTTTTACCAGAGAGGGCAGTGATAGGCCAAGGGGTAATGGTTTCAAACTGAGAGAGGGTAGATTTAGGTTAGACATCAGGAAGAAATTCCTCACCATGAGGGTAGTAAGGTGCTGGAATAGGTTTCCCAGGGAGGTTGTGGAAGCCCCCTCCCTGGAGCTGTTCAAGGCCAGGTTGGATGACGCTTTGTGCAGCCTGGTCTAGCACGGAGTGTTCCTGCTCATAGCAGGGAGGTTGGAACCTGATGATCTTTAAGGTCCATTCCAACCTTAACCATTCTATGATTTTATGATGCTGTGTGAAGCAGAGAGGTTAGATGGTCAATTCTTGCATCCCTGTCATCCTGGCAAAGCAGATCAGGTCAGTGTCCTGAGGAGCACCTTGCTGGCAGTCTGACATGGCTTGTAGTGCATCTCAGCTGTGCAGAATCCACATGTGGCTGAAGGCTAAGTGAGGGTTTCCTTCACTTCATGTGTGCCCATCCTGCAGATTAGCAGCACATGGTATGGCTGCTTTTATCACAGCTGAGTGACAAGTCACTAAGAAAATTATTTGCCTTTATTCACAGCTTGGTCTGTGTCTGTGCTTGTTCAACTTCCTCCCTTTTTACCATTACTCTACTCTTTTATTCCTATTATTTGACCCTGCCTTGTATAGCATCATTTTCTCAACAGAGGTGTCCTTTACCTGTCAATAGAGAGGGTGAGAGCTAATTAGGAATAGTTGTTCTTGTGGCTCAGTTGGATGCAAGATGGGAGTAGGAGAGGACTCTGCCATCAGGCTGCAATGATTCAGCATCCTCACTAGAGAACTGAGACAACAGGGGCTCCTTTTTTTGTGTGTAAGTGAATTGGAAAGAGTTGAAGAAAATTCTGCAACATTCTTCTAACTCATGAAAATTAAATCAATACTTTGGAAAAAAAAAACCCAATAAAAAATAACAACAAAAAAAAAACCCACAAAAAAAAAACACACACAAAAAAACCCAAAAAAAACAAATATGGGAGAAGAGCTGCCTTAATTTTCACAGGTTTACGGAACAGGAAATATTTGTCACCCTGAGTAAGCTGTGAAAAGTATTTTTAACATGTTTAAATACTATTGGCATTCCTGCAGACAGTAGAATGCTAGAGGTGGTCAGCGCTCTGAAAAGTGATCATTACCATGCTGGCACTGTGAGAGCTCTGTGCGGGAAACTGTAAGCCAGTTTCCAGCTCTTTTTTACTATTAAGCCATCTTTACAGCCAAGCTAGCTGTTTTATTTCAAGAGGCTAAACACTAAGGATTTTACTCAAAATAGCATTAAATCTTGGAATAACTTGATTTTTGCAGTCAGCCCCATGGTCCTTTCACTTTGTGGTGATAAGAATACCACTACCTTTGCCATAACATGGTTATCACCATCTGATTGCAGTTATAAAACACAAAGGTGTGCATGCACACACATACAAACTCCGCTCGTTCTGTTCAGGGTTAGAAACGCTTCTAATCTTCCAAACTTTTCTGAGTCACCACCACCAACTTTAACTCGTTTTCCTTCATGGAATAATTGCTGTGCACACCCAGTACCGGGTTTAAGTATGTGCTGGGTCATAAACAGTCATAGAAGGAGATCCTTTTGGATTCATCCCTGTACTCATTATGATCTAGGATCTCCCTCTCAATTGCAACAGGCAAATGTCAGTTGCCTTAGTTTGCGCATTGCCCCTGCCTCACCACCAAGGTGCTTCCTTCACTCCCATGGCAAAATACAACTGATAGCAGCAATGAAGAGCTGTTGTCCTAGGCAAGGATTCCTACACACATACACACACACACACAGAGTGGGATCACTGTGACCACTGGAAGCCAGTTCTGGGGGTGGAAACAGTGTCCATGTGCACATATGTCAGAGTGATGAAGATCATGGGTTAAGTAATTCTGCAGGGCAAGAGGTTTCAGTAGAGGCTGTATGGCCCCATGCTATCCCCTGTGGAGCTGGGCAGCTCCCAGGATCTGCAGCAGCATCCCTGTGTGATGCTGCAGTTACTGCAGAGGCACCTCAATTTGTACAGGGACATGTCAGATCTCTCTGACAAGGTGCTGCACTGTGTGGCAGAGCTGTGCCTTGGGCCACACTGTGCTAAAGCAGAGTTGGATGTCTACTGTGAAACAGCTTGAAGACTGTTGCCTGGAGCTGCTCTGGCTGGAGATGCCATGAGAATGGATTTTAGGGGTTAGTGAGTATGACCATTTCTTCCACTGGAGAGCTAGTAAAATAGTTGCTGAACCCAAACTGACCATTTCTCCTGACCAATCCTGTATTTCAGAGGCTTGTAAGGCCATCTGGTAACCTACTCCAGGTAAAAGGAGTTTATGGACATCCTAGTCCAGTCTGCCACAAGTCTCAAGCTGGAGTAAGTCCTGGAGTATCCACAAGTCAGCCTGGACATTGTTTCAATCCCACTCACTGCCTCTTCCCCAGGTTTGGTGTGTTCTTTACTGGCACACATCATTACAGACTTTCTTTACACTTCAGACAGACTTCTTTGTGTTTAAGCTTTAATAAGATTGAGAAGTATTAGGATTACCAAACAATGTGTCAATTTAATAATTCTTTAACATAGAATCATAGAATCACAGAATAGTCATGGTTGGAAAGGACCTCTTAGATCACTGAGTCAAGTCATTAAAACTAAACCAAAAGCAACAAGCAAAACAAAACAAAACAAACAACAACAAACAAACAAACAGACAAAAATCCTACAACACACAACCTACAATCCTGGCCACTAGAGCATACCCTGAAGTTCCGCATCTATATGTTTCTTTAGTACCTCCTGGGGTGACAACTCCACCACCTCCCTGGGCAGGTTCTTCCAGTGCCTGATCACACTTTCAGTAAAGAAATTCTTACTAATGTCCAATCTAAGCGTCCCTGCTGCAACTTCAGGCCATTTCCTCTGGTCCTGTCATTACTCACTTGGGAGAAGAGACCAACATCCACCTCCCTACAACCTCCTTTCAGGTAGATCTATTAATCTACCCTGCTTCTAAAATAAGAACTACTCTACTACAACAACATGACAAAACTAGTATCTTTCTAGTATCTGTACAGCAGTTTTTTATATCATACTTGTTTTCTAAAGAAATGCAGTATGCTATTAAAATAAGACCATGCCTCACAGTTACAAGTTTGCCACTATGATTAATTTATCTTGCACCATCCTTTGTTCTCATTACATTTTTATTATAAGAATTAATACATTTTTCCATTTGCTATTCTGGTTACAATCATGAAGAAGACGTGAGAATGAATACATTTTGTACTACTTTGTCCTTGTTATAATTTTAAGGTATTCCCAAGAATGGATTAATTTAGTGCCACTTTTCACTCTTTATCCTGAGAAAGAAAATTAAAATAGTTGTAAGACTCCAGCAGGCACTGTTCTCTAGCTATTTTGTTATCAGTCTTGGGATTTTATCAAGAAGAAAAATAGTAATAAAATGTATAATTCTGCTTGAGAGAGAGAATGCAGAGGGAATGAGTAAAATGGTGCAGATGACACATTCCATGTGACTGTCTCAAGGTCATGAACTCAAGTCCTGTTCAAATGCTGTCATCATAATGATATAACTTTCATTACCTTGCTGTTTCCCAAGTGGAATAAAACCAGCTCTTTAAAAACTAACAGTAGAAAGCCAGTAACATGCCCTGGGCCTACAGGAGGACTGCAGACCCACAGGAAAGAGGTGGGTCTGTCTTGGCGCTGTCTGGCATTGGCTCCGTTGCACACAGAGGAAGCTTCTGGCCTCTTTTCACAGAAGCCACCCCTCTAGATCCCTACTACCAAAATTTTGCCACACAAACTAAATACTTTCATTAGCAAACATTTCCAATCTAACAAAACACTTATTTCTCATTTTCTTTTGATAATATTTTCCTTGATATTTAAAATATGGTGGGATTTGTTGGGGTTTACTTGTTATTTGGCTTGCCAGCACATACCTAGGAAAAATCAGAAAATTCTGTGGTTCCAGGAGTGGTGCCAGAGCGAGGGCTTCAGCTACACAGACCACAGGACTCTGAAAAACCTGATCTCTTGAGGGCTGATGGGTTCACTTGTCAGAGAAAGGGGAAAGAATCTTTGGCCAGAGCCTGACCAGTTTAGTTAGGAGGGCTGTAAACTAGTGATGCTGGGGGAGGGGACCCTTAGCTGATCCCACACCCACCACGTTGAGGACAGAGCCAGTAACATATGCCCTGGGTCCGCAGGAGGGTTGCAGGCCCACAGGAAAGCATCTGACCTGCAAAATGTTATCCTTACCAGCATGGCTGCTTCAAAGGGGGACCATCTTAGATGCTTCTATGCAAACACACGGAACATGACTGCAGTGTGGCATGTCTGGGTATAAGCTCTTTAGAGTCCTCAGGTCCTGATGGAGATTTGATCTTTTTTGAATTAATGTATCGATATAGCTGAAGCTTAACAAGAGAACGGAGTTGGAAGGCTTCCTAACAGATGAAGCAAGGGCTATGGATATCCTAAATGGATTGGGAGATTTCAGAGAAAATTCACATTTTAGCAACTAAGAAGCTGAGCGAGCTGCCATCCACTGCTTTCTCAGCAGTGTGATCAGTTACACCAGCTTCTCAGTGCTACGTGAGAAACAAAATTAATAAAGATTCCTTTATATTAGATGAAAAGACAGAACATACTTGGCTTGAAGTGCCTTTCCTAAGAGTGTAGATTAGGAGTAACTCAGCTCATGTTCATCCCAGGTCCACAACTGTAAAAACAGTAATGTTCTCCCCCATTATATAACATAAGGAGAGAAAAATTAATTACTTTATAGTGCACATCAGGAAGTGCTAGGTTGGTTATGGGTATCTGATGGTCTTCCTCTGTCTGTGGAGCTATTCTTTACATCCCACTCTAAATCTTTTTTTAATTGTGACTGTATTCTCACAGCACACAGCTATCCAAAGCATATGTTATTGCATGCTACAATGCAACCACCATTTCTGTCTCTTCTTGCCACATGCTCTCTACTACAAGTGCATGTTAGTTTCTGCCTTACCTAGAGGAGAAAAGAAGCATTAAAAGTAGTTGCCAGATTGCTGCCAGGTTGCTCTGAAGAAAAAAATTGGACAAGAAATCCAAGTTTCATCATTTTGGGGTTTGGAAATCAGTTATGTCCCCTCAAAACTTCAATTCAGATATGGACAACCTCAAAGGGGAACTTTTTGCTGTCCATTGTCTGCTTCTTCTTTAGATCAGATGTCTTAGATAAGCCCGTGATCATAATACTGACTGTATATATATATGTTTGGTAATTTTTAGCAGCCTATTATTTCTTTTCATGTACTCCCTCAAGCATCTCCTTTGCATCAAGAGGGATCTTAGTTTGGGTAGACTGGAGATGTGGCCATACCTGCTCTTAATCTCCTCTGTGGCTGGCTTAAGTCATTTGCCTGTCCTGATGCTCCATAAACTCTAAATACACTTGCAAAACTAATTAAAGAAATTTCTCTTTCCAAATAGAAAGTATCAAATCCCTTTTTATTTTAACCTTTCAAACTATTAAAAAGAGTTACAGTGCTTCTAATCAGCAGCATTTACTGTTTAAAATTCTACAGCCTGAAATTGCACCTGGTTTCCTGCTACACAATTTGAAAGCTTTATAGACCCAGATTTTCCGTGCTCTCTGGATAAAAGGGAGAGCAGAAAGGGTGAAAAAAAACAGAGGAAAATAGCCATGTATTGTCAGGGCCAACAGAGCACTAGCAGCCCATCCCCATTCCTGGTGCAGCCCCAGCCCCAAAGAGGTTCCTGATGCCTGGGGCTGGCAGGGGCTCCACAGGGCCAGCTCCGTTACCCTGAGAGACACCCAGATCAGCTACAGACGTCCAGTGTAGCCCTTTTGCCCCTACGATCCAAGGTGCTGTCTGTGGTAGTCTGAGAGCTAAGTGTGAGCCAAAGGCTTTGCTGGAACAAGACTTCATTGCTGCCAATTGATGGGAAAATGTTTTAAATGAGCAAACATTCTCCATTTGATTTTGCATGCTTATTTGCTTTGATGGAAATCTTAATCTTCCTCAGATTTCTTCTGTACACATTTACAGAAGGCATTTTGGGTCAGCACATAATTTATATAGAACACATATGATATGAAAATATGAGGGATCCTATTGAAAGTGATCCTGTTTGATCTCCAAGCATAAATAACACTTCAATATGCTACTGTACTCAGCACAGGCGGCTGCACTCAAGGACTCTCTATCCTGTGATGCCATATGTGAGCATTGGGAGTTTGTCACAAATGGCCACTTCCTCACAGGTTGGTCTTGCTGCTTGCCTTTTCTCCTGTGCTCTGTTCAGCTGACTCTTGGTTTTGGTTTGGTTTTTAATAAATATTCATAATTAAAAATAAACATTAGACTTCACTGAAGGTGGCACTGATAGAAGTTATGAGAAATCAAATGTACCTCTAAACCATTTATGAAGGATTGTAAGAGAGAGCTAATGTTATGACACAAGGCAAGAAATGTGAAAATTCGGTTAGTTAGGTTAAAAAAATAACGCTGCTTTGGCTATTTGTCTGTCCTGTAGACTGGTAGACAGGAAGAAAGGAGCAAACCTTGTCTTGCTCTGTCAACTGTTATTGCACTCATATTCCATACTAGCTTTGGCCTGACACTGGTACTATTTTCTGTTAATATGTGATTAGGGTTGCCAAAGTGCTTATTCCTGTGTAGGCTAGACTGTTGTCAGCATTAAGTCCTACTTTTTAATTGATTTTTCAAACCAAAAGGAATACTTCATGAGGAAAATGGGCATGGAAAAAGACATTTCAACACATAATTTTCATTCTTATTTAACATAGGTTTTATATTACAACTACTTATTTCAACCTCTTTAGAACCTCTGTAGTTCTTTTCCTAGTCTGAAAATCTTGCCTAAGATGAATCCTGGGAAATCAGTTGGTTTAATTACATAAGCCTGGTATCACAGAATCACAAAATTGTTCTGGTTGGAAAGGACATTTAAGATCATGAAGTCCAACCATTAACATAACAAGCTAAACCATGTTCACAATTAAGAGCTCTCATAAGTTCCTTTATGATCTGTGCCTACACGCTTTACTAAAATTTTTGTTGTTTGAAGGATCCATCTCTATCTTCGGCTTAGACTTTAGCAGACCCTTTGGAGGTCCGTAAGAAGGAAAGAGATGTTCCCATAGCACAAGGCAAAGTCTCCTTTGCACCTCCTCAGTCCCTAGTGCATCAGATCCACTTGTATCTGCCACATCACCGCTCAGTCACAAATGCAGACACTGTGATTGACAGACTGGATCAATCACGCTCATCAGCAGCAGCAGGGATGGAATCGTTCAGGATGGAATGTTACTGGAAGAAAGGATGGAAGTTACTGAGAGACCACTATTTTTAAGTGAGCAGCTCTGCATGTCTTCAGGAAGACAGGCCTCCTCTGGCAGGGGCTGGCTGGCACATCCAATGCAAGAGTTCTGTTACAAGACCTGTAATTAGCAACTAATATAATCCCCTCCCACCCCCGGCCTCCCTGTAGGCCAGCAGCAGGTGCTCCTATTTTCAGATGCATGCGAAATATCTGCCACACCGTTTGGCACATTTCAACGAGAAATGTGCCAAATTACCTGTCACAGCTAAACTGCCTTTCAAAAGGAGAGATAAAGGCTCCCGCCGCCCAGCTCGTACGGAACGAGAGTGCCCTCCCGCGGTCCCCTCCCTGCGCCCTGCTCGGTGCTTTCCGTACCAGCCGAGTCTTTTGACACCACGTCTAAACGTCTGGGTTTCACTTTTGGTTCCAGCTAAAGAAAGGAACCAGCCTTAGGAACGCGGATAGCTCTGGACGGGGAGTTGGCGGGGAGAGAGGAGGGGACGGGGAGTCACGCCCGGGGGTCCGCGCTCTGCCTCCCGGCAGTGTGAGAGCAGAGGGGTGAAGCCGCAGCAGAGTTTGTCGAGGGAAGCTGGATCCTGAAACTGCTCCACTCCTCCCAGGGGACTACTCAGAAGGGACACCACTATGGGAGGAAAAAGCCCAACCTCAAGCAGAGCGCATCTGGGAATTGGAATAAACTTTCTGGAGGAGATAAGAAGGGTGAGGTGTTTTGTTGTTAAAACAGCTGATGGTGATTGATTAAATTCTTTCATCTGCTGTGTAAGATCTCATTCTTGGATTTTTCCTGTATTTTTTCCCACCCTTTCATCATGATCTTCAGCATTCCCTTTGGAGATTGTAATTAACTTACCATACACTTTTCTGTACGAATAAATTATTATTTTATTTATAGCCATCTTTATAAATGACATTTCAAAACCCGAAATAGCAGAAACTTAACAGCTCCAAGTCTCATTTGAGTCAGTAACACTTGACAGTGTCCTTGCTGTTCTCCCTCCCCCCACTAACACATAGATCCTCGTCTGACCAGACTGCAGGGATAGCAGCAAGGCAGGGCTGATCCTAACCTTGTATCTCTGAAAAAGACATCACATCATGTCATGAAGCTTTGGCTTTTCAAACCCATCTGAGTAAAGGAACAGCCCTCCAGGGTAATCTGGTAATTGTCCACAGCTCAGCTATTGCAAAGTGCAGCCTGAGCTCACTTAACTTTTCACTTATCTGGGAAGATTATTTTAAATACAGTAAAGTCCGTGATAAAAAAAGGAAGCCATTTAATCCAGTCCTGTGACTGCACCAAGAAGGTCTCTGGTCTGCACAGGTCTCAGCTGTCAGCAGTCACTGAGTACCTTCTGGTCATGCAGGAAGCAATGGGACCAGCATCTGTGTACCTGCAGGAGAAGGATCTCTGTGACTTCATGCCACCAACACCTTGCCGAGCCATATAGCAGTTTCTCAGCCTGCTACCTTCTCATGTCTTCATTTCTAATAGATGAATGCCAACTGCTTCAGAGTGTGGTTGACTTTAAAATACCTGCCATGAAAAGTTAATACCTACTGTCTTTACTGTGATCATAACAGCTTACCTTGCCATGGCACCAGTAAAACCAAAGCCAGTGAAAGAGCACTGAAACATCACCTCCCTGGGGATAAAGAGTGGCTGATGCCACACTTGCTACATTACTGGGAGCTAAAAATTTGGGCAAGGACACAAGGACTAATTTTCCTAAGAAAAACATCCAGTGTGTGAACTGCTAAGGTCACAGAATGCAAAAAGGTCTCTATCCAAAGATGTCCTCACGTCGTGCAGTGTGGAACTTACTTGGTTTGGGAGGTGATGGTCTGGGATGCTCTTAGAGAGAATTCTGGTTCTCTAGAATTAGGTAAAGATACAGCCTTCTAGTCTGTGGTTTTTGCTCTCTACAGTTGGTAACCTGAAAATGTACAGCAAGCAGACACAGGGTGGCTGTGACCAGGTGTACCTGTGTGCATATGCGTGTGTGTGGATGCTGAGTGTCTGTGCACATGCAGGGCTCACTCACAGGCTGTGGGAGGCCTCCAGTCACTTTTAGCAGATCTATTCACAGCCATGATTCATAGCAGCCCGTGAACCATTTGTCACACTCACTCTCTTTGTACCAAAATACTCCATCTTTCACATTCACATTGCTAACTGAATGTACCCTGTAACTAAAGTGATGACAGTATTTTCCCTTTGTGCCCACCCTACCTACAGGAGGGAGCTGTGGGGTGGCTGAGAGCAGCACGATGAGGATGAAGGTGCAGACATGGGAGAGCTTGCACAAGAGTTGCCTTGAGCTCTGAACCACAGAGATTTCATAGTTATTTTTCCTGGCAGTGACATGCAAAGGTGCAGCTGTTCTGGCTTCATAGAAGAGGGTGGGAAGAGAAGCAGGAAGAACCTAGATGTGGAAGACCTTAACCACAACTTACGCCATCATTGATGCTAGTAGGTCAGTCATGGTTTGAGTTCATTCACTGTGCAACCAGAATCTGAGGCTCAGAGTGCCTTGAGACACACAAAGACAAAATAGCTGGCCTTGGCCCAACCGACAGCTGCAAATGATGGCACATTCTTCAGCTGAACACAGGTAATCGCTTCCTATGCTCCCTCCTCCCTCCATCTCATCCTCCTCTTCCCTCTCCCAGCCAGGAAACAAGGCTGGGAAGGGAAGGAGCACAAGCCCTCCTCCTATTTGTACAAGACCAAACAGCAAGGTGCCTGGATGAGTTTTTCCACACTGTTAGCAAAGGGTTCGTAGTGGTTTGCCTCACTTAGGAGCTGGTCTCCATGGTTAACCAGGCTTGTCCCTATAGGCAAAACTAGGGGTCTGGAAGCAGAAGGGAACAAGGGCTGCTCTTCCACTGCACTTGCACCAAGCAGTGCAAGTGAGCCATTGACAGCCCTCACTAATCTGAATGGAATTCATTAGTTTGAAAAACTGGAGCGGAATTTCTTACAGACATACAAACACAAGTGTGCTGGCTCTGGTTCTGTCCTGAAACACCTGGCACATTTTCAGCTTGTTTCGGTCCTGGAAAACGCATAGGAAGAAAACAGTAAGACATTCAATATTTGTGCATTTCTATGTCAGTGACAGTGTGAAAAAACAGAACCAGGAAATATATCAGTTCAAAGTGAGATTAGGCAGCTTATGGATATTAGACTACCCATAATGGCTACAACCATTGGTGACCATTATGTTTTTAAAGAATGCTAAACTGTTAATTTCCATGCCCGTTTGCTAGCAAACATAATGTCTTATCTCACATAGAGATCCCATAGGTAAAAGATTTCTACTGCCTCCCCTGGAAACCTGTTATCAACCATAATTAAAGATTGAGTCTGAGCCTAGACGGACCTTGAGTCAGACTGAACATGGCAGCTTCTCATTCAGCAATGGCAGATCTCCCAAGTCGGTGGAGGCAGAGCAGGTGGAATAGAAAAAACACAGATTAAAATGTGGGAGTAGCTTTTAGGCAGCAAGGTGGGGATAGACACCAGTAACTGGAAATGGGGACCACAAGTGTCCTGAGCACAGTGAGAATGCACATAGCCAACAGCTGATGGTTTCCAGCTTGTTGGTTGGAGTCGGTGATCTAAGAGATCCTTTCGAACCTTGACAATTCTGTGATTTCAGCCTCCGGGCATCCACGGGGTGCTCCACAAGCCCGCACCAGAGGGTATAAACTCTCCAACACTCTGAAAGTCACCACATCTGCTGTGGTGGTAGATGGGAGCTGCCAACTGTACAGAAATTTGGCAATGGAGCAGTTTTGCTGCAAAGTAGGGCAGGTTTTGGGAGATTTGCACTCCATTTGGCCTTAATGGGATAGGTGCCCTTTTACTCCTGCACTGCAGGATAGCCTGGGCAGAGCAGGAAAGCTGTGGCATGGCTGGAAAGGCAGGTCCTATCAATGCCCATTGCTCAAGCTGCGCTCCCCACAAGAGCTGGGATTTTCTTTCATGCAGCACAGTGCTATGGAACGTGGAGAGACCAAATTTGGTGTAAATCTGGTTCATCATTCAAGGATCATTATTTCAGATCCTTTTTTTGGTACCAGGAAAACGAGGTAATCCAATTATCTGTGAATAGATTTATGGTACCCAGATCTATTTTGACAGTGACATGCCTCTGTTCCTTCCTGCAAAACATGTCGAAGCAATTTATCTACACATTTGAATAAGTCATCTATGCAATCACTCCTCTGGGGACAAATTTAATTTCTTCTGCAGAAGGTTTGCTGTTGCTATACAGCCATGTGTAAGTCACAGTTAATTACATAGCTATCCCTGAACTTTTTTTTTTAAAGCTAGAGAAGTAATCAGAAAATATCCTTTGATTACCTAACTGTATCCAAGATTTGGTAAACACAGATATTACAATTAAACTATTAAAGAAGACTTCTTCAGTGAGTTTGTATCTTTACCGGGGGAAGTTTCTCCTGCAAATTGTCTCTTCCCTGTTCTTGCACAGCCAAAGGGCTCTCATTAGAACTACCTTTGTGGAAGTTACATTAAGCAGAGCTCCTACTCTGCTCTCTTCTTTGGGCAAAGCTTTGTTCAGAGGGGCTAGCAGAGTAAGCACATTATTCTGAAGAAAAATTATATAATTAAGGAGGCCATGTCAGTGCAAGAATAGGAATTGAAACCATAGCTTCACACAGAACATGCTACCTTCACTAAAGGGAAGTAAGAGCACTGAGTTCCTGACCTTGCTGAGCAAGTTCACTGTTACAACCCTGTTGTAGGGCTGACAGCAGGTAAAATGTGATGTCAGCAAGTTAAAAAAACTAACTGGAGAAGCTTAATGGGATGTGGACTAGGGCAAGAGGTTATGAGAAATGGCTTCCCCCGTTGCTTATTGCAGAATTATGTCTCCCAGGGGGAATCAGGAAAGAGGTGGGTCTCAAAGTCTCTCAGGCAGCTGGACAGCAAAGTCAGGCCAATGAAGAAACATAACTTTTAAAGCAAAAAGAGGAATTAATGATTGTGGTTCCTGTGCAGCTAAGTTTGAGTATTGACTATATAAATTACTACATTACACCTGGATTTTTCAGTGTCATCATGGCCTCACTTCCCTAATTGAGATGCTGATCTTGCAATCATTGTGCAGGTTTGGCACTTACTGCCTCAACCCCTCTTTCTTCCCAGCCACTCAGCTGTCCCCAAGTGCAGTTTCTTGCCAGGCACCATATCTGGCATGACCAGGCAACATCTCTGATAAAGAACATCAGTATCTGTCTGGGATTGCTGTGAGAAAGTACCTTCCGGGATGGGCTGCAACAGACCAGGGCTGGCCTAGATGAGGGAAAAACAGCAATATTGATCAGTCATAAACAGATATGGCAAGACATAATTGTCTGGGGTATAAGTCATTCAAATATCTTCCTGATGCCAAGATCAGCATGCAAAGGCAGCACTTCTGCCTTTCCTTCTCTGCCTGTGACAGGTATAAAAATCTCTCCTTGTCATACCTCTATGGAGATGGATGTAGAGATGTGATGAGAACACGCTGCTCTGGCTCTCCATCTCAAGATTACACTTAAGAGCAGTCTTTTGGCTTAGGATTTGCTGGGCTGCCCCGTGAACTGCCTGTCCTGTATTCCAGACCCTGGGACATAAATAATTTAAGCTGGTACCTGATGTTCTGCTATGTTCACTTCAGTTGGGGAATTTCCCAAAGGGAACATCCCATGTACCTCTGTGGCTTCAGTCCTTTTGTTGCATGGACAATAATTATTCTCCTAAAGCTGCATTGGCAGTTTGCTGGACGGACTGCATCTGCTTCATGCAATGACTGAAAATGTGAATTTCATAACCAGATGTGTCTTCACTGCCTTTTCTAGCAGCACCCCTCGCCTTATGAAGTGCTTTGCTTAAGCCAGTATACCCTGCAATGAATGCAGTGTGAGCCAGTGTTCTGGGGAGGGCGCCAGACTGAGGTCTGTAGTGGCTCTCCAGGTGCAAGGAGCAAGATAACAGGGATGGGCTTCAGGATGCTAGAGTGGGAAATGTCAAGGTATGAACCCCTGTGCTTTCCATTCTAAGTACAAGTATTTTCTCAGAGCCACACTGCAGACCACAGACCTTGTAAATGCAGGAAGAACCAAAAGTACTTGGTGTACTTGGATAAAAGGCTGGGTAAACTGATGCTGCAGAAGGGCTCGGTCTCAATTACCTTGTTTCTATGGAGTTTGAGAAAAAGAAACCCTGCCACCAGTCCATAGTTTTGTTTTTCTTTATACAGATGTTAATTACGTAAAACAAAAGCAAGAGTAAGTCACATCTAGCAGGCTCTCTGAAGAGGTAATCTGTTAGAAGTGCGGAATTCACTCCAGCTTTTCCTCAGACATGTGACAGAATGAGGTTCCTGCAAGCTCCCCACAGCCAGTGGCTGCACATCTGGCCATTACTGCCGTGGGGCTCTGTTCCAGCCTTCCATGGCTGCTGGCTCTTACATATGACACCAGTCACTGAAGCTCACTTCTGTCCATCAGCATCTGCTGGAGACACCTATCATCTGTACAGTGATTCTTGTACATATGATGGTATTCAAAGACATTAAGCCCCTGCTCTGGCAGCTACTCTTTCCACATCCAGAGGAAAAATGAGAGGAGGAAGAAAAAGCAAAGCCCACAGCCATTGGCAGCTGTTGGCAGAAGTAACCCCCAATGCTTATCATGACATGGGGATGGGGATCAATATGGGCCTCACTTTCTCACTTCATCAATCTGCATCCCCAAGAGACCAAAAGGAGGGACTGACTCCTACAGGGCACATTCTTCCTCATGCCTCTCTGCCTTCCTTCGAGTTAAAGTGATGCTTCTCCCATGTGTAGCCCTGCATTCACTTACAGTTCAAGGACACTGTAGTGACATGAATGCATCCAGAGAAGGCCAACAAAGCTGGTGAAAGGGCTGGAAGGCATGTCCTGTGAGGAGTCGCTGAGGACTCTGGGTTTCTCTAGTTTGGAGAGAAGGAGGCTGAAGTACTAGCTCATTGCTCTCTACAGCTTCCTGTGGAGGGAAAGTGGAGAGGGAGGTGCTGAGTTATTTTGCCTTGTGGCCAGTGATACGACGTGTGGGAATGGTTCAAAGCTGCACCAGGAGAAGTTCAGACTGGACATTAGCAAGCATTTCTTTACCAAGAGGGTGATCAGAGCCTGGAACAGGCTTCCTAGAGAGGTGGTAAGTGCTCCGAGCCTGTCAGTGTTTAAAGAGCATTTGGATAATGTCCATAATAATGCACTTTAGCTTTTGGTCAACACTGAAGTGGTCAAACAGTTGGACTAGGTGATCACTGTAGATCACTTTCTACTGAAATACGCTGTTCTGTTCTATTCTATTCTATTCTATTCTATTCTATTCTATTCTATTCTATTCTATTCTATTCTATTCTATTCTATTCTATTCTAGACTGACCCAAAGCAAATGTTTAAAAAATGCATGGAGTTCCCATTTAAAGCTCCATTGGTCATCTACAAACAAAACAAAACTGAAAAGCTATCTACTCTAAACAGGAGCCAGTTATCCACTGTTAGAGATGATCCAAAATCAGAAAGAGCTATAGAGATCTTGCCAAACCGGGTGCATACAAAATTGGATCAATTACCCATTCTTTAGTGTTCATAATCTAAACCCAAGTAAGAGATTCTCTTTTAACCTGATATTCCCCACTCACACGTGTGAAGAATACTAAGAACTTCTTCCCAATAATCCTAAAATTTTAGCAGTAACTCTACCAACACCAGAAAAACTCTAGCCTGCCATTAAGCCAAAATCCAAGGGACTGGAAAAAAATAAAAATCTTAGTTTCCCTGGCCCATTTTGATTCAAAGACTTTGTATTTGTACAAAAAGCCCATGCAGAATTTTTTTCTGCCTTTGTACATCCTTCTATACCTGCTCTTTTTTCTAATTTAGTATAAAATACATGATTTTCCATGCTGAATCACAGGATACATTTCCAGCAAGCAGTTTCCATGTTATTACAGCCCACAAGAACAGTGTGGGAACTTTGAGAATAGCAGCAGCTAGTTGAGATTAAACTGCTTGTTTGGGATTTTTTAAACTATCCAGTGTTTTTTGGATGATTGTGCTCTGAAATATTAATTAAATCTTCTGGGATATGAGTAAAACTCTAGAAAATAAATAACTTATAATCAATATTAAGGTAAATAATATAGGTAGTCAACCTAATTAATTGTTTGGACAAAAATACATGTTAAACACCAGAGAACAACAAACATTACTACTTAGAGGGTTGCTGCAAATGCAGTTTTAGGCATTTTATTGTTTTTATAAACTGGTGAACACTATTTGCAGGATCTATATTATCAACACCCCCCCCCCCTCCCCAACAGCACCACTGTTGTTCACTGCTCGGAGTTGGAATAGTAAAAAAAATCCAGAAACGGTATAAATCTGAACCTCAAAACAATTAAAATGCATGTAAATTATTATGCTCCAGGAATTAATCACTCCAACAGATGACTGGCAGCTTGTTAATAAGAGTAAAGCAGACATTTGTCTTTTTTTGGAATACCATACTTTGAAGACTACAGGAATGTCAAGGGACCACCAAAAGTCAGGTTGCTGCAGCAAAGGGATCTGACTATAATTATTAAAATTATCTGGAACACCAGAGACAATACATTTGGAGCAATTCCAATCTAGTTTTTCACTCTTCCTTACTTTCTGTCCTGCTATGGAATTGAATATGAACAGCATCACTCAAATGGGGACTTTGATGTGGACCCTGACTTCCAAGGTTGGCTCATTGTTGGGATAACAGCTACACTAATGGTCACATCAGCTTTGCGCTGAAAGGTCTGCAGAGCAAATCCTTGCTTGCAGAAGCAGCTCTTACATCCCAGGAATCAGAACTTCAGCTTGCTCTCACAAAACATTTCAAATTCAGTCTCTTTTTAAAGAGTCTTGGAAATGAACTCCTTTTAAATATACCCCTGGAACTGATAGGATGAGATGCTGAGGTCCTAGAGAAATGTTCACTCCATTATGCACACATATACACGCACACACACACCCCCACACACCCCATGCAGTGATTTGGTTAGGTCTGATTATGGCAGAGAGAATATTTTCACTGTCCCTCCAGGCCCTCAGGCCATGCTGTACCTTGTCCTGCGAAGGGGAGTACAAGTGAAAGCCTTAAGCCAGCAAATCTGAGCTACTTTCAGAAACAACATAAGACCATCACCACGGCACAGCAGAGCTAATTAGTAAAATAGTATACTGACACCTGTGTACTGCTTCTAGAATCTGATCTGTTACCTTCACTGAGCATGGTCCTGTCCTCTGTAATGTAGAATGGGATGCTATGGGTTTCTGTTCTCTCTAATTGGAGGCAGCATGGTTGCATGTTCCAGCTTCAGGCTGCACTGCAGTGTGATTATGCATCCTAGTTTTCCTCTCAGCAGAGGTGTCACAGTTTTTAACATATTAATTTTCAAATTTAAAAACTTAGAACTTTACTGGTTCTGTGAAGTAAGTAAACCAAGGCTTACTGTCTAAATTAAAGATTGTGAGCAAAGTGGGACAGAACCAAATTCCAATAAATAACATATCACAAATAAATTAACAAACAATGCATTTCTGTGAATCTCATCTTGCAGGAAAACATTTCTATCTTCTTAAATGACAACTAACAGATAAATATCACCGTGACAGTCGCTCTCATACCACAACAAACGTGATTACTAGAGCTTACATTTAGTCAACACTCCCAAAGGAAACTCTTAGAAAATACGGATTTTATAGGCATTTAGGCCATATTAAGAAAGACCAAACAGTGATGTACAGTTTGCAGTGCTGTGTCCCTGAGGGCAGGTTTCCACAGGCTCTGAGCTTTGTCAATGGCTACCAATGGAGAGTGATTGACTGACCCAGGTCCCATGGCCTACAGGAGACGTGCAGCACTGACTCAACAGGACATCAAGGGTCTTGGCAAATTGCAGTCAGCATTGGGAACATCAGAGGCACTCTGTGCAGACAATGAAAGATCCATCTGTGTCTACTTACCCCTGAGAGAAGCTGGGATGGGTCAAAAAAGAAATAGGATGGGGGGATAGTTGAGGATAAAAGAGACAGAAAGAACTTTCTACATAAATTTTGAGTGTGGGTTGATAAATAATCTGTTACTTTTAATCTCTTTCCTCTTTCTCTTGCAAAGACTTAGAAGGCAAGAGGTGGTACAGGAGACACCTGTTCTGGTTTGGTTTGGTGGGGTTTTTGGTAGTGGGGGAAGGGCCCCAGGACTGGCTCTGCTAAGAAGCTGAGAAGCTCCCCCTCTTCCAAACCCATCCAAGGAGCCATTAGTGGGACAACAGATGCACCTCAGCAGAAAGATCTCAAATGAGACCTCAGCAGAGAAGCACTTAAGGGAGAAGAGCTGTGCTGAGGAAGGAGAGTGGTGGCTGATGAGGAAGAAGGTGAAGAAAGTGCCCTATCAGAAGTTGCCCTGCAACCTATGGCAAGATGACAGGTTGTCCCCCTGCACTCATGGAGGAATGTGGTGTAATGTTCCCTGAAAGCACCAGAATAGGTGAACTTGGCCAGTGGACTTGGATTTTGTGGCCAGTGGATTTGCTGCCAGTGGACTCTGATTATGCAGCTTTGGAAGATTCTGGTGCCAGGGGATTTGGCTGTTCCCAAAGCAGCCCCTGACTCTGTGGGAAGCCCAGGCTGGAGCAGCTCCAGAACTCATGGGAAGGATTTATGAAGGAGAGGTTTCTGGAGGACTCTCTCCCATGGGAGAGACCCCATGGGGAAGCAGGGAAGAACTTTAAGGAATCCTTCTTCCCGAGGAGGAATGAGCAGCAGGAACCACCAGCCTGTGAACTGACTCTAAACCCCATCCCCTGTCCCCCTGTGCTGCTGGGGGGAAGGAAGGGGAGAGACCAGGAACAAAGTGATTTGGGCTCGGGAAGAAGGGAGGGGTGGAGTAACATATGCAAGCCCTGCTCTGTGTGTGTCTGTGTCCTGGATGTGTTTGATTAGTGTGAAATTAAATTATTGTTTTTTCCCCAAGTTGAGTCTGTTTTGCCCAGGACCTTAATTGTCCTTTGTCTCTACCCATGAGCTTTGTCCTCCTCACCCCAGTGTGTGTGTGGGGGGGGTGGTTGGGGATAGTTGAGTGAGTGGCCATGGGGCTGTTCCTTTGTTGTCATGTTTGGCCCAAACCACGATAGCACCTCTTCTTGTTGGAGACTTCTTTCATGCACAGAATTAAGACTGCTTCTTTTAAGACCTAGAGGAGGGTGATTGTTATAGGCGATTCCCTTCTGGGGACAACTGAGGTAGAGAAAAGCAGTCAGAGGATAATGAAGAAAAATTTCAGGGCCTTCGAATAACTGGACAAGGGATCAGGAGCACAAGATGTGTTCTCCTCTCTCCCTCCAGTTCCAGGGAATGATGAACGGGTAACCAAGAAACCCCAACAGATCAATGCCTGGTTCCAAACCTACCAGCAGAACTTCAGGTTTTTGTCCATGGTTTGATTTACAGGACACCAGACCTGCTTGGAAAGGATGGGAAAACCATATCTCATAGGGGGAGCAGGGTACTAGCGCAAGAGTTAGCAGGGCACAAGAACAGGGCTTTAAACTAGACTCTAAGGGGAAGGGGGATAAAACCAGGCCCACCAGAGGTGAGCCTAGGGGTGAAGTGCCAAGGATGGGGGTGAAATCGATAGCCCAGCTCAAACGCATCTACGCTAATGCATGTAGCATGGGCAACAAACAGGATGAGCTGGAATCCATTGTTGCAGCAGGACAGCTATGACATAGTTGCCATCACAGAAACGTGGTGGGGTGGCTGTCATGACCAGAACGCTGCGATGAACTCATATAGACACTTCAGAAAGGATAGGCAAGGAAAGAGAGGTGGTGGCATGGCTCGGTACCTTAGGGAGTGTTTTCATTGTATAGAGCTTGATTATAGTGATGATAAAGTTGAGAGTTTAAAGATGAAGGGGAAGGCAAATAAGGCAGATATTGTACCAGGAGTCTGTTATGCACCACCCAACCAGGACGAAGAGGAAGATGAAGTATTGTATAAGCGACTGGCTAAAGTCTCATAAATGCCAGCTCTTGTCCTGGTTGGGGACTTCAACCAGACTTCTGCTAGAAATATAACACAACAGAGAGCAGGCAGGTTGGGAGGTTCCTTGAGTGTGTGGAAGATAACTTCCTGACACAAATGGTAAGTGTGTCTACCAAGGGAGATGCCTCACTGGACCTCCTGTTCACAAACAGAGAAGGACTAGTGGGAGATGTGGTGGTCGGAGGCTGTCTCGGGCTTAGCAATCATAAAATGGTGAAGTTTTCAGTTCTTAGTGATGTAGAGAGGAGGGTTAGCAAAATCTCCTTGGACTTCTGGAGAGCAGGCTTTGGCCTGTTCTGGACACTGGTTGAGACAGTCCCTTGGGAGACAGTCCTGAAAAACAAAGGCATACAGAAAGGCTGGAAGCTCTTCAAGAAGGAAATCTTAAATCATAAAATCAAAGGGCAGGGAAGATGTCTGGCCTGGCTGAACAGGAAGCATTTGCTGGCAATTAGAAAAAAAAGGAGGGTTTACCACCTTTGGAAGAAGGGACAGGCAAGTCAAGAGGAGTACAGAGATCTCTTTAGGTCATACAGAGAGAAAGCAAAAATCCAGCTGGAACTCATCTTGGCCACTGACATAAGGAACAACAAAAAAGCTTTTCTAAATACATCAACAATATCAACAATAAAAAGATAACCATGGAGAATCCTCATCCCTAAGTGGATGCAGGGACTTTGGTAAGGCCTTTGACACAGTCTCCCTCAGCATTCTCCTGGAGAAGCTGGAGAATCGTGGCATAGACAAGTGTACTCTTCACTGGGTAAAAAACTGGCTGGGTTGCCCAGACAGTTGTGGTAAATGGGGTCAAATCTAGTTGGCAGCCAGTCACCAGTGGTGTCCCTCAGGGCTCAGTTTTAGAGCCAGCCTTGTTCAACATATTTATCAGTTCTCT
This sequence comes from Apus apus, assembly GCF_020740795.1. NCBI lineage: Eukaryota > Metazoa > Chordata > Aves > Apodiformes > Apodidae > Apus > Apus apus. Next base: position 21,537,412 of record NC_067312.1, read on the forward strand.
GGATGAGAGGATTGAGTGCACCCTCAGTAAGTCTGCAGATGACACCAAGCTAGGAGGAGTGTCAGTCTGCTGGAGGGCAGGAAGAAGATGCAGAGGGACCTGGACAGGCTGGGTCAATGGCCTGAGGCCAATGGCATGAAATTAAACAAGACCAAGTGCAGGGTCCTGCAAATTGGCCACGATAACCCCAGGCAGCACTACAGGCTGGGGGAAGAGTGGCTGGAGAGCAGCCTGGCAGAGAGGGACCTGGGAGTACTGGTTGATGACAACCGGTTGAACATGAGCCAGCAGTGTGCCCAGGTGGCCTGGAAGGCCAATGGCATCCTGGCTTGTATCAGGAATAGTGTGGCCAGCAGGAGCAGGGATGTGATTCTCCCCCTGTGCACAGCACTGGTGAGGCCTCACCTCCAGTACTGTGTGCAGTTCTGGGCCCCTCACTTCAAGAAGGATATTGAGGTGCTGGAGCAGGTTCAGAGGAGAGCAACAGATTGGTGAAAGGGCTAGAGGGAAAGTCTTATAGGGATAGGCTGAGGGAGCTGGGGCTGTCTAGCCTGGAGAAGAGGAGACTCAGGGGGGACCTTATCACTCTCTTCAACTACCTGAAGGGAGGTTGTAGTCAGGAGGGGGCTGGGCTCTTTTTCCAGGCAACTAGCAACAAGACAAGAGGGCCTGGCCTGAGGCTGCTCCAGGGGAGGTTTAGGTTAGATATTAGGAAGTAATTCTTCATGGAGAGGGTGATTAGACATTGGAATGGACTTTCCAGGGAAATGGTGGGGGCACCATCCCTGGATGTGTTCACGGAAAAGCTGGATGTGGCACTTAGTGCTATGGTCTAGCCAATGTGGTGGTGTTAGGTCATAGGCTGGGCCTGATCTCAGAGGTCTTTTCCAGCCTTGGTGATTCTGGATTCTGTGACTTTCACCAAAATACAGCTGAAAGCATTGACAAAACCCTCGTAATTTACCAATGAAGGGAAACACAGACTGCTTGAGCAAATAAAAAAGCCTCTATATTGGGCTCTTAGGTGAGTTGACTAGGAGAACATCATGCAATCTCTTGCATGGCAAGGAAACTTTCGGAGCTTTATACCAGTATAAGGTTACGTGATTGTAACTACTTCATCTTTTATTCTGCTGATTCCTGTAATGTCTTCCTGGAATATAAATTATATGTAATATATATCATACATATAATATATATTGATATATGTTATGAACCAGTGTACAGCACATTCACTATTTCATATTCACCTTATACCTGCAGGTCACTACAATTCAAACCCCTTATTCTATCAAAATAACTTGCTGTTTCCATATGCCAATTGAGTTTCCTTTGTGTCAAGTTTATTGGTTGACATCTGAAGTTAAAACCTAAATTCAGTTGTTCCTGTGCAACATATCACAGATCAGAATCTGACCAGTAATATGATCTAATCTCCCTGGATAGTTCAGAAAACTAATTAATTTGCAGATTTCCTCAGTTCATAAAAGTTTCAATATTCTGCCAAGATATGTTGATACTTACATAAACTAGGGTATGGCATTTCTGACTGTAGAAAAACGTGTATTAGACCATCCTACTATGCTGTTTGACTGAAGGGCATTTGTTTTGGAGCACAGCTCAGAGCATTTTGAAAATGTAAACACAGAGATCACTCAATTAAAATTATATGTGCACCCTAATACTTAGTTCTCGGTTGCATGTTATGCAGTAAGGCACTTAAATGGGTTATCATTATGACACATGAATGGCAGCATGGCCAAGACTAAAGGGCAATATAATCCATTAGAGTTGTTTCTTATTGCATAAAAACATTCCTTCTCAGTCTGAAAATTCTTTAAAATGTAATTATTTTGTATAATACTTCTCCTCTTCCTTCAGACTATATAAAATACTGGAAGATGAGACTCTGCTTACATGAATTGTATCTTAATGAATTGCCAGTTATTCCAAGAAAATATGTTTTGATGCAGAACTTTTGAGCACAGCCCTTTAGCTAACAACAGGAATGCTTGTGAGCTGAAAACAAAGCTAGTTAGTGAGTCTTGAAATTACACTCAGAGCCAATTGCATTGGCATTAACATTCCTGAACTGAAGTCTATAGCTAGTTCCTGAATTATGTGCAGAGCCATGTGCAGCAAGAACTCAAACATGGAATAAAAAGCTTAGGGTATTGTAATATCCAGAAGCACACTCTGTATATGGCAGTGCAAGCCTCACCTCTGTGCCCATGGAACCTCTTCTCCCTCTCCTTTTCTCCCCAAAGAACCAATGAGGAGACCATGGGGAGGAGGGAGAGAGTGGCCTGAGGATGAGGACACACGTTTTTACAACCTTGTGAATGTCATTTCAAGAAACAGGGGTGACAGCAGTAGTCCTTCAACCAACACACACACCCCCGCCCGCCCCCCCCCCCCCCCCAAATATCCATAAGACTTCAAACAAAACAAACCCTGTGGGGCTCATTTTATTTTCTGCATTTTTATCACTCTTACATTACTGTGTCAAGTGTTGACAATCAAGTATCAAAATTAAATCTTTCATAAAGATTTTTAAATGAACACTGAGCTTTTCACCTGCTCTTAGGAGGCGGAGTTTTAGGAAACATTTCAGACATCCCATGACAATTAGTAAACTTCAGACCACTTGACTTTTCTGCTATCACTGGCGCTACTTCCAAGGCCAGCTTTGCCAGCCTGTTCCTGGCCAGGAGCTGGACTGGGGGGAAGAAACCATGCAGCCACAGATTGCACACAGCATGTCATCCTCAGGTCTTCCAGGAGGCTCCCTGCTCTTAATCCTGATCATCTCCCTGGAGACCCAGGGGCTTGCTGATGCTCTCCTGGCTGTCCAAAATCAACTGGACTAAAAAAACTCAAGGCTGTGGTCTATAGATTTTGCCTAAGGAAGGTGTGATCTCTGCCATTAAATGTGATTTAAATGATCCATGTGTTCAAGGTATTATCTCTCTCTTTCTCTCTGTAGACGGCAGAGAAAACTAGTGGTGGATCCATGCTTCAGAGTTTCATTTCTGAGTGAAGATACAATGTTGTAATGAAAATTTTCTTTATCCTTCCTCCAGAAGGAAGAAAAATGCAGTGTAAAAAATACCAATCAAGACCACCCACAAAGATTCCACCCCCACAGACAACACAAGTAAATTTTCCACTAGAGGCAGTCAGGCCTGTAGCTCCATTCTGCACAAGTGACAGTGGGGATTCCCACTGCAGTGGCTGGGAAGGGATTACCTGGCACTTCCGGGGTCATTGTCTTTGTCTTGGAGAAGACAAGTGGCCAGGCTCTGCCTTACCTATCTTCCACTTCCCCATTATCTCTTCCATCCTTTCAAGACTTATATGAACTTCTTAATGCAAACACCTTCCTTCTGCTCCAGGTCATCAGTATCTCTGCACTGTCTCTGTTCTCTCTCTAAAGAGTAACTTTCTTCCTCACAAAAGGGCAATGATTATCCTTTTTTCCAGAAACAATTATATGTTTGTTTCTTTCAAGTGGTTGTTAAAACCTCAGACTATTTTCACACCATTTACTTAGCAAGATTTAACACATCCTTCCTGAAAAGGGTAAAGTCAGCTTTGGCTGCTTTTACAAACTACTTTGCTAGAGAAACTGGGGCCAACTCATTTCAGATACTAGTATTTTCCCTTTCTTTTGTCCTCTGTGCTCCACCTCCTGGTTTCTAAGAGCCAACTTTTATGTTTTTCCCTTTTCTTCAAAAGGGCAAGATACTAAATTCACTGGGGACATAAGTAGGTGCTGCTCTAATTAAGTAAATGGAGCTACACCTGCCTGTGTCAGCAGTGAATCTGGCTTGACATCCCTAGTGAGCAAAATGTCACATTACCTTTGCTGAGCAGGACATTTCAAATAAAACATTAGCAAAAACGATTAACTTTAAGCCATTAATGCCACTGAAGTTACTTTCAGCCTCCTAAGGATTGAAGTCAATTCCCAGTAAATGTCTTTGGCTTAATAGATTGTGATACTTTGCTATGAAATATATTATTAAATTGCTTTGAATTAAGCAACATCAGATTGTATTTCTGCATACAGCTTTCAACTATTATACTTAAGAGACTATAAGACATGGAGGAGATCATACAGAACATTGCATTATATAATACCTACAAATTTTGCAAATGTGTTATGTATAGGTCCAATTTACATTCAGATTTAACAGATTTTTGTATTTCATTAGTGTGCCATTTTACATCAGCAAAGATGGAATATTTTTAAGTAGTATGGTTTTCTAATTCATTCCTTTTGGCACAAAACTGGCAGTAGCAAATCTGGATGAGTGAGAGATGAGAATGCAGCCTTACTCCCAACACCTTCTTTACCATTACAGGAGGAAAGGAGTCAACACACTATCTAAAGATTTTGAAAGCCCAAATTCAGATCCTTGCTAGACTTCCCTGAGCAGTGCATGGCTGCTCACAGCCAGCTGCATGAGGACCAGCAACTCAATTATTGAGCTCTGGGGTGGCCTTTTGCCTTGCATTGTTCACAAAGCCCTGGTTGGATGCGTGGGCTCCCACTACATAAAAATAATAAAATTACCAGGTTATTCTAAGTCCCACTGTAGGCAGCTAGAAGGAGATGCTGGCAACAGAGATTGGTGTTAAATACTGCCCATCTTTAGGACTGTCGTGTTCTCTGCCATTGCATGGAGTGATTCCTTCTGTTCAGGATTTGCAGCCCTAACCTGCCCTGGGAGTTATGTACCTTAACCTTTACTTTTTAAGTTCAAGGAAGTTACCATCTTTTTATCTATGAGCACACCAGAAGAGAAGAATGGAGTCATGAACTTTGTCTTTTGGCTTCTTTCTGGACACTCCACAGGGGAGAGAATTCAAGTTGAGCTCCTACATCCATCCAGTGGGACTGGATTGCTCCTCCACCCTTCTCACAGGTGCATGGGCTAAACACTGACTTTCAGAGTAATCTCTTCCTTTCCTATTGAATATTTACTTAGAACATGCAAACTGTAGTAGCCAGAGCAGGAGGTGTGAAAAGAAAGATCTTTTATTTGCTCCAGAATTCTTCCCTGTGTGCTGGTCATTTCTCTTTTTCAGGGGCAGGAGAGAAAGTTCATCTCACATAGAAAAGAACTGAATAAAGGTCACTTACTACTTAGGTGACTGCTGCAACTAAGAATCTCAGTATTTTAATCGCAGTGTGCTCTCAAGAGTAAGCAAAGCTCTCCAGCTCCACATACATAGCCCCGCCAGCCAACATAAACATTTGCACATTGCCTGATGTGGTCAAAGTTGAATCAAGGGGAGTAAAGTTCTGCAGGAGCAGAATATTAACAAAATACTTCCAAAAAATACAAGATGCCAGTTATGTTTGAGCATCAGGTGAAAAAATATTGACCCACACTCGGAGCATTGGTCAATGACCTTGAATGTCTGTCTCATCCATATTTTCCGAAGGAAAGAAGACCCTGCCTGCCTTGAGGTCCATTCCCACATACCCAGAGAGGCCCAGTGAAAAGGAGATTTGTATATGACAGGTGGCAGGCCAGGCAGGAAAACTGCCTGGCTAGCTTCTGTGCTCTAGGATCCAAACACTTTTGCCCCTGAAAAGATACCTGAATACAATAATATATTTAATATTAGCCCAGATTTTACCATTTCCCTACCTATGCCCTGAGTTCTGCTCTATATCAAATTAACTGAAGCCTATGGTAAGGTTATTATCAAAATCTAAATACTGCAGCAGTGTAGTATAAAATATATTTTGCAGCAACTCTTCCCCTTTGAGACGCAACTGTCATTGCTGATGCTTGCAGTGACAGTTCACACACTGAAGTGAACCAATTGAGAATACAGGTGAGTGATTTAATCTCACAGTACATCTTGCAATGAAGCAACGCAATACACAGCCCTCCTGCTAGAAATTCAGGACTGTTACTCAATAGCTGTATGTATTCTGCTGAGGTATACCCAAATGTGTTTTGTTTTAACAATTATTTCTGACATGTTATTTATCAGTTTTCATGCTTACTCAGACAACAGATTAATCAGTCTTCATTAGAAATACTTCTGGGGACTGAAAAGCACTGTGCTGGGCTAGATCTTAAAGTATTACACAGCCAAAAACTCATGATGAACTTAAAAAAGGTTTTGCTGGTATGAAGGTTTTGGGACCAGACACAGAATCTGCCTCCAAAGTTCAGGGCCAGTGTGCTGCACCTTGGCTCCTGAGGCCCTGAGGTGGGTGGGAGAATATCCCCAGTGCTCTCTGCAAGGCAGCATCACTACCCAGGTGCCTGACTGAGGCGAGATGCAGAGGTGGGAGAGGAGTGTGTGGTCTCAGTCTGATCCCAACATGTGCTCATGACCAAGGACCATGAGTTTCCATGCAGCCTGACTGCACAGTTCTGCCTGGTTGAATTGATTCCCAGGGCAGTTGCAACAGGCCGTATGGTATCATCCATCAATTGCTTTAGTATTCACCTCATTTTAAGCACATTAGCAAAGTGATTGAAGTCAATAGTACAGTTCCCATATTTAAAATTAGTTATGATCTTCAGTATCTTGATGAGTTGAAGCCTTAATGAACATTGTTAATGAAAGTATGATCCTTTGAGAGAAACAAGCTGCCAGGAGTGGAGATAGAGACAGTAGGTGGTACCACTTCTGCTGGCAGCAGCACAGGCATGTCAAACTGAAAGGACCATAACACAGCCAAAACAAGTCAAAACTAGCTTGTTAAATGATTGCAGTGATTATCTGATAACTAAGTATTAAGATTCATTACCATGAAAAACTTTGAGACTTCAGGGTTCACATAAGCTGTCATGAGTGCACTCAGACCAAACTCCTATCTGCAAATGACTGCATGCCCAATTACAAAGACAGAAACATAATCTTTTCTGTGGGTACCACCTAGTGGCAAAGGGCTGTGATTTACACGTGTTATTTTGATGGAAATACATGCATGTTCTGAAAGGAATATCTTGTTACTCAGGTGCCCAAATATTTTTTATTTCTCTGGGGTTTTTTTTGTTTGAATCCATTAGCATGTTCCAAGCTATATGCCTAAAACCCACACTGAAGTCAGAAAGAGTTTCCAAAAACATATTAGTGGCTCTGGAGTCTCTGCGTCGGACACTGACCAAAGTTTTTACAGTGGTGAAGCAAATTAAATAGCAAATGTGGCATAGACAGAGAGAGACACACATACAAGGTAATGCAATGAGACATGTACAAGCCCGGTGGTTTCAAGGTCAGTGCCCCTGCATACCTGTGATTCACCAGAGGAATAGTTCTGGATGCCCAGCAGCTCAGATGCGAAGGTATGAAAATAAAGGAGAACCCATAACTATTTTTTTTTTAGCTGGATCAAGGAAGTCAGCAGTGTAATAACAGAAATCCTGTTTTCTTTGTGGTACCCTCTAACTGGTTGATTTATTACTAAGGCCCTTTGAACTTAAGGTTGAACTCCATGCTCTTTTTGGTGCCTCTGTGATAAAAAGGAAAGGGATTTTCAAGTGGGAAGTACACAAAGGAAAAAACCCTTTGAGTGAATACACCTTTGGACATGGTTACTTGGTTCACTAGCCAAGTACAGGCACAGTGAGATTATAACTCAGGAGAAAACCAAGGCCACCCTGTAGACATTTTGATTGAAAAGTATTCCACTTGAAAACTTGTCATACTTGAATTTTTATAAGTAGCACAAGAAACTTTTTTATTATAAAAGGTGTAACAAGTACTATTAAAAGTTAGAACTGGTCAGTCATTTTACTCTGAGCAAGTAGCACTGTGCCCACACCTTGGCACATTTGCAGCAGCATCAGCTAAGCAGGAAAGGACACAGGACTACACAAAGCAATGTAGCAACAAGCTGTCCCTACCTGAGATGAGGAAACCTACAGGCATACCAGCTGGTGGGTATCCTGTGGCTCTGCTCAGTACAAAATTCTCAGCTCAGGTAAATCAGCAAATAAGTTTCTTTTAAGACCAGGCATGAAGGCCTAACCATGGTGAAATCAATACCAAAAACCTCTGTGAAGTGTGTTTTGTGCCACTATTTCACCTGCTGCCTCCCATGATTTATGTCTCCCCGGAACGGAGTCATAGATGTATATGCTTATTAATCTCACAAAATAGATTACAAAGAGAGGCTGCTTGAAGGGACTGTAGCATGCATTGTGTGGGGATTATTTCACACCTATTTCATAATTTCAAACCTATTTTTGATTATCATGTGAATGTTGCATTAACTTCAGCTTTGGTAAACTTACAGTAGTGGTGATACATAAAGCTGTCAACTGATACTATACCTATTCCCTTTTTACAGACCTATACCTATATAGATTGGAAATAACCTGAAAAAAAAACAAATAAAAGGAAAAAAATAAGGAAAGAAAAAGAGCTTTATGTTAGCCCTCTGCCATGGGAAGGACTAGGAGCAAGCAATAACAGCAGTCTGTCTCCAGAGATGGAAAGGCTCTTGGACAGCTGTAGGTGAGTGTAGCATCCTGTGCCCAGGGTGTCAGTACAAAGAACTCTTGCACCAAAGATATCAGAAAGGTAAGAAATGTAACTCCAAATGTAAGAAAGACCCACAGTGATGCACCTGAGATTAACAAGATTTAAGGTCTCTACTAAGAGCCTGTCTGAAAGCAATTTTTCATTTAATGACCTTTCTAAGAGAAGCAGGTCCATTAGCAACATGTAAAGTGTGCAGGACAAGAACACAGTGTATTTTCTTCTGTAACACTGAATTCGGATCCACCTAAGTGTTAGATAGTAAATAAAATCTCTTCGAAAAACAAGCTTCTCTGAATGCTTCATCCAGCGGAGGGGTGAGAGAAGTCCAACCATGAGATCAGCTCTCCCACTAGCATCTGCAGGCTGCCCTGTGGGTTCCCACATGCCCTCACTACAGATGAAGCTCCCAAACAGAAAGAAAACGGTAAAAAAAGCGATGGCACATGTAAGAAACCTTAGGAAAAGCCCTGGTTGGGAGGGCACAGACTGCTGAAAAAAAACACAAATCTCATTCTCATTTCTTAAGAATAATAAAAGGATGTAACCAAGTACATTTCTTGTAGGAATAGAGTCTGTCTTTAGGAAACGAGAAAAAATGGCTCATCTCAGCCTCAGAACAACTGAAATCTGGCAAGTTTTATAAAATTCAGTGGGTAAGGCTGCCTTGAGACCCAGTGATGAGAGACAATTTGGCATTGATTTTGTTCAGGTGGATTTTCCTAAATTTAGTTGCTACTTAAATTTTTCTCCTTTATAGGCAGAACCTCTTCTTTCTCAGCCCTGGTGTGGGTCAAGGGAGAGTGGATTGAATTTGCTGTGGTAAAGTCCATGGCTAAAACTTGTCCAGGCCCATCAAAGTGATCCCAGGGCAGGTTTCCATGGCACACCTACATTCCGTCACACGCTGCAGTAAACTACATCCAGATCTTTGCCCTTTTCTACCTGTCGACTTTGTTGTCCCCTATTTCTGCTATCTGGTGACCTTATACCAGATGCTATGTAAGACTTTAACATCTCTTTGACAGAAAAAAAGCCTCTAAGTATTGCACTTGTGTAAGTAGGCATAACAAATGTGTTTATTCATTTTAAACTCTAAGCTCAAACCATTCATGCACAGTGTAGAGGTTTTTTGTGAAAAAATACTATGTTAGTGTACTTTAGTGGGGCTGCACTGTCAGTTATGATGGGAAGTAGCCAGAATGATAGGTGTGACTTCTGAGCTGCTCACTCTAGTATAGAAGACAGGATCACAGGGACTCTACAACTCACCTTATATTCCTGTCTTGGGCAAAATCTTTCTTCAGCAGCAAGGGACTTTATATTTTGTCTGCACAAGCAGGTTGAAGTGACCAGGCCATAAACTGTCATATTCCTCCCAGTCACCTCCAGTCCAAGAAAGCTCAGAAACATCTCTCAAGTCAAATGTCAATACTGTCACTTCATAATTTGGCTCTGTCAGTTCAGCATCCTGTGCCTTTCCAAGTATAAACAAATATTTTGTAAAGTTTTGCTCTACTCAATTACATATATATATATATATTTGTCTTGCTTATAACTGATAGCATGCTAATACTCATGTATTTATTCAAGGGCATTCCAGCTGGTTAGATTTTCACCCAAACATGTGAATTGAAACCTTAGGCAAAACAAGAACTGTCTCGCATACCTTTTACAGATTACCAAATGGTTCTTGCCCTGCTAATGCCTTTAATTGGACTACACTGAGGAGCAATTAAAACTAAGTGGCCACTTGCTGAGAGCTGGTGAAAGAGAAAGAGCAGCTCCAGGCATTCCTGTTCTCCAAATAAAACACAGTTTCCTTACTTTGGTGTTAAAGAAAGAAGCTTAATTTTTTAATGGCTTAGTATATTAAAAAGGAATTATTCAATTCACAGTAGGGGAATCTGTTTGGGGAGGGATTATATTTTATTAATTTATTGTTATTTTTTCAAAACTACTTTGTACGTTTAAGGGCCTCTGACTGACAATGCTGGAAGTGGAACTCCTCTGTCCCAGAGAGAAGCAGTGACAGCTACATCCATAATAATCTTCCTGCACTGCCTCACCTGCAACTTGCAGAAGCCATTCCAGGGCAAGAAAAGAGACTTCCCCCTTTAGTCCCTGCTAGTCTGTCAGATAAATACTGGGTGCATGATTCAGAAATCCAATTTAAATCTAGCTAACTATTCACATATTTCTTAAAAAATTCTGAAGGGCGTTTCAGTCCACAAAATGTTCACCCTCTTCAGATATAGCTCTGTATGAGCCATGTCTGCTGCCCCTTCTCTATAGTGGTTAAAATAAATACTACCTTCAGTGAACTCAACAGAGTTTCCCAAACAGCTTCACCTTCTAACCTCACCACCACCCCACTAACATGCCTTCTCCCAAAGCTGGTGTTATGCCAGCTGCATCAAGCTAAACCATCTGACACTAAGCTGGTGCTGTTGAAAAGCCAGCACCTGGTCACCTCGTGCATACTAGCTGAGCTGAGTTAGAGGAAGAGTGAGAAAGGCAGTTGGGATCTCAGCTGCTTTGTCCAACTCGAGCCAGAAAATAAGCTCAAGAGGATATCAACTATTCTGGGATGGAAAGCTGTATTTATAAAGATGAATAAAGAGCGTTTGACCGAGGTATCAGCTGCAGCCCCTACATATCTGATTTACAGTACTCTCTGTCACTGTGTCCACCAGAAGGAGCTCTGCTAAGTTTTCTGGGTAAGCCAGTTGTTCTTCCTACACATCCTTACTGAAGTGAAGTCCCTGAAACTCCCAGCAGTCACATTGCTTCCATACAGACTTTAAAAGCCCGAATGCCTAAGGATTTGTCTGAACTAATTTTATATAATACACTAGAAATGTTTAGAGTTAGGTTTTTTGTCTGAAACATTGGAAATAGACAACATATCCTTTCACAATTTGATCTGTATGCACGTTTACATCCTTTTAACTTCTATGTCCATTCTCTCCCTCCAGAGTTCAAGATCTGAATACCCTTAATCCAGCACTGCAGGCAGTTTCAATAACATTAGTATTATTTCATTCTAGCATATCGTCTATCTGGTGTCTTAACCTGATGAGATGACATTAGCCAATACTAGTATTTCATTTTTCCATCCCCAAAAGATATTTCTCTTCAATTTAGCAACTCCCTGACAAAAACATTGCTGAACATCTGCAAGAGATAAAACAACCTTAATTCAATTTATTTTCACAGATGTTAAGGGCCATGTCATGAAGCTTATAGCTAAGACTTCTGCACAATTTAAATGAGAAGCAAGTTGTTTTACATGGTTATGGGAGCTGTATATACAAATGTAGTCTGCCTTGCACTGACATTAGGTGCCTTGGAGAGCTCAGTGTTTACTTGAAGGAGAAGGGAACACAAGTGTCTCAAAGAAGCCAGGTGTCAATCAGCCGCAATGGCAAAAGGAACTGTTTCACTGTGTGTTCCTCTGAAAGAGTTGTGCATCTGCAACAAGTCAAAATAGAAGGAACCAAAACGAAGCCAATTCTCACGGTAAATCATCCACATTGGAGCAAGACTCCAAAACAGACTCTATAATCTGCCTCTCTGACTCACAGGCTAGATACAGCTACTTGCCACAAGTCTGTAATTAGAACAGAGCTGCAATGTCTGCAGATAGAGGGGGAGGACATGCAATGTGCCACTGTGAAGCACACACTGCACACATCAAGAGGGGAGCCCCTCCTCCATGCTCTGGCTGATAAGGTTGCTTTTGGCTAAAGAGCAAATATGGAGGCCAAAGACGGGAAACTGTGAGTGGATGTTATTCACATGCAGAGGGCTGAGCAGCTGACATGCTTCTTTCCAGGCTGTACCTGCAGGAGGATTTCCCTGGTGGGCTGAAAACATGAAAGCCAAGGCACAAATGGTTGCTTAAACTTAAGCAAAAAAGGAGAGAAGCTGGTGCTTGCTTAATATTTTCATGTACATTCTCCATTTGCATGAAGTGGTGCAAACCTTGCATACCCCAAGACGGGTTGGTATTTTCACCTCTGGTCCATAGCGGCGTTGACCACTTCAGTACTGCTGTATGGAAACAGTTGCTCTGTTCCACAGAAGCCTTAGCTACTTCATGTATGGAAACAGCTGCTCTGGTCCACAGACTTTGACTAAGGTTTTTACTAAACAATTCAAGCAGTGGGCAATCTCTCCTAAGAACAGCATAACACAATGTAGGTAAAGCAATTGTTTCCTAGGTACCAAAGAGGCTACCAAAGGAGACTTAAGTAGAAAAATCAGCATTTTTTCCTTTTTGTGTTCTTAAGCTTAGGAGAAATGTCCTGAAAATAATCCATCTTTTGTTTGCAGAATACTTCAGAGACTACATTGCAGCTATGTATCTCAGTATGTTTTCTTGTCCAAAGTGATGTATCCAAAGTGCCTTCTGCCACCCCCCCTTTTCAGGCTTACTGCTCAGCCTGCAGCTACTGAAGCAAAAGGATCTCCTGACACTTATGGGGGAGGGTAAGAATGCAGAACAACGATGGTCCCACCATGACAGGCCCTCAGCCAGATCCCAGCCAAGCCACAGAAAAGCCAGTGGGATAATTCTAGACTAGTTTGGCTATACCAGGCATCTCTTCCTCTTAGGAACAACACACACAGACACACAGGCACATGCATAACACATGGTCAAATTCTGTTCTCTATCACCAATATCAAACTGCAATAACTCTAGTTCAGCCAGGCCTCAACATTTAATTACATCACTCTGTTGGGTTATTCTGGATTGATGTTGCTGCATGAGAATAGAGCTTTACCCTTAATATAATGTATGTTTTTATACAGTGCCATGAATGCCAAAAATGCAAATGTATTTGCTGAAAAGAGAGTTGCAGTCTCCTTTAAGATGCTAGGAAGACCCTGGGAAATCTTCAGGTTAAGAAAAGATCTGAAATAGGATGAGACCTTCTCCGTCCTTCTTCCAGGAAGAGTCATTACATATAATTACAATCCCATGACTGTGTTAGCCCAAATAGTTTCTATTATTTGCAAGTTTATGTGTCATCAGTGTAAGGACACTTTTATGTATCAAATGCCAATCTTTTTAGTTTGTCCCGGCATTTCTGAGAGGAGATGTACAGTTCTGCTTCACCAGCCTTCACCCAGAAGAGCTAATGTTACTAAGTTAACAATATGGCTCTAAGTTTTTCATTAATTTTCCAATGCACCTTGCCTTAGTGAGCAATGTAGCTGTGAAGTTCAAAATTTACATGGAAAGGAAAAGCCTGTTAGGAAGTTAATAATTAATGACAAAGAGCAACACAGCCAGCGCCAAGTTTTTAGGGCTGTAACATAATTACTGTAATTACATGAGCTGTCTGCAAATATGTATACGCACAGACAGATCCAAACAGATTGAGCTGACAGGGGTTTTTTAACTTTGGACGATATCTGGCTGAAAAAACTCCTCTCTCTTCCTCCAGTCTTATACACACAGATATCTCCCAGGCCTTACGTACATCATCCTGTTTATGCCTTTTAGGTTACTTATGTGTGCAGGGACAGAAGGGTATTTGTGTGAGGATCTGGCAAACATGACCTAATTGAGCAGGCTCAGTTTTGTTTCTAATTTCTCCTAACCATAACCTGGAAGGATGTATACTGATAGAAGGGTCTGCAGCTGCCTGAGAAAACTCAGCATGAGTTTTCCATTATTTGAATGGCATAGGTTGCTCTCCCTTATCCTCTAAGGTTCAGGTGACTTTGACTGGACCCTGGGAAGGGAAAAAAAGGCTCAAGGGCATTAGAAGGGCGTGACTAGTGAAGATCCAACACCAGGTCAAGCCATTTCAGCATTTCCACAGTACTCACTTCCTAGCTGGTGATACATCATAGGATATTCGTTAGTAAATTCAATAGAAATATAGCCTAATTAAAGTTTACTAAAATAATGAATTTGCTACACTAAGGGTTGCTTTTAAAACAAGGTGCTTTGTGAAACGATCAGTCAACTATGCCAAGCATCCTGTAGGTTGTGATAGCATTAAGTCTTCTAAGACTTCTAAGACTTCTAAGCACCTACAGACAACATTTATGTGGACTCTGACCCACCTGGGCAATCTACCAGAGGGAGACTGGAGACTGGACCAGGACGAGAGACCAGGACAAAGACGACAAAGGACTAGAATCAACAAAGACCCCCACAGGAGACCCTCGAGCACGCATAGTTACAAAGATAGCCAATTTCAGGAAATAAAATGACTATGTAAAAGAATTCTGGGAACTCATTAACATGGAACTGAATATGCATATTTTTGGTGTATATTAGTCGGGGTGTTTCAGTAAGTCATCGGAGCACTCATGGTGGAGAATCCCCAGTGCTGCCCAGCGCTGCAATAAAGAATGCCTGCTCAATAACAGCTTGTTTGTTGTGATTGGGTCTTAATCTCGGAATCCTTACCCAGCCCCACCTAGCCTCCAACTGTGGTGAGGAGTGTTAGAAAGCAAGGGGGTTTGGAAGCTCTGAATTTTTGTTTCAGTTGGCGACCCAGACGGGACCCTTTTCTCTGTTCAGCTGCAGGAACCTCCGAGTCGGCGACCCCCTAGGCTGGCCCCAGAGAGTTCTCTGGAGGGACTCACTGATTCAGCAGATCCACGAGGGAGCAGACAAGGACCTCTGGTAAGAATAAGGCATTGGTTTGTTTGTTTGTTTGTTTGGAACCAGTCAGTTGGAAGGCTGCCTCAGAAGTTGCAGCTCATAAGAACCCTGCGGGGTGGTGAAAAGCACAGTAGAGTGTGCTTTTGGTTCAGAATGTGTAAGCGTGCTCTGGGTACAAGCTCAGTAGAGTGAGCTTTGGTACAAGCATTGATTTCTTGGTAATCAGACTCGGCAGATGTTATTTTACGTTGTGAACTTGGAAAATGTTATCTGGATATTGAGTTATTGGAAATACTGATTTTTTGTTTTGGAATTGCATTGTATTATCTTATGAGATTGGTTGAAATATTTGTGAATTGGGTGTGTGTGTGACAGAGACGTGCAGCTAAGCATGAAGTGGGTGTGGAGTTCTGATCCGCTGTTCTGTAGCTCCGTGAGGGGCGCGGCCGGAGACGAAGGAAGGGAAAGTTTTGTCATTTGTAACTACGTTTAGAGATCTCTTTAAAAGTGAAACAATAGCAAAGTTTGGCTGATAGTAATTTGGAGTGTCTTAGCAGCTGTCAAAGGGATAGTAACTGGATTGATAATTGTTTAATGTGTGTTTTGTAAATGTCCCAGTACCTTATGTTTTATGTGACTAATGTATGGGTTTTTTTAGACACAATGGTATAATTGGAATTGTTAATTGCGGGGCTGACCTGTTGATATTTGTGAAGATTTTATAGCATCACTGAAGTATATTGTGTTGGGTTAAAAATGGGAAACACACAGGACAGTGGAATTCTTAAGAAATGTCCCCTGGGCTGTAAACAGGCCTACTGGAAGAATATCGCAGAGGGGCTGGGAAAGTCACTTAGTAAAAAAACTCTCATCAAATATTGTAACCAGTGGTGGCCGCCATATCAACTAGAAAATGAAGAAAAAGTGGCCAATGAATGGGACCCGAAATTGTAATACCCTCCTTCAACTTACATTATTTCTCAGGAGAGAGGAAAATGGATTGAAGTATCATACACAGTATGTTCTTTTCCCTGCAAAATCATCCGGAGTGGCAAAGGGACTGTGGGATGGTCCCACCCTCTGGCCAGCTCTAAAGGTGGTATTGTGAAAAAAATTTTGTTGTCTTACTTGTCTGGTAACTGTTAAAAAGTGTTGTTCAGCTTGTGTCTGGTATTGCCCTTTTGTTTCACTTGTGTCTTATAACACTATAATGTATCCTCAGCAGGATGTGACATTACTAAATGCTCACCATTAGGATGTATTCTGGAGGTTGGAACAAGTTTAAGAGTGGGCCTTTGAAGATTCGTCGATTGCAATCAATGTGGTTTTGCAAACATGAAGGAGGATGAGATGTGTCGTGTGTGCATGGTTTTATGATAATTAAATGTAAGTTTAGTAAAGAAAGTTGTTGTAAGTCAATGAGAATATATAGGATCAGTTAATGGAACCCTCAGCTCTCCCTCTCCACCCTGGTAATACGAGGGGGAGTGAAATGGGGGCGAGTGGATGTTAGGAGGATACAGATTCCGGTCAGGTGGCTGGGAGAGTGGGACAGTGTCCTGCTGTCCATGCTCCTTTAAGATAAGCATTCAAGGTGGAGGGACAGCTTGTTGATGTGCATGTCCCTTTTAAAGCATTGGACCTGTTAAATTGAAACAGTTTGTGGGACCAATAAGAAGAAAAGTATTGGAGCTACTCAAAGTAATAATGATAATTAAATATATATATAATATTAAAAATAAATAATAATCCTCTTCAGTAATGAGAACAGTGAAGAGTTGAAAAAGCTAAAGAAATGGAATATAAATATCCACAAGATTATATGAACCATCCTTTGCTCAGGGAGAACCCAGATTGGAATCCTAACTCCAGGAGGGACCTGGACAGACTAGAGTAATGTCAACAATTAATTTTGTATGGGGTCCAGGATGGGACCCACAAACCAAATTGAACAAACTTGTGCATGAGGTTAAACAGGGGTCTGACAAAGTATTTTCAATCTCTTTTGAGAGACTATGTGAGCCCTCTAGAAAAATTGATATATTGGGACCCAGAAGCTAACTGTAAATGTTTCACATATTGTTTACATGTCAGCCTGCCCTGGATAACAGAAAACAAAAAGCAGAGACCAGAGTCACCAGAGTGGGATCATTTTCTATGAGTCACCGCTGAAATTGAGCGTGGTTGGGTTAAATCAGTATGTATATTGTAAGCAAGAAGGGCATTGGAAAAGGATTTGTCCCTGATCCTGGCAGAAGCCTCTAGGTCTAAATTAGATCCTGTCTTGACCATAGATCAAGATAAGGGCTCAGACTCACTGGAGGTGGAATTAAATTCCCTAGCAGAACCATGAAGCTGGGAAGGACAGGGTTAATTTTGTGTGATTACAGGAGCTAGTTATGCAGTTCTAAATTCTTGCAAGTAACCTTTAGGTAAAGTTTTCTATACCAGCTGTTGGTGTGACAGGGAAAAAGACATTATGCCCTTTTTCCAACTCCTCAGGAGAGAGCTGGGAAAATGGACCTTGCTTTACATACCTGAATGCCCGTTGCCACTTTTGGGAGTGAGAACAGGAGGCTAAAATGATGGGCTCAGGGAGTCTCACTGACACCATCCCCCACCCCATCGTTGGCTGGCACAACGTTATATCTGCAGTGTGTTTGAGCCATAGGGTGGTGTGAGGAACCAGCCCTCAGGTGGGAATATGTGTCAAAGCTCCATTATAACCCCTCTCGTTTGCATCCCAAAAGGCCTTCCTGAGAGAACTGAGACACCAATAAGGACCTGAGGAGTGGAGGGGGTGAAGGCCCACTTCAGCTGCTCGGCCTTCCTACGGCAAAATGGATACAGGTATTTGTTTGCATTAGTAGATACCTTCTCAGGTTGGCCTGAGGCTTTTCCACGTCGGACCAATCAAGTAAAGGTAGTAAGTAAAATTGTATTAAAAAAAATTAAAATCATTTCTAGGTTTGGAGTGCCAGAAGTGATCTCAGGTTAGTAAATTATTAGAAATTAATTGGAAATTGCACACAGTTTACCACCTGCAAACAAGTGGGCAAGTGGAAAAGGCTAATAACTTGATAAATACATTTAGGGTGGGATCAAGCCCTCCCTATTGAACTAACAACCAGTAGTTGAAGAATATGGAATGACTATCCCATTTGTAGCGTGTCTCATAAATATAACCCATTTAACCTGGCACGGACAAACATACTCATTTTTTGCATATACAGAGGAACAGGTGGCAATGCTTTGGTATTATGAGAGCTTGAACCTAAGTCATGCAAGCTTATCTCTGGGGAAAGTAATGAGATATTCTCAAGAACTTAGAGAACATTTGAGGAAGCAGAATAAAACCTTGGCTGAGTCTATCATTAAAATGTAACAGCCAAAGTTGAACTTACTGAACAGTCCAGTCAAATTGAATCTGAAACTGCCCATCATTGGTGGGATATCTTCTCAGGATAATCACTCTCTGCAGAAAGAACCTGGAATGCTTTAATTCACACACTTCTGATACTATCTGTGTTCGTGATTATACTGACAGTCGTTAATTGCCTTTTATGGTACAAGCTGAAGAAACTGACTGTAAGAATTTGAGCTTTGCTTAACGTAATGAAATATGACAATCAAGAATCTTTGTAAAGGAATTTTTGTTTCACTGGGAACCAGTGTTAAGATGAGTTTTTTCGTCTTGGGAGGTTCACTGTGCTCCCACACCCTAGGCCATATGGTACTTAAGCTGTTTTTGCAATAAACATACAAAGTCTGTTATGCCAGTCATACAGCAATATGCTTCAGTTCTGACACCAGCAGAGTTACCTGGTATAAAACCAGTGTGATGCAAGGAAGAATAGTATCTTTTTTACCAGCATATTGTTGAGGATTTTGCAGATTGTTTCAGCCTGATGATAATCACATGGTGAAACTACAGACATGATTCCTTGCTTGTCTGAGAATAGTAGACAATGTAGATTGTCTAGGGAAAAGGTGAAGTATTTCATATAGATTAAAATAGAAAAATCCCATTGGGGTCCATTACATATTTGTTAGTGGTTTATATTTTTTATTACGCGTTCTTAAAAATTCAACATCGTGGGGCGGCCTAAATCTACAAATGTCATTTCCCAGGTGGGCTTGTCCTTGTACAATTGGAATAAAGCACAGAACATCCAGAACAGATGGGACTGCTGCACAGAACAAAAGCTCTCTCTTTACTCTCATTTTTTCCCACCCAGATTCTGTATTGCAAGAAAGTTATTTAATTACGGAATCAAATGAGAGTTAATGAGCTGGAGCATTTTGTAATTAATAAGAAGGTCACATCCCATGTGGAATTGTGGAATCTTATAATCCATCACTGAGCCTATGGCTTTTTCAGCAGTTTATCTGGGTCATAGTCTTTTCTTTTTGGGAGCAGAGTAAGTGAGGAATTAGATTAAAGCCACAGAGTTACTCCATGTTTATATACTATGGAAATAGGTATAGACCCCTTGTTTCCAGTAGCAGATGCAGAGTCAAAACAAGTCTAGCCCGTGACAACCCTTTAAAGAGCACCATGGAGGGTCTTGACTCAGTTGCTCAGCCTGGGTCTCCTCTGCATACTCCTGCTGACATCAGTGCATCATTATGGTGTCATTATTCCTGATGGCCTCCTGCTCTGCAACAGCAGCAGGAGGCCAAGATGCTGCAACTCCCTTTGCTAAAACAAAGTCGCTCTAAAGCCCTAGCAAGAAGTGAGAATAAAAGAGCTTGCCTTGCCCTAAATTTCTCCTTGAGTGGTACTAAGGGCCTCACTACCCTCCCAGTACATGCAAAAAATTACAGCTCATTTGCTCTCTCTCTCAGAAGTTCCTCCTGCAACTCTGTTTTCTCTTCTTTTTAGCTGTTTAGAGTGGGTATGAAGAGTGATAGGTCTGCTGGTGGTGATGAAAAGCAAACATCACCATTGGCTTCCCTACAGTGGAGTCCTGCCAATGTTGATCACTGTTACAGAGATAAGCCTATCTCAGCTGTCCACAGAAATCTAAAATCCTCCCTGGGGTTTTAGCCCTGCTGTGGTAAATCAGTCTGAAGACTCTGAGCCCTTGAAGTTCCCTCAGACAAAATTTTTGACCTGACAAGCAACCCTGGGATTTAACCTCTGTCTTGAAGAGCCAAATGCTGCTGTCCAAAATACTTCCAGGTGACTTACAGAGGCAGCAAACATATACCCCACAGCTTTTGTAAAGGAACAACGAAGAAGCTCAGGTGATGGGAGTGAAAAATACATGAGAAGGAGTTAAAAAACCTTTGCCATCTGGCAAACCTCCAGACTATGAGTTTTGAATTTTCATGCACTCTGTTTGTTTATCCTTTTACCTTGCATTGTCCAGACCGCCCTTTTCTGGATGTGTGCAGAGGAAAATCATCCTATCACTTTGCAGTCATTTTCTTCTAAAGGTTTCTTCGGTTTGACAAGTTTCTAAGCAGAAGGAGATTAGTGGAGCTATTTTGTCATGTTTATTTTAAAACATTCCATTCTTCCATATGAAACCGTTGGGAATTACAGTAAATTGGCATTACTTAAATGCTATCTTCACATTTCTCCCAAGGCTAGTAAGACTAAAATAATTTACTTGAGTTGTTTTGTGGCATAGCTGTGGTAATTGCCTGAGCATGAAGATAGACTTTCCCCCCCCCCCCCCCCCCCCCCCCAAGAATGACACTGTAAATTGTTCTTTAGCTTATGGGGAAACAAAAACAACTGTTTGGTAAATAAATGATTTTATACCTATCTTTCAGATAAATAAACTAAAAAATAAACTTATGCACAAATGGGTTCAGTGATGACAGAGTTATTGAACAGTTAATCCATGAAGTGAATGAGAATAAAGTTGTAAATAGCTTTGTCTCTTACTTATTTCAATGCCATGTGCTTATTATTCACAAAATTATCTCCTCTAAAAGACCCTCTGATTTCTAATAAGAAGGTAGCATATGTTTTACTAATTCAAAACAAACAAGGAGAAAAAAGCTTTATCAAATATTTTATATTTAAAATGCAGCATGTTATACATAAATATGCACTAATTTGAAAATTCTTCTAGAATACATTTTCTTTTTGCAAAAAATGAGATCTTTAAATCAGAGTTATTTTGTCTCCTGATGTATTGCACAGAATTTTGCTGTGTATGCCTGCTGGCCACTGTGAAGAGCCCAGTCAGTTTCACATCTGTGCCTGATGCAACAGGAAAATGCTGCACAGCTGCCATATTTATTTATTTATTTGTTTTAATTTTTTTATTTTTTTTTTTTCCTGCAAAGCCCTGGCCTGAATACAACTCTAAGTATTTGGAGTAAAATGCACTAAATTTTAGGGTGGCTCATTTTTTCAAGAGTAGTTCTATGGTTTTTATTCCGGGATCTCTGCTGCTCCTAGTGCAGTAACAGCATGGCAGTGAAGCTGTCTAAGGCTGTGCTTGAGATACGACAGAGCTCCTTCCAGCAACCGCTGTCATTTGGTGGCTGGAAAATGAAATGGCCTACATGGAGCTCTTATAAAACAAGTGTTTGTTCCATACAACCACCCACAACACAGGTCTTCTTCAGTTGTTTCAGAAAGCCCAGAGGAACCGAGTGACATCCTGCTCCTCCTGCTGTGAGACCCTCCTGCTTCCTTCGGTATTACCATCATGGAGCAACAAGACAGGAAGTGAAAGAGATGTTCAATATGGCTTCAGGAAAGGTCCTAACACAACCAGAATGCTTAAGGTTCTTCCGGTTTAGATGTGCAAAACTGAAGATAAATAGCATTATTAAAGTATGTCAGTATTAACTTTAGGGAAAACAGCTGAACCAGCATGAGCTCCTGGGACAGAGAAATTATGCTCTATATCTGGATGCATTAGTGCCTGCTGTGAGGTGACTCATATTGAGCTGGGGTGGAGGAGACCCTAACCCTTGAAGGGTTAGCTAATTCTGCTGAAGACTACAGGCTAGAAGACAGGCTGAAGACTACAGATAGATGTATGGTCTGTGCTTCTTACAGTACCAGAACACAACTGAGTTTTTGTTACAGGTAGTGACTTCACCAGAGGGAGTTCCCATGGGGAAGCAATTTGGCTTCTTAGAGCCCCACTGAAGGTTCCACGCACAAATGGAGCATCCAGACAGAACCCTTTGGTTATTTTGATATTCAAAGTTTCCACAGAAATTCTACTAAAAAAATGTTCTGTGGCAGAACTGAGGAGAGTATAACGATAATGGCAATTATCCAGCTACAAAGAGAAATTTTTAAAGAAGCATCCAGTGACTTAGTTTTAATTTAAAAGCATATTCCTAAGTACTTAAACTTTGTGCTAGCATGATTCTGGAAAAAGAAAATACACGAATTAGAACAATATTTTCCAAGATGTACTTTCTGAAAGGTAATTACACAGGCATCTAAGCTAAATTCCTCCTCTTCACAACCTGAAATCATGTACAGGACATGGGCCTTCTCCAGTGGGCAGAGAAACAAAAGAGGGTAAAGAACACTCCTCAATAAATTAGAACAGGGAGAGGAGTGTTGTGGGGAGGAGAGGCAGAGACCACAAGGGGAGAACACAGAAGAGCAGGAAGGACCCTAAGAGTGAAGGTGAGGAAGAGAAATGAGAGGTAAAGCCCATCTTCCTGTTTTTAAAAATTCTGGAGAACCTATTTCCTTGACCAGAGTGTGAAATTAACCTGGGAGATCAAGCCCTGTGTTTCAGCAGAACAGGTTTAGGATTGTGGGAGGAGGTGAATACCTGATGCTCTCTTCCTCTGAAAACTCTACACCTTATAAATTCAAGCTGTCTCAGATTGGCCATTCTTGTGGTGCTCACAAAAGATAAACAAGCTCTTTCTAAACAGACTACCTGGCTTGTGCCTCACATCATGCAGGCTATGACACCATTAATATTTATAAACCCTCTGCTATAGAGAATATCCCCAAGTCCTTTAAGACAGGTACCATTTATTAAACTGAAGTGGAGAAGGGAAGGGATACAAACAGAAATGCACAGGCAGTGCCCTTGACTTTCAGTTAACAGGATTATTGTTGTCTAAGAAAACAAAATTCCTCCAGATCTGTACTGGTATAATTGAGGGCAACAACTGACTCTGTTACACTCACCTTCTCACATTTAAGAGGGCAGCATGCTTTTCTCCAGCTGTAACTTTTGTGGTCTTATATTCTAACAGAAGTGGCCCAATGATTTTGGAGGATATTTTCTGGTCCAAGAGGGTAGCATACAAGAAAAACAAATTGGAAATTGAAACTCAGTTAGGGAACAGAGAGAAGGGAGGCAGACTCACGTTGAAGGTAGGAGGGGACAGGGCCATTGACAACCCAGTTAGCAAGAGGCAGCTCAGTTCCACTAAGCTTCTGGAGCTGACTTGAAAATTCATATGTAAACTTAAGGGAGAAAAGTGAAAAAAAGAAATAATAAACTACAACACTTGCCATTTCAGAGAGAGAAATATTATTCCTGCATCATGCTGTCTGGGCCAGAAAACTAGCTGTACCTGGCAGAGGTCAAGGACAACACTGCCATGATACTTTTGCTCCCCCTCAAATTTGGAATGAAATAATTTGTTAACATAGCAATGCGGTCAACAGTGAAATTACTTCCAGTTGGGTTGTTGCTATTTTTGCTAATAGCAGCTAGAGTTCAGCTGGCTGTTTTCTGCTGAAGAATCTGTGAAAAGAGAAGGAAGACAATACACTAATGAAAATTGCTCTTTCTGTT
This sequence comes from Apus apus, assembly GCF_020740795.1. NCBI lineage: Eukaryota > Metazoa > Chordata > Aves > Apodiformes > Apodidae > Apus > Apus apus. The sequence continues at coordinate 21,561,316 of NC_067312.1, forward strand.
TAACATTCTATACTCAGTAGGTTTTGCTAGGCTCCTCTAAAGATAGAAGTGTGTGCTTGGTGGTGGGTGCTGCATGTTCTTCTCAGACTCACAGCACTGCACAGGAACAGTATCCTTCCCAAATGCCTGGTGTGCAGATAATTTCCACAGCCTTTCTTTTCCTCAGATGCGCTGTTTTTTTCTTCTGTAATTAGTGAGACAGAAGTGCATCAGGGAATCAATTTCCACTGGGTAAGTTCTCCTTTTTTCCCACATTTTTCAATTTTAAGCACACAGTAAATAGGATTCTGACAGATGTAATTAAAGTGACTGAAGATCTGAGGAGATTTTTTTTTCTGATGAACAAAACTTCATCCAGAAATACTGGCTCACTGAACTTAAGTAGCTTTCTTATTAACATCTTGGGCTGGCCCTTCTCATGACCCCAGAGCGGGTTTCAGTGTTCTTAGCAGCTCCGGTAAGGAGATGTGGGGCAGTGCATGTGTCCCTGTGAGGTCCAGAGCTGGTCCAGGAGCCAGGCTCTCATCCCTCCACCAAGTGTGGCTGGCCGGTCCATCCCCAGCAAGTTGTGCCACGTACCTCTCAGCAGTATCTCCTGGCTCTTCCCCAGAGCCATCGGCAATTTCCAGAGTCCCTGTCCGTAGTGAACTCAACACGGACAGCCGTTTCATTGTCAGGTTTCTGGGTTGAAGGAGCCTCTGGTATACAAGAAATCTGGGTCAGAGAAAGATTTCCACCTGAATTGGAAAATCTGTAATGCTGCACACCTGATTTCAGAGCAATTACTCTGTCTTTCCAAACTATGGAAATCACACTCTCTGCTCTAGCCATAAGCTTTGTCTTTAAGGGAGTAAGGGGAACCTCATATCCACATACAAATACCTGCAGTCCCAATTCTGCAAGTTATAATGCTCAGGCAGACTGCTGGGCTCAAGTGGAGCACTGTTAACTACATGTGGATTCCAGTCATGCATTTTAAATTGCCAGATCAGAAGCTGAAATTATATGCACTCCGGGGGAGGTGTTGTCTATTGCATCTTCTACAATGTTGAGCAGATTGTGAACATTTAACAAAGGATAATAAAATACCACACTGATAATAATAATAGATTATGAAAAAGAATATATTTTAATGTTTTCTACAACATTCTGTTTCAATTTTCTTGATGAACAAATAATATATTGGCTTGGATTGTAGTAAACTAAGACTCATGAGCCATGATGCAGAAAGTTCAGCCCAGTTTGAAAAAATTCTTCCTGGAATACCGAATTATTTTGCCTATATTAAACAATTTTGCACAGAGTAGTTTAAATAAGAAGCATTTTTATCCTTCATGCA